>NC_089235.1:68669155-69040833 GCF_963924675.1 Phocoena phocoena | reverse complement strand
ACCCATCCTCTATCATGAACATCACTCAAAAGATTATCTCTGACTCCCTGATTAAATTAGGCCCCCAGTTACACCCTCTCTTAGAAGTCTTGATGTCTCTTTATGAATCCCTATTATAGTTTGGAGCCCTGTGTTTATGTATGTGATTCCTCGTTTGAAGTCTGCCTCCTGAATCAGATTATAGCGTCCACAGGGCAGAGATTATATACAGTTTAATATCATGAAATATTTGTTAAATTGTTGAATAAATGAAGTTATTGTATCTACAATGGCTTCTAATAAAAATCAATGCTAAGGTTTAATGTTAATAATATTTCATTACTTTTTTCAGAGTTAAAGCTCAAAAATATTGGGTAAACAGGATATCTCCAAAATGAATTTTCTAGGTCCTTGGAATCACGGGATTCAGAGTTGGAGGGAAATGGAAAGTCTTCTGATCCAACCCCCAACATGGAATTAGCAGTTTTTAATTTTTTTAACCTTATTGTTCTTCATTATAAATAGTTATCTGTTGGTGATGAAATGGTGGAACTACAGGGATTTTTCCTTTTTAACTATTTTCCAATTGATTGTTATTTTATTACTGCCATAATGAAAATCATATGTATAAATGCATCTTCACTTCTTTGGTTTATGTAGTAAAGAGGACTGAATCTGTGTGATAAGGAAAAGGTTTGCCCAGATTTTGTGTTACTATCAGCATCATTACCATAAACAAACATTTACTAACTAGGGTCCTATATAATGTGAAGTTCTGGGTTCTCTTTATGCAATAAGGTAACTGCAGTCCAAAAAGTTTGAGGTATTTCCCCCAAGTTATACAACTGATAAAAATAACCCTAACTTGAAAGTCTCACTTCAAAATCCACACAATGCACAGGCTTAGAAACTAAGGCCAATCCCTGAAGCAGTTTATCAACCATCACACAGATTACTACCAGGTTCTACATGCCATCTCTAGATTCTCAATTTTCTACCTACTCAATTGCCTCTTTCCCCTAATAACATTTTCTTTCTTAACAAGTTCATATTTTGTCCCATTTTTAGTGATTATAAAAGCAATTTTCTACTCCAGGAAAATTCTTGCAAAATGAGGAGATATTAACTCATAATTCAATCAACCAGAGGTAACATCGTCCAGTTTAATAGTCCAGATGCAGAAAGTTTCAAGCTTATAATGTCATGTCTACTATAGAGATTATTTGTGGTAACATTTCTTTTCATGGAAAAAGCAGATACCAATGTTTTTGCTATTTTTGAAATCCTCAGAGACTAATCAATAACCTCCCTTGAAATGTTGATCAAACAGTCCTTACTGGTTAATACTGACCAACTAATTTAAAAGTTTCAAAGGAGACGTACACAATTTGCCCAAGTTGACTTGGAAATGCTGCCCAATCAGGTTAATGTTTACATCCACAAGGTGCTCACCTCCACTAAAAACCAGCCTTCCACATCGGCCCCACAGGGAAGGACAGCTCATGCCCGAGTTAGAGGAGGGCTTCAAGATAAAGAGTAACCCAGCCGGAAAGCCGAGGTTCAAACACATCTGGTTTCCATTAACTGGGACCGCAACAGTCTCTTCAAAGGCAAAAAACATTCCTTCCTCCACACCTAAAATCTCGTGCTTCCTCCGAGATGGTAGATCCAGAAAAAGGTCCTGAATCACAGAATTGAGCTCCCAGTAAAAGAATTAACCTTTCATGATGATTTTACTTAAGGTTTTGTTCAGTGACACAAATAACACTTGTCACAAACAAAAAATAGAAAACACCACTCATTATGAACAAGAATTAACTGATATTCCAACATTGTTAATGTTTTTGAAAATATATAACAAAACGAAGTCATACTGATGGTTTCGCATATCGCTCTTTTGCCATCATCCTTTCTAACACTTTAAAGTTGCCTGGTTTCCAACTGAAAGGATGTATATTAATGTTGTCAATCAACCCCTTTTGACATTTGTACATTTAGACTGCTTCCAGTTTTTCCCTATTATAAACACTTTAGCAGTGAGCATCCTTCCATTCAACAACTCATTCTACAGAGATTTAGCACTCCTACAATGCCAGACACATAGTGTCAAAATATTTTGATCATCTTCATAGTTACTTCTTTAAGATAAAGTTCCCCAAAGTGGAACTTTTGGTTAAAGTATACTTTTTAGATTTTCATTGGAATCGCCAGTTGCTCCCCCAGAGAAGTAGTACCAATAGACACTTCTATCATCACTACTTGAGAATATCTACTACTTCACCTGATCTTCACCAAGGAAAGCAGAAGTTCTGGCTTTAGAACAGTGCTACTCGGGTTGGTCTTTCAACCGGCAGCAACAGTATTACGTGCAAATGCAAATTCTCAGGCCCTACCCCTGAGACCTACTCAATTGGCACCTTTGGTAGGTGGGATCCAGTAAGCTGGGTTTGAGCAATCTCTCCACATGACTCTTATGCTGATTAAAGTTTGAGAGCCGTCCATTTAAAGCACAAGAAACAGAGCTACTAAATCCCATCTCCCTGACTACTCCCACTGATGTCCTGTCTCAGTAACACTTTCCTGAAGCTGACCGATAGCTAACTCTTCAACAGAGGCCCCGGGGGTTTATAAACTCAGCTTTGCAGATCTTTTGGCAGGAGAGAGAATTCCAGAACTGAGGTGGGCAAAATATAGGGATAAGTAGAAGGGAGAGAGGGAAGTGGTCCCCTGAAAGGGAACCAAGAGGAGAGACCACAGGGTTTCTGTGGGAGGGGCAGCAGGTAGAGCCTAGAGCTTCAGCTGGAAGACTGGCTTTAAAGGTTGGCCCCATCTCACTTTTAACTCTATAATCTTGCACGACCACTTAATTCTCTTGATCCTCAGTTTGCTGTTTTGCTTCTCAGGAATAAAACATCCCATTTTGACCGTTGTTGTGAGGTTCACATACACTAAGCTATGTATTTCGAAATGCTTTGGAAACTGTAAAGCTCTGTCTGCATTAGAGGGTGATGTTATTATCAGCGACCTGGGCTTAGGGAAAGTTGCCCTTCCTGTGCAATCCCTTTTCCCCATTCTGACCATGAAATTCACTTCTTCCCCAGCCTTCAAAGGCCCCATTTATCAGCCATGAGAGCAAAAAGCAAACTGCCTCCTTGGCCTCCTTTTAAGGGGTATCACTTACACTTCCCAGTTGGAATATTATCTTTCTTATCTCCAGACTGCAGAAATGCATGGCCCACCAGCTCTCTAAGTTGTATGGAAAATTACTTAGATGGAGAACCCTAGTTACAGAGAAGGAAAGAGACTGTGAAAGTTCAAAACACTGTTGAGGAAGGCAACATGATGTTTGGAGTTCAAAGACAGGAGCTCAGATCCTGACCTTCTCACTAGGATGAAGTGGGGATCTCTGGGCATCACAAGAATAATATGGCCAAAGGATAACTCTAGATTTCCCTCTTGAAAACCTGCTTCTCCCTGGATTTTCCCATCTCAGGAAATAACACCATAGTTTCTCACACCTAAAATCTGAATTATTCTTGAGTCTTTTCTTTCTCTCACCTTCCAGGTCTAACTGATCACTAGGTCCTATTGACAATATACAAGTAGCTTAACCTCCCTGAGAGTCAGTTGTCTCCTCTGAAAAATAAAGGATAATAACATATCTCATCCCAGGCTGTTCAAGAATTAATTTAGACAACATCCTTCAAGTCCTTGACCATCTACCCTTCTGGATATACCAATAATCACTATTGAGTGTAAAGTGACACCTCTGAGATCCATGGCATAAACATTCATTGGGCTCAAACTGTAGCAGGCAGTATACAAAGGACACAGCAATGAAAAAGACAGGAGCATCCCTGCTCTCCTGGAGTTTATAATCCAGGGGTTTAAAGTGGATGGTGGAGGGAGAAACAGACAGAAGAAACAAGACAAATTTCAGGATGTGTTGTTTAATGAGAGACTTAAAACATGATAACTTGAGTAGAGTAGTTATGTGACTTCTTAAACCTGGTGGGCCTTAAAAGAGGGATGGCCTCTCTAAAGAGGTCACATTTAGGCTGAGATCTGAGTGACAAGAATAAGCCAGTCATGTAACCAGGATGATGGGCTAAGATGCTCCAGACAGAGCAAACAGCCAGTGCAAAGGCCCTTAGTGCAGAGCGAACTTAGAAAGTTCAAAAAATACCAAGAAGGTTAGCACAGCTGGAATATGGAGAGTGCTAGAGAAGACTGTCAAAGAGGGTGGTAGAGGCAGATCACAGAAGCTTTCACGAACCATGGGAAGATTTTTGAGGGTTTTTTTTTCAGTGATAAGGGGGGCCGCCAGCAAAGAGTTCTAAGCAGAAGAGTGATTTAGTCTTATTTGCCTTTTTTTCTTTTTCTTTTTTTTTTTTTTCTCTTTTTGGCCATGCCACGCAGCATGCAGGATCTTAGTTCCCCGACCAGGGATCGAACCTGAGCCCCCTGAGCCCCCAGCCATGCAGTGGAAGGGCAGAGTCCTAAGCACTATACCACCAGGGAATTCCCTTATTTGTCTTTTTAAAAGATCGCTCTGAGTGCTTTGTGGGGAATGCATTGTAGGTTGACAAGAGTAGAAGGGGGACCAGTGAGGAAAATATTTGCAGTGGTTCAGGTAAGAGAAGATGGTGGTTTACACTGGGGTAAAAAGGAGGAAATCAGAAGTGGAAAATTTTGGATGCGTTTTAATGGAAAGTCGAGAAGACTTTGTGGCCCATTAGACTTAGAAGGTGGAAGAAAGAAAAAAATCAGAGATAACTCAGAGCTCTGGCATGAAAAACTGTAAAGCTATTTCATGGGCAAAATCCAGGGGAAAGCAGGTCTGCAAAGGAAAATCAAGAGTTCTGCTTTGACCATGTTATTGCTATGATGCCTGCAGCGTCCATGTGGAGATGTCAGGTTGGCATTTAGACATGTAAGTCTGAAAAGGTAAAAATTCAAGAATCATTGGAATCCCAGATTCCATTCAAGGATTCATTTCTTAAATGTATTACATATTTATACGTTTTAGACCCTTTGCTGCATCTTAGGTGAAAGACATAGTTTCTGCCTTCAAGATACTCTCACCACCATGAGAAAAAGAGACAGGTAAACCAAAAAGGATACCGTACTATTTGGTAAGTACTAGGATGGTGGGGTTTATAGGGTGCTGACCTGTATGGCCTTCAACCACGCGCTAAGCTCCTCTGGTCCTCAGTTCTGCCACTCACAAATAGAGAGAAAACCACCTGTTTTTCCAGCAGTACAATAGGCACATCTCAAAGGAAATAATGTCCGTGGAAGTAAGTGGAAAACAAAAAGTCTAAATTATTATCCCACAGCAAAAAAAAAAAAGAGGAAAAAGCTGCCATGAAGAGCTTATTCACAAACTTACCAGCAAAACACAGGGCTAAATTCTGGCTGATAGGACTTAAATGAGTCTGTCTATCTAATCACTGCAGCAGGAAATGTAATTCTTCACAAAGCCAGTGTTGCTATGAGGGAATTTACATGAGACCTAAGATAGGATGGAAAAGTTCCTCTGCTGTTCCTGCAGCTGAGTGATAGGTCCTTAAAAACACTCACAAAGGACTTGGGGCTGTTTGTTCCAGACCAGCTTACTTTTGACCCTGAGCAAAAGTTTATCCTTCAAGCTTTCTACCAATGACATCACTCTGTCCGATTGTGAGAACCGTGAGCCACAGAGTGGATACGTCCTGGCTTAGAACTTTGACACCGTCCCCTAATAACTGTAGTGTGTGACCAAGTCCCTTAGCCTCAGAATTGTAACATGGTTGTGAAAATCATCTCCTAGGTAACTGTGAAGATTTGGCAAGACAATGAAAGCACGTAGCATGGTGCGTGGTACCTGAGTGTCCTAACAGTGGAGAGAAAAATGGCATATGAGTTTGTTCGATCTTCACTCACTCAAGGAGGCCACAGACGGACTTTGCTCATCCAGATATTGCCAAGCAGAATGGAGGCTCTATGTATGTTTGTGGAATAAACAAATGGCATGCAGAATAACTACATGAAATACTTGCAGGACACAATAAGAGACCTCTGGCCAAAAATGCCTTCCCCTGTACAAGAGACCCTTTCCTACTGAGCCCACTTGGTGCCCAGAAGTTGGAAAAGATCAATCTTATGATTCATAATTTCAATAACACCTTTGTTTGAGAAGACTGACATTGGCGCTCAGTGGGAGAAAAAAGAACAGTTCCCATCACTATATAATTACTTCCGTTTTCTTCCTCTCCTCTAACTAAAGGCAAGGCTTACTTTGACAAAGGAGATGGTAAAACCTGCTTCTGCTCTGGCAGGTTAAAAATAAATGTCATTTGAAGGTTCCTCTGAACATGATCAGCTCAGACAGCAGGGAAAATATTCATTGAAATAAATTCTCTTCACCTTGTAAAAGTTGAATTACACAAAAAGTAAAGGTCTGCTTAGGCTAACACTTCTCAAATTGTATTCATTGAGACATTGGATCCATAGGATGTTAGTAGATATTGGTGGGAAGAGAAGGCCCCATGGTACCTAGGTTTGAGAAAGACATAAAACTACTGTAAAAGTTGAAGAGCTCTTTCTACTGTCAAGTTGTTTCATCTTTAGAATGCAACTGTGCATTGTCAACCTCCAACAGAGAGTGAATCGTTCCCCAAATTGACTGGCTCTCTAGAGCATCGTACAGGACTTTGAGAAATGTTCCCTGGAGTGAGGTGAATGGACCAGATTAACTTTCCAAATCCCTTCTGGCCCAAATCATCTGTTCATTTCCTGCCATATAAAATTCAATTGGAAGCTACAAATAAGCTGCGAATGTTTGTATACTCTGGGAAATGTTCTCTCAACAGACTCATGACTCTACTTACGTATTTATGTAGGGATTCCTTTATTCATCAAAATTACGTTAGAAATCTGGCACTGTGAGTAAGGCAGAGAGCTGCTCTCTTAGAAAGACAGTGCTCTTGAATCATAGAGATGAGAGAGAGAAGGGAAATCCAGGTAGAATAGAGGATTTTAGGATGAGAGAAAGCCTGTAGAGGCAGAAGGGTGCAAAAGAAGAGCTTCCAACAGACGGAGAGGTGAGAGTTGAATTTAATTATATACATATTTATTGAGAGATTCTTGTTAGAGGCTCTTTGCTAGGTGTCAGGAGCACAACAGTAAACAAGGCACTAGGCTTGTCTTTGAAGAGTTAACATCTCTGTTAAGACAAAAAGGATCGGATTTTGCTTTAGAAAGACAATTTTGGCTACCATGTGGAAGGGGCGAGACCGTGACTGGGATGTAGGTAGTGTAATTCAGGCAAAAATTATAAAAGCCTGACCTACAGCAACGGCAGTGGAGATGGGGAGAAGTAGATACACTGAGAAAATACTAAGGATACAGAATGGACAGAATGAGATAAACGATTGGATTCGGAGATCAAATGAGAGATAAAAATCGATTAAGATTTTTAGAAAATTAGATTTCAGTAGAAATTGGTGCCCATCCATGAGCAGAATGAACACAGGGAGGGGTAACCAGTGCACGGTATGAGATGGTGAACTCAAGGTGAAGCGGGATATTCAAGAGGAGATATCAGACAGGCAGCGGAAGAGTTGGAGATGCAAGTCGAAAGTTCAAAGAGGGAGCAGGCCAGAAAGAGAGACTTGGGAGTCATCAGCACAAAGATGGTAACTGAGGTCATAGAAGTAAAAGGTATGATCCAGGTAGAGTGTGTGGAGTGAGGATGGAAGAGCCTCCAGAAACGCAATCCTACTGACATGTAGATTTTACCCAGTAAGACCCATTTCAGACCTCTGACCTCCAGAACAGTAAGAGGACAATTTTGTGTTGTCTAAGGTACAGGTTTGTAGTAGTTTGTGACAACAGCAATAGGAAACTCATACAGGTAGTCACAGAGGTCCATAATCCAAGTTGGGACCAACATATGGTGAACCCCAAGCGTCCTCAACCTAGAAAAAGCCAGGTATGGGTCAGCATACGCCTCCTCTCCTAGGGGCTCCCAACTGTGTGGCTGGAGAAGATGAGGATGGCCTCCCAGTTTTTGTGGCCTTATGCTAAGCACTGCAACATACACGGTAATTGAGAGGGCAGAGCTCACATACTGTATGATTGCACTTACATAGAGTTCAAAAATAGGCAAAACAAAATTTACAAGCAGCTCATGCAGCTCAATATCAAAAAACCAAACAATCCAATCCAAAAATGGGCAGAAGACCTAAGTAGACATTTCTCCAAAGAAGATATACAGATTGCCAACAAACACATGAAAGAATGTTCAACATCATTAATCATTAGAGAAATGCAAATCAAAACTACAATGAGGTATCACCTCACACCAGTCAGAATGGCTATCATCAAAAAATCTACAAACAATAAATGCTGGAGAGGGTGTGGAGAAAAGGGAACCCTCTTGCACTGTTGGTGGGAATGTAAATTGATACAGCCACTACGGAGAACAGTATGGAGGTTCCCTAAAAAACTAAAAATAGAACCACCATATGACCCAGCAATCCCACTGCTGGGCATATACCCTGAGAAAACCATAATTCAAAAAGAGTCGTGTACCAAAATGTTCATTGCAGCTCTATTTACAATAGCCAGGACATGGAAGCAACCTAAGTGTCCATCGACAGATGAATGGATAAAGAAGATGTGGCACATATACACAATGGAATATTAACCATAAAGAGAAACGAAACTGAGTTATTTGTAGTGAGGTGGATGGACCTAGAGACTGTCATACAGAGTGAAGTAAGTCAGAAAGAGAAAAACAAATACCGTATGCTAACACATATATATGGAATCTAAAGGAAAAAAATGGTTCTGAAGAACCTAGGGGCAGGACAGGAATAAAGATGCAGACGTAAGAGAATGGACTTGAGGACACGGGGAGGGGGAAGCGTAAGTTGGGACGAAGTGAGAGAGTGGCATGGACATATATACACTACCAAACGTAAAATAGATAGCTAGTGGGAAGCAGCCGCATGGCACAGGGAGATCAGCTTGGTGCTTTGTGACCACCTAGAGGAGTGGGATAGGGAGGGTGGGAGGGAGAGGCAAGGGGGAGGGGATATGGGGATATATGTATATGTATAGCTGATTCACTTTGTTATACAGCAGAAACTAATACACTGTTGTAAAGCAATTATACTCCAATAAAGATGTTAAAAAAAAAAAAAAACAGGCAAAAACGAATCCACAATGTCAGAAATCAGAGTGGAGGGTTATAATTGGGGTGGAGGAATAGTGTTTGGGAGTGAGCACATGGGGGACTGCTGGGCGCTGGTTATGTTCTGTTTCTTGACCTGGGTTGTAGCTCTATTCATAATATGATCACACAGGGATTAACAAACATTTTTTTTTATCCAAGTATAGTTGATTTACAAGGTTGTGTTAATTTCTTCTGTGCTGCAAAGTGATTCAGCTATACATATACATGCATTCTTTTTCATATTCTTTTCCAAAATGTTTTATCACATGTTTTGTAAAGGGCCGGATAGGAAATATTTCAGGCTTTGTGGAGCATACATCTCTGTCTCAACTACTCAACTCTGCCATTGCAACACAAAAGCAGCCATCGACAGTTCATAAATGATGGGTAGTGCTGCATTCCAACAAAACCTTGTTCACCTAAACACGTGGCAGTCTGGAACGGGCCCACAGGCCATAGTTTGCCAACCCCTGAGATAACGTATTGAGCTGTATGTTTAAGATTTGTGCACTTTTCGCATGTATTTCACTGTTCAATATTTTTTAAGTTTAAAATCTAATAATCAAACTATAAAGGGGGCAGGATTCTGGATTCAGATTACCTGGATTCGATTCCTGACGCTGCTACTCAATTGCTGTGTGACGTTGGGCTGCTTGACCTCTCTGTGCCTCCGTTTCTGCATCTATAACCTGGGGACGGTAAAACCACTCACTTCATAGAATTATTGGGACAGCAAAATGAGATAAAACATGTACAATGTTTAAAGCAGTACGTGGTTTATAGACAGCCTTTAATCAATATTTGTTATTATTCTTATTACCGATGTTCTCAGAAATCGTATAAATGCTGGACTTGTTAGCCCTGGGTTACAGATGAGCGACCAAAGCAGCCATCCTCTTGCCACAATCTTTCAGTGACCCCCAAACTCTCTTCAGATTTTTTAAACTAATATATGAGGCTTTCTCAGGCCTCCAAGTCTTATTTCCATACCATGTTCTTATGCCCCTGAACTTTGGGCAATGCTGTTCTACCTGCCTGGAATAGCCTTCCTCTTAGTTACTTGGTAATCCCTTATTGTGCTCTTCAAATCCTGCTTAAATGCCATCTCCTCTGTGAAGCTTCTGAGTCTTAGGTACCAGGGATTAGTAACCTCAGAACTTGAACGTATGCATCAGTTATCATTGTTCTCATTCTTATTTGTCTCTGTTTGTCAAGAGCCGAGCACATTCTAGGCACCTGATACATGTCTGCTGGATGGACTGCATACCCGTGTTCCCCTGCAACTGTGAGCACTTACGTACCCTTCAGTCCCCAGCCCCTAGCACAATGCCTGGCACATGAGTCGTGTTCAATAAATACTGATCAGATGGTTGAATAAATTGGTTGTTGGAGCCAGCCCCAAGGCCTGGGCATCCCACAGACTAGTAGAGCCCAGATGACGAGAAGCAGGGTCTCCATCTCACTGAGCCCCATAGAGAATTTCAGCCGTCACACATTTCAGTTATCAAGGGATAATATTATAAAAGTTATAATTCTCTGGATGTTTCCATAATTATTGTTCACATTTTCCAGTCACAACAACAAATAAAATACATGCCCACAATTTCCCAGAGAGTCAGGGAGAGAGAAATACCAAATTGAGGCAATTATACTCCACATCTGCCATCCACAATTGTCTACAACTCCTGTAGAATCCAAGAACATTACATTAATGTTGGAAGGGGCCTCAGAGAACAACT
The DNA here is from genome assembly GCF_963924675.1 of Phocoena phocoena. NCBI lineage: Eukaryota > Metazoa > Chordata > Mammalia > Artiodactyla > Phocoenidae > Phocoena > Phocoena phocoena. Next base: position 69,029,892 of record NC_089235.1, on the reverse strand, counting down.
AGTCCACCCCCATCATTTTACAGATACGGGAAAAAATAACTTGTAAAGTGTTCTTTTTTCCAGATCATTTTGCTATGGTGCTCCCTACTGCCCCCCAGACTTGATAAGACATGAAACTATTTACAAATATTTTATTTCATTTCTAAGAAAAAAAGAACCTGGGATAAAATTTCACCATTTGTCAGTAATGACCGTTCATGATATGGAAATCATTTTACACAGAAATGTCTATCAGAGTCATGAAAAGCACAATGCCCACGTTTGAAGGAGAACATGGTGTTGTAGGAATAAAATAATAAATTGCTTTGTTATATCACAGATAATTGGCAGAGGGGGAAAAATGTGTTATCAAGAGTATTCATCACTCTTAGGGGACTTTCCAGAGGCATCTAGAGCTGCCTCCTGTTCTGACCAACTCCTACAACTCTGGAAACTGGTTTCCCATATTCTGAGTCACTCACCACTGCTGGGAAGAAGAAATGAAAAGCCAAATGAGGACTGCCAGACCCAGTCTTAGAATCCGCTCTGGAAAACAAGAGGCAAAACCTGATTAGAAATAAGGTTCTTCATTGTCTGATCTTATCTTGCTTCTTTCATGCCATCTCCCTCTAGTGCCCTGTGCAAACCCTGTATCCTAATGAAACCAAATGTCTCCTTTGACCTGATTTGATGGCCCTCACATGTTTCACGTTGACTGGATCTCCTTTACTCAACCATTGGTCTGGTCTAGTCACAGTTCTGAAGAACTTGGTTCAGAGTTACTTCTCCCACACGTTCCTGCAAACAGTTGCTGCTCTACAGCCCCCAGAGAGTGCCTACCTTAGAGGTCTCACACCTGTCCTGTGTATCCACCGTTACTTATCTATCCCCCCAGTAGACCAGAAGCTACTGAAGACAGGCTGCGACCTCCACCTCGGTATCTAGCACAGTGTCAGGGAACACAAATTTTGCCCATTGAATGGATGAAGAAGTAAAGCTTTGGGGAGAAACCATATTCAAACAGGTTAGGAGTGGGAGATGATATTGCAAAGTTTGCCCAATAATTTTTGAGAACACAGTCAGCTAGCCTTCATTATAAATGGACTTCGCAAAGCTTTGGTTTTTAACATCTTTATTGGAGCATAATTGCTTTACAATGTTGTGTTAGTTTCTGCTGTATAATCAGAGACTTTCATATGCATATATGCTTAGTAAATATCCAAGGGTGTGATATTTACTAAGTACTTAGTAAAAATGTACTTCCCAACATACTCGTCCATGGAACACTGTGTGTGTGTGTGTGTGTGTGTGTGTGTGTAGTGCTTCTGTTAACATCTCCCAGAAATGATGCTCAGAAGTCAAATCTTTAGGGCATCCCCAAATGGACCATTTCCTTAAGGGTGAAACCATTATCAGAAAGTGTGTTGTCTATCAGTGTCTTTGTTATAAATCCCATGTGCAAGGCTATAGCCACTATAGCCAGTTGAGTTGAGTTAAACTCAAGAGTACTTCAAGTCAACTTTGAGGCTGAAACTCTCACAAAGAAGTTTTTCCTCTGAAGTTCTGAAAAATCCACCTGGACTTTTGACCCAGCAACACCTTGCACATTTTCCACGGAAAAACAAAAGAAATAGCTGTACAAAGTTTCCTAGCTTCTTCTCTTCTCATCTTTAGATAAGAAAAGGGCACCAGAAATAACTTCTCACCGTTACATTAACATAACATATTTCTGGGGTCTCTATATGCAGTGTGGTGAAAATAATAAACCAAAAAACACCTTTTGAAGCCCTGCTAATTTCCCCACAAATGATATTTTTGTGGGCATAAACTTCTTGCCTATTATTTATGCATGTTTTGAATCCCCCAGGTATTTTATACATGAATAAGGTAGAAAGGCAATATGATTCCAAAATCCATTCAAAAACCATTTACTGACCAATGACTGTATGAGTGCTGAAGGTACAAGTGTCCAGTTCTAGGAGATGAGAAAATATGATCTACTATCAAGAAGGTTGCTGTACCTTTACAAAGATTAATCATAATTTTCAAAAAATAGCTATGACAGGAATGTTATCTGGTTTACCAGGACACTCTTAGCATAAAAGCACATGGTAGATGCCCAATACATATTGAGGAAATAAGTACATAAATGAATGAATATATAGACAGCATTGGAACAAATGTCTTTGACACATCAAGATCAGCCTACACAAGGCCTGGGATTTGAGAGGGACCTTGCAAATGAGCGCCCTCAAATGGCCATATTCTAGATGTATGGGGAAGATGGGTGGGAATGTTCCTAAGTAAGTAGGGTAGCAGGAGAAAAGGGGTGTTCCAAGGGCAATGACTAGATCTGTTTGACCTGAATGGGGCGTTTGGGTTGGGACACAGCACTCACACTGGAAAGTTACATGGGGTTACATCTTAGAAAGACTCTAAACACCACATTATGGATCTAGAATTTTATCCTAAAGGTGAAAGGAAACCACAGAGAGAAGCTTTGACCTGAAGAGTGATATAGATAAAGGCTATTTTTAGGAAGGAAGATGTCTCATCATGAATGACAAAGGGGGAAACATTCATTGGTTAGGTATTGAATGAAAAGACCCTTTTCAAATCAGAAGTCCTAGGGAACAGAGGTACAAACCACTGCTTCAGCATTCCCTTCATGCAAGGAGTTGAGGAGACAACGCCAGAGAGCCCCAGCTATGACATCAGACAGAGCAAGTGTCCACTGCTGGACAGCCATGAGATTTGGGGCAAGTTACTTAACCTTGCCAAACCTCAATTTCCTCCATTGCAGAACAGGGATAAGAAAAGTATTGACTTCATAAGGTTGATGGTAAGGATTAAATTAGATGATGAACATCAACTGTTTACAAAGTACCTGACCTAAGTAGATGGTCAAAACATAGTATCCACTAACATTAGACTTGAGATTGCAATTAACATTTCATCCCCTCAGCAGGTCCTTGCTAAGAACATCACAAACCAACGAGCAAGCTTTACAGATGTTAATTCTTCAGTCTTCTTGCGAGATTGTTGGAAAACGTTTTGAGGGGCTGTTGTAAATCAGTTAATATTTCTGTTCCTATCATTAACATTTTTGTCACATTTGAGTACCCATTATTGTGTAGTATAGTGATGTAATTTTTTGTGACATCACAGGCCTGTCTGTGGCCAGGCTACTTCTTGCTATCCTAACTCCATTTCCATTTTCTGGTGACAAAGTTAGAAAACAGCAATGTCAACTCATTCTCCATGTCCACCTGTAGGGGTTGTCTAAGGTCACACAGCTACCAGCCAACGAGGGAGCAGGAACCTGGAATGCAGGTTTGTCTTATTTTCAGGATGGTCCACTCACACCCATGAAATGGCTTTTTCCATCCCCACTAAAGTGTGCTAACTAAGCAGTGATACTAAGGTAAGAGCAAGTACTGAAGCATCCACTTGAAGAGATACAGGATGCAAAGATGTTTACTGGCATGTGACAGATCTATAGCATTCACTTTCCAAATGAGTCAGATACACATGCTAATGGCTTCATTCAATTTTTGCATTAAATATAGGAAATCTTATACAGCAACCCACATGCAAATACTTGAAGTGGTGTTTTTACCTCACAACATTTTCCCTGCACTTTCTAATCAACCAACCAGAATCAGTGTGGAAAGAGTATAGAAAACGTTTACATTTTGGTATCAGAAATTTCCAAGCTGTCTACCACATCATCAGAGGGTCTCGTCCTGACATTGGTACTCCCCCGGCTGATACACAAGGCTCTGCTTTTACAGGACAGCTCCATGTTGCAGGACACATGCCTAAATATAGATCCCAGGCTCATACCTCTTAATCCCTATTAGCAGAAGTCATCGAGCACCAACTAAAAATAACCCTCAATGAGTTGGTCTTGGTTTGGGGTCAGAAGGTACGTCTGGTCAGAAGGTATGACTTTGAAACTTCCCATAAAATTTAGGAATTATTATGCCATTTTATGAATGCTCCAGTAGCCCGTCCTTAGCACTAGGTACTACAGCTAGCTCAAAGTGTATCCTGTACTGCAAAACTCAGCTTAAAATCCTCTTGGTAAGAGCTTCCGAAACTGGCCTCTATGTTCTCAAATTGCTCTGCAAACGCCCTTCCTATTCCATTATTTTTCATAATGCAGTGTGTATTGATATGTTACCATATCACTTTCACAGCAAGCTGTGGTCCCCTTAGAGGTAGGAATTGTCAAATTATGTTTTCCGGAGGATGAGAGGCATCCAGCTTTGGGGAAGTTCCCACTCCTTGGATGCTGGAGCAGACCAGGTGGTTACCCACAGCAGACTCTATACATAGGCTAAGCGGGTAAATGCAAATCAGAACCAAGGAGGGTCACCACAGCAAGACCAAGGCAAGAGGGGCACGATCAGTGTTAGTTCCAAAGAAAGAGTACAAATCCAGAGGCAAAAGATGAGGATAGATGTCCTTGACCAGGGTGATGAAGAACTGGCAAGAAAGTGAAGTATGACGTGGAATGTGGTAAAAAGGTTTAGGACAGAGGGAAAGTGGAGTATCAGAATGGGAGGGGGTCATCTCCAGGGATCTTCAGCTCTCTGGTGATGGCTTAGAGATAAAGGAGAAAGTTGGCCAATGTCAAGGAGAAGGGTTAGACTAGAGATTGCTCCTTTCTGCATCTCCTGTATCTGGCACACTCCCTGGAACAAATCACATATTTGATAAGTGCTTACTGAATCAATGGATCAATCAATCATCCAAAGAGTCTTCTAAGGGTTGACCTACATATTCCAACAATAATCTCTGCCTCACTTATACAATACTTTGACCACCTTCCTAATAGCCGTTCTCATGCCTTGCTTTTATGTGTCTGTGGGTCTCCTGCAATTAGGTGACCATCCCAAGAAAGCAGCCAGGAGTCTTAGTAGAAAGAAGAATGCCAAACCTTGCACAGAGTAAGCGTTCTATAAAAGTCTGTGGAGTTGCACTGAACAATCATGAATTTGAATGAATTGCTTTTCAGGGCAAATTAGTTTAGTGGTTCAAAAGAAGAGTTTATTTTAGACCAAGGGTAAAAATAGAAACAGGAAAAAAAAAAGAATAAGCACATAAAATGATTTTAACATCACTAGTCATCAGAGAAATAGAAATCAAAACCACAATGAGATATCACTTCACATCCACTAGCATGGATATTATAAAAAACAAAAACGAGGGCAAAAAAGCCCAGAAAATAATAAATATTGGAGAGGATGTAAAGAAATTAGAATGTTGTGCATTGCTGATAGAAATGTAAAATGGTGCAGCTGCTGTGGAAAATGGTACGGTGATTCCTCAAAAAATTAAAAATAAAATTACCATAGGATCCAGCAATTCCATCCTGGGTATACACCCAAAAGAAGTAAAAACAAGGACTTGAACAGATATTTGTGCACCCACGTTCAACAGCATTATTTATGATAACCCAAAGGTGAAAGCAAGCCAAGTGTCCTTCAACAGATAAATGGATAAACAAAATGTGGCATATACATACCATGGCGTATTATTCAGCCTTAAAAAGGAAGGAAATTCTAACGCATGCTACAACATGGATGAACATTATGCTAAATGAAACAAGTCAGTCACTAAACGACAGATACTATATAAATCCATTTATCTGGGGGTACCTGAAGTATTCAGATTCATAGAGACAGAAAGCAGAATCATCATCGGGGCTGGGGGTAGAGAGGAATAGGGAGTTATTGTTCAGTGGTACAGAGTTTCAGTTTAGGAAGATGAAAAAACAGTTCTGGAGATGGTTGTACAACCGTGTAAATATATTTAATGCCATTGAACGGTACACTTAAAACTCATTAAAATGGTAAGTTATATGTTATGTATCTTTTGCCACAATTAAAAAATATATATCTTATTAGCAGAATTTTTAAAAATTGGGTAAATCACTCTAACTTATTAGAGGTTTACCATTTTATATAGCTCCCTTTTCTCTCAGTTTTAGAAGAAAATAACTAATGACCACCAAAATGCATACAATCACATACAGACCAGCACCTCAACCACAACCATATTCACATACACAGACACTCACACACATATACATTATCTTATAGTAAGGTTTTTTATAAGCCAGATTGCCGATTCTAATAATAGAAGCCAGGATATCTTACCTCTTGGTTAATTATCTTCCAAATGAGCAGACAGGCTTGATTCACTCTTCATTGTAAAGGACTACTTCTCACAGGATCTCCCACATCCTTTGTGTATCAAGACTCAAAAAGCAGAAATAAGCCTAAGAGTAAGGTAGAAAAGGACAGAGAGCATTAAGTCTCTTCCTAGTCTCGCAGAGAAAACAGGTGTTTCTCTTCCCCTCCTACAAGAGATTCCTCTACAGTAAAACTCACTCAGAGGCAGAAAGAAGCTAGAGAAAAGTTGTATAGGCCACCTGCCCACCCAAGACGTCGATGGATGTCACACGTATGACCACATTACCAAGGCAATGAGACATCTGGCTCTGGTGCCAACCAATCCTGGATACTGGATTCAGATCTATCCAAGAACTCAGAGAAGGTCTGTGCTTCTGATCATGGGTTTAATGAACAAATAAACCAGTGCACAGAAACGGAGGGTGGAAAGAAGGGTCTCTCAATCTCTGTTCACTTCAGAGGTTTTCCTCTCCTCCTGACCAACATTGTCACCTATCCTGAGAAATCCAGTTCGAGTTCCACCTTGTTCGTAAACCCTTCTCCCAATTAATCAAGTTCTCAGGGATTTCTTTCCTCTCAATTCCTAAATAATGGATCTGAGATGCCCTTGAGAATGAGACTTTATGTAATGGAGTCTCTTTAGAGCTTTTATTGAGTTCTTGCTCTGGTGTTTGACCCTCAGTTAGGCTGGATTCCCTAACTAAAGCTCACTGCCCTGACTTTTCTTTCACTTCCACTTGACATCAACTACATCATAACATATTCTTGGGAATTGGTTAAGTGATTGAAATACTTCAACAACAGCTTCATTGAGTAGAAATACAGTCTTTGCAATACCATCCACTTTTAGCAGATCTTGGTACATAGCAAATGCTCGATAAATGTCTGTGAACTGACCACCTTGGGACAGCAAGGAGTACTTCCTCTGAAAATCATTTTTTGTCCATTAAGTAATTAGAAGGCAAAAGAAGGATGGTCCTGAGCTAGGGCTCTGAGTGGAGGAGAAGACAGATGGACTCCTCCAAGGAGCAGAACTGTAGGGGAATTTGTGCAATTAACTGGCATAATCTCCTTTTCCAGAGAGGGGATCTGAGTCCAGAGAAGGAGAATGGTTTGTTCAAGGTCACGGTGTGAGTTAGGGGCAGCTCCAGGACTGGAGCCGAAGTCTCAGCCATGGGGTAGGTGCAGAATCTTGTCGAAGGGTTTGTAACAGTCCTTTGGAAAACTACTTTCTTTGATATCAGAGAGAAGTTCTCACTGAGCTATTGCACTGGAGGCCTTGTAGAGTCACAGGGATGCTTAGAATCTCCCCGCCTTTTACAAAGTTTTCCTCCAATATCATTGTAATTCCAGGAGAAAAAACTAGATAATGACGTTCTAAAGTCACAGAAAGTAGAAAGTTGTGGGAAGGAATTTAGAGTGAGGATGGTGATCCCTCCAAACTTAGATATTTGCTGCATTTTGTTATACTTTAAGATAAATAAACCATCAACCCAGAAATTTTCAGAGAAGTAGAGGTCAACCACCCTCCTCTACTATGGTGTGGTTTATTTCTCTCCTTTGTAAATTATTAAACATATGTCTCATTCAAGTAACTTTTATTCAGCACCTACAAGGTGCCAGGTGCTGTGTTAGGTCAGAGAATCCAGAGATGAATTAGGCAAGGTCTCAGTCCTTGAGGAGTGCCAGAGATAGGCAAATAAACAAATAATTGAAAAACTGTACGAGGCACCATGACGGGTGTATTTAAGGTGCTTCAAACATATCCAGGCATAGAAGAGACACTCAATAGACAATTGTTGAATGAATGAATGAACTAATGAAATAACTAATTAATTCGAATTTGCCCAAGGAATTTAGGGAAGCTATTTGCATTTATTTAGGGAAGATTTGCATTTAAACTGGGTCTCCAAATAAATTTTTTTTAATTTTTTTTAAAATTAAAAAAAATAAACTGGGTCTCCATTCATTCATTCATTCAAGTGCTCATTCTTTTATCCATGTATTGAGCACCATGATGGATTACTAGACGCTTCAAAAATCTGAAATGAATAAAGCAAGGCTCTTGCTCTCAATAATTACAGAACAATATAACAACCAACGTTTCATTAAACAAGTTTTATTCTGATCTCTGCATGTTCCGTTAGAATGTAAGTTCCATGAAGGCAGGGTCATTCTCTGGCTTTCTCTCTGCCATGTTCGAAACCCTTACAACAGTGCCTGGCACCAGGTCAGTACTCCACAACTAGTGCCAGAGTAAATGAATGAGTGATTGAACGAACAGATGGGTAATACATTGACGACACTGTGCGAGCGTGGAGGAGTGGCATCTCATTAGCAACATTTCCAGAGCAGACGGAGGAAGAATTCAAGGACGAAGCAGAGAAGGATCTGGTAGGAGGAAAACCAGAAGGGTGCGCTGTCATAAAAGCCAACAGAGGACAGAACTTCCAAAAGGAAAAATGATTGACTTGCCTTCATCCAAGAATCTTTTTTTTTTTTTTTTTTTGCGGTACGCGGGCCTGTCACTGTTGTGGCCTCTCCCGTTGCGGAGCACAGGCTCCAGACGCGCAGGCTCAGCGGCCATGGCTCACGGGCCCAGCCGCTCCGCGGCACGTGAGATCCTCCCGGACCGGGGCACGAACGCACGTCCCCTGCATCGGCAGGCGGACTCTCAACCACTGAGCCACCAGGGAAGCCCAAGAATCATTTCTGATCGACGACTTTGTGCCCCAGGGTGGGGGCTAAGATGAGACAAGCTAGGAGCCTTGGGTGTAAACTTTAAAGGGACACTCACTCTCAGAATCCTTCAAGTTCAGTATCAGCACCTGAAAGCCACACTGTCTTAATTGTGTGTCCTCAGTCCTCACTTGCCTCACCCTACTCCCAGCCCTGCTGGGCCCAGCACTGTGCCAGGGGGGTAATAGTCGTTAAGACACAATCCTTGCTTTCAAGAAACTCAAGCTCTAATGGGCAGACAGACCTAAGGCCATCGATTGTAATGCAGAAGATGAGTTTGGGCAGGAAGAAGCAGGGGAATCAGACAGGGAGCACCTCAGGCAGACCATGGGCTCAGAAAACACAATGGTGCTTGAGCTGAGACGAAGAGACAATCAAAAACTCACAGCGAGGGGCTTCCCTGGTGGCGCAGTGGTTGGGAGTCCACCTGCCGATGCAGAGGACGCGGGTTCGTGCCCCGGTCTGGGAAGATCCCACATGCCACGGAGCGGCTGGGCCCGTGGGCCATGGCCGCTGAACCTGCGCGTCCGGAGCCTGTGCTCCGCAACGGGAGAGGCCACGGCAGTGAGAGGCCCCCGTAACACAAAAAAAAAAAAAAAAAAAAACTCACAGCGAGAGAGGAAGGAACAGCTTTCCGGGCAAGGGAACAGCATCTACAAAAACTAGGGGGCTTGAAAGTACATAAAGTGACTTGAAATGGTGACATGGGGTAGCGGGAAGCAAAAAACCATTGGTAATAAGTGAGGTTAGGGATGTAGACTCCCATTATTCATTCTTTCAGGCTGGAACTCCATCTTTATTTTTACAGTTATATTAGTATCGGGGGCAGTTTTCCTTGGGGACGAGGTGCTGCCTAAGGTAATTGGGAGGCCCATCAATCTGTTCGTCCTGCCTGGTCCTGGCCTCCGAGGGAACAGTGGGGAGGCCCCATCTGAGTCTTTGCCGCTCAGTCAGATGTATTTTTAGCCCCAGCAGAAAATAACGGCAGTGTGCATTTAATAAAAATATCAAGCCCTGGGAATGATCTAGTGCCAGTGTTGGAGCAACCAGGGACAGAATATGTTTCCAATTGAATGACTACTGTGGTCATAGTTATAAAAAGAGAGAGGGAGGAGGAAAATGTTAGGCTGGTCAGTTTCTCGGGAGCATTTAATCTTGGTTCACTCTAATTTTAATGTTCAAAGACACATGCGCCAACTCTGCCCTTAGGAGTTATTTCAGGGGGACTGGCCAATGCCCACAACTTGCAGTCGACACTGGGTAGCCCCGCTCCCTGAAGCTTTCTTTTTTCTCTTCCTTTCTTTCCTCCCTCCCTCCCTCCCTCCTCCCAGTTTCGGCCTCCACGAGTTCTTCTGCTCACAAGCTGATGAGACAGCGTGAACAGTTACCATGAGGGTAAATTTAGACTGACGAAACCCAGGGATTTGAGCTCAGAAGCTGGGCTCAGGGAGGAGTGGAGCCAGTGCAGCATCAAGAAAGAGCCTAAGAGCTTCCCTGGTGGCTCAGTGGTTGAGAGTCCGCCTGCCGATGCAGGGGACGCGGGTTCGTGCCCCGGTCCGGGAAGATCCCACATGCCGTGGAACGGCTGGGCCCGTGAGCCATGGCCGCTGAGCCTGCGCGTCCAGAGCCTGTGCTCCTCAGCGGGAGAGGCCACAGCAGTGAGAGGCCCGCGTACTGCTAAAAAAACAAAAAAGAAAGAGCCTAAGAGGTACAAACGACCGGTTGTCAAATAAATAAGTCACAGGGATGTAATAATGTACAGCACAGGGAATATGGTCAATAATATTATAATAACTTGGTATGGTGTGTAATCTGTAAAGGTATGGAATCACTGTGTTGTACACCTGAAACTAATATACTATTGTAAGAGAACTATACTTCGACTTAAAATAATAATAATTTTTAAAAAGGGACAGAGCCAATGTGCTCCCCCATGGCTTCCAGGAAAAAAAAGTCTCCATTTTCTAGGTTGTTATAAACTACTCCTTCCAATCTGATCACAATTTACCTCCACAGCACGGTCTCCGTCTCCTGGTCCCCTCACACCCTTCATCACATTCTTGAGTGAAAAAAATCATAATGATTAGCTGCTTCTTATTAAGGGTCTCCTTTGTGCCTGGCTCTGGTTGAGCAATTACAGAAGTGATGTCACCTCATCCTGAAACTGACATTAAAAAGCAGAAACCATTAGCTATGTGTTACTGGTGAGGAGGCTGAAGCTTGGACAGGGTAAGTCACTAGCTAATAACTGGCAGAACCTGGATTTTGGATTATTCTAGCGCCCGTCCACCCTCTGCCCATCGTCTGACCCCAATCTCCAATCTGAGCTAGTACTTTAGAATGTGCATCTACACACCCCTCATATCTTACTCTGCTGCTGCTTTCCTTGAAATGCCTTCCCACCCATTTTCCTAGAAGTCTCCCCTAAATATCTTATTTTCTGTCCATGTCTGTTGTAGCATGTATTACTATTAGTATTTGGTAATAATCACTATTATGTATTCAATTTATATTGTATGCTGGGCATTGTTCTAAGTGCTTTGCATGTATTATCTGATTTAATTATCACAACATACTTGTATCATAACAGTATGATACCCATTCTACGGAATGGAAACTGATGCATAGAGAAATTAACTAGCTTGCAGAGCTGGTAAGTAGTAAAACTAGAAAAATAGTTATCATGAATTGAGTTATTACTATGTAACAGGCACTAGACTTAGCACTAAACAGGTATCTCTGCATGTGATCCTCACAGCAGTTGTACAATTAATAAAACCCCATTTTACAGATGAAAAGCCTGAGGCTCAGAGAAAGTTTTAAGCAACTGAATCAAGGTCACAGAGCCAGGATGGAAACTCGGGTATGAGAACACGTCAAGCCCTTTGCTCTTACACACAGCACTTTGACTTGCTTCTGTCACTGTCTTCTCAATGAATCGGCGCTCCTCTTCACACAGGACCCTGGTACACACTGGGCACACAGTAAATGTTGGATGAGAGGATGAATAAATACAGGGCATCAGCAACCTGTCTCAAATATGATTTGTTTAAATGCACTGGGAGGAAAGAGAGCAGAGTAGACATGCTTGTGAAGGACAGTCTTAGGACAGAGGACACTCCCAGTGTGTGCAGTTCCTGCCAGCTGGTCTGGGCTGTCATGTCAAATCAGACTCACATGAAGGAAGGTCCTTCCCTCGGACAGATTGGTCGCTGCGTGAAGAGAGGCCCAGCCCTGCCCCTCTAACCCCTCTTCACTCTCTGTCCCCTGCCCTCTCTAAGCTGGCCCTCCCTCACAAGGCCTTGACCCCAAGTCTAAGCTGTCTGCTGGCCACCTGACGATAAAGACTGGACCACTGTTTGTTCCTCGCAGCATCCCCTGGAACCCAGCTGTCCTTACTGGCATCCTTCACTGCACCCCCTTCCCTGCTGCTTTGTATCATGCCCAGGGTCAGGAAGCCATAAAGGCTTTCTGGAATAAAACATTAAGGGGCTTAAGATGAAATTTCACTAGGGACTCTTGAGAGCAGAGGGTAGAGTCCCCAGATAAGCCACTGCTTCTTCTTCACACCTGTCAGTACTTACCTTTCAACTGGACTTGTACAGAAGAGCCTCAGAGCCCAAGAGAGCTGGATTCCAAAACTGCCTCTGTCTCTGCTTAGTCATTAGATACTGAGCAAGTCATTAATCTCTCTAAGCTTCCATTTCCCCATCAGTAAACTGGATATCACATCCCAAAATTACAACCTGGTTGAACGATCAGAAGATATCATGGGGAAGAGGCAGGAGAACGCAAAGTTTATGAGGATGCTCTTTGCAGTAGATGTAGAATCTCAGATCCGCCTCAGGTGACCAGATATCCCAACTGGTCCAAGACTGAGAGATTGTGAGGGTGTGGAATTTTCAGGGTGAAATCTGGGGAATTCCCGGACAAACCAGCAGACGTTGGTTATTCTAGTCACCTACCACACAGGAAAATGGGAATAATAAGTGCTCCTTCCTTACAGGGTGGCCACGGGACTCTATGAAAATGTATGTAAAGTGCATGTTTGATTTCCTTCTCTTCAGCATAGCTCTTCTCTGGGTCTGCCCATTGATCACTGTTATTTTCTAAACCACGGCAGATGATGACTAAAGAAAAATCATGCTGCCCTTGATAATCAAGGTCTCCCTCCTGGGACTAGTGGCTGCGTAGGTGACTACTTTGTCCTGAGGATGCTGAGTGGTCCCCAGGAGTCCACTGGAACAGATTTCTGTGATGCTAAATTTAAGCCAACTTCACTCACCTGCTTCATGCCAATCTGGTGCCTTGCAGCTGTTGGCTGGGAGAGGGCCAAAACAGAATACTCATTTAATGAAATGACTCGGCCCTTGGGCTGAGAGAATAGAGCAAGTGAACAGGTCAACTTCTCCAGTTGCTCCCAAGAAGGACGCATGATGGCACGGCATCACTTATGGGTAGAGTTCATGTCGTCAAGTCTGCTGACAATGCATGGTCAACTGGACCAGTGGCTGGCACAGAGAAAACACTCAATGAATACATTTTAAAATACGTGACTTTGAAACTACTTTGACAACCTCATTTGAAATATTAAGCATTAATCATATTCTTATTTCAAATGTATATGCCTACAGATACCTCTTGTTAACGTATTCTTCCTCTGAAATGGAAGAGCACAACCTAGAAAGCTTTTACTTTAAAATCATGAAACCTGTTTTCAAATCCCCTGAATGGAATGGAAGCATTCCTCACCTCCACTGTCTTGTATTCGCTTTGTGACCCTGTGTAGGTCACTTACCCTTCTGACCCTCAGTTTCCTTATCTGTAAAGTGGCAACAATAATCTTTGCCCATCTATCTCACTGGGCTGTTTTAGGACTAAAAAATCGTTCAATGCGATAATGTTAAATACATGTCAATTGTACTGGGTATGCGTGTTGGAGCTTTTTATCATTAATCTTGTTCACTGAATAAAATGGACATGAACTTGTAAAAAAAAAAGTCTCGTTCACTGTTCATACCAGCAGTTTCATCAATTGTTCAACTCTTTGACCTTTACTTCTCGTCTCTGTATGTACCTAAAATAAGTCAGAAAAACCATAGTCCAAGGATAGAGCATGGGATTTCTAAATCAACAGAGCTGGGTTCAAATCCAAGGTCCATCACTGATTGGCTACTTCCCTCAGGAAGTCTTAGGAGTCTTAGACTCCTGGTCTGTAAAATGGAGATTGTAATATCTATCTTACAGAGTTGTGATAAGAATCGAACTAAGTTCTGTGTAAGCCATCCCGCTAAAGACAGGTTCACAGCAGAACCAGAATTCAAAACAAGACCCTTGCTGCCCAAACCAGTGATGTGAACTTGAGCAGGGTAACTACTCCAGAACTAATAACATTTCAGGGGCCACATTGCCATTTCCTAAGCAAGTTAGCTAATGCGGCTCTTATGCGGTAGAGCCTTGGTTTTGACCTGGTATTGGATGCATGTGTTATGACATGCTATCTCTGACATGCTTGGTTTGTGACAAAGCACTAGAATAGATAAAAAGACAGAGCAAGCACAATGGGTGCTGCCACTGAAAATCTTACCATCTACTTGGGAAAGTAAGTACATAGAGACATATCACTAGGGAATAATCCCAAAGAGCTCTGAACAATAGAATGTTAAGGTCTAGAATATCCTCTGAGATCAACTTACCAGGTAGAAAAATTGAGATGAACACCTTGCTTTGGTGACTGGGTCCATACTACAGCCAACATAAGCACACACGATGAATTGAAAATAAGAATAATAAACATCATAATAGATAGCAACTACAGTGGCAATAGTTAATATCTATGGCATGCCTGCCAAGTGCTAGGCATTGTTTTTAATCATTTTATCAGTCATATTTTCTTTAATCCTCTCAGCAATCTTCATGGGTTCTACTTTAAATACACAAAAATTGAATCTCAGAACATTATTCTGAGTGAAAGAACCTTATATCAAAGAAAACATACAGTATGATTCAATTTATATGAAGCTCTAGAAGAGGAAAAACTAATCTTCTGGTGGGGCATGGGGGTGAGAACAGGGATTAACAGATCTGAGAGAACTTTTTGGCATCCCAGTAATGTTCTATATCTCATAAGGGGTTTGCGTTACATAGTCATATACATTTATCAAAATCATTAATTGTAGACCTGAGATTTGTACATTTTATTGCATTTTTTAAAATGTAAACAGTATTGAACTTTAGACAATAATAAAAAGGCTGAAGTATTCAGGGGAAAGTGTTCTGATGTCTGCAACTTACCTTTAATTTGATAAAAAAATATAAGATATACTGATTGGTGAATAGACTGATGACTAGGTCAATGGATAAATATGTAATAATGCAAGTAAGCGATATGACTGTGGTAGAATCGTAGTGACTGGTGTATGAGTGCTTTCAACATTTCTGTCCATGTGGCCACGTTCATAATAAAATTTAGAGGAAAGAATGTAAATCCACAGATGCAAAGATAAATTCTCATCTTAGTTTTCACAAGGAAACAGAGAGGTTTAAATTGGGTCACAAATGGCTGAAAGGTGTGACTTCATACACCTGGATTGGCAAGGGGATGCAGCAGGAACATCTGCCCTGAGAACACCAGACCCCTCTCCAACAGAGGAGCAAAGTCTCACCCTTGCTGCGTCACTCCTGAGCCGTGAACCTGCAGCATTAGGGAGTGAAAGTCAAGTGCATGTGATAACGGGCCCGCATGCCCAAGGAGAGGCTGATGTCACCAGAGGCTCACCTCTTGAATCATTGGAGTGACCTGTTTGCTGGGCCTGGAAGAGGGAGAGGTAGCCAAGGGCTCCCCAAGCCAGCAAATGAATAAGCTCAGCCTTGGCAAGCAATGACTCCATTCTCCAATGTGATCATATTTAGTCCTCCAGTTAGCTTTTATTTGGTTAGTTATATTCAATAATCCCCTCCGGTCTGGTCTCTGGGTAGCTTTTGTTCACAATGATGTAACCGGTCCTGCTCTTTTCTTAGAACGAGAGCTGCTGGTTCATGGACAAAGCCATGGATATAATATCGGGAGGCCTGGTTATGGAGATAGAGAGATCAATTAGATAGATAGATAGACATAAAACTAGCTCTGGGACCCCATGTGAGTCCCTTAAATTACCTGGGCTCTGGTTTTCTCCAGGCACCCTGGTACTATATAAATACTGGTCATAGATTCACTATAAACTCCCCATGAAGACCAGATCTCTATCATATTTATGTCCTCAGGGGCTAACCTAGTAGCCAACAACGCTCTCGGTGTGTAAACGTTGGCTGAACTGAAATGAAGGACCAGCCATCTTAACACTTGCCCAGTATTGTGACTGCTGAGATTCTGAATCTGGTTTTGTTCTTTCCCGCTACATATGGTAGTCTCTCTACACATCTGATGTTTTCAGAACTATTTTTAATCCTTGCCACAAACTTATAAGGTACCCACCATCACCCTGATTTTATAGTTTGGGAAAACTGGGGCAGAGAGGAGTTTGTCATTGAGCCAGATCTGAATCCACAGTGACTTAACTTCAAAGCCCATATCCCCTTACTTCTCACGCAATGATGGCTGGTCAAGTCAGCATGCGTCACGGTCTCTCAGTGTTGCATCTCATCCTTTCCTCGTGGAAGACCGTAAGCAACAGCTTTGCCCACACTTGACCAAGCGAGAAAAACTATGCAAATGCAGGCAAGGGAACTCTTCTTAGGGAAAGCTCCAAACACCCTTTGCTTCCAGCTGCCACGAAAGAACAAAGAAACAAATAAATCTACTCTTCACTGTGGGCATGCTTCAAACTGCATCACACTTGTGGGTCACCCAATCGGATGAGAAGTCCCTCCTTGGTGACACGAAAGGGCTGCAAGTCACTCAAAAGTGAGAGCAGCGGGTCCTCAACACAAGGGGCCTGATTGATCCAGGCGCAGGGAGTATGTACTCTCTGCAGACAGAGACAAAATGGCCGCGGCCATTCATTTTCCCTGACCACGGCCGTTCTCCACCCCACCAGGGAACATGGGGCTCTAATCCAGAGCATGGCTACACCTGCCGCATTTTGTTTCGAAGGCTGTGGCTGCCCTGAGATTACTCTTTGAAGAGGAGATAAAAGAATGTTCCAGCAGGAAGAATGATTCCTAATATCTTTATCCTTGAATGATACCTCTGACTTGCAGGAAAAGGGGAAAATCATGCAGTGATAGCAGAAAGTGTATTCTGATCATTACATCTCGTTATTCCACAAAAGCCACATGATTTGCAGCTCTCCTGCCTGGAGAGACTCGGAGTGAAGTTTCTAGACAAATGGCGTCCAGCCAGTAGGACCACTTCGTCACCCAGATTGTGCCAGATGCCATGCACAGTACATCACATACCTTATTGCCCCTTTTCCTCACAGTGACCTTCAAGCTAGGCATGCACACCAGATTTACAGGTGAGGGAAATGGGGTTTACCTCTGAGTTTAGGAGAGGGTACTTGACTGTAGTTTTGAAGGAAGAACACAATTTAAATAGGCTTTGCATAAGGAGCATGGTGTCATGTAAGGGGACGATGGCACTTAGATCAGTCACTCTGGGTTTGAAGTCCACTTACCAACTGTGTGACCTTGGGCAAGTCGCAGAAACTCACTTGCAGCAGTAATGGGCATGATAATGTCTTTACCCCAGGAGACTGAACTGAATATTAAATAAACTAATATATGGGACAGTGCTTGATATATTGAAGGCATTCAATGAAAGTCTGGTGACTCTTAATGAAGAAGAGATGGGATACAAGAGAAGGAGAAAGCAAAGCAAAGGAGGTGAAATAGCACTTCACCTGCAGTAGGTTAAGACACCAAGGAGCAGCTGAACGGGGACTGGAATGGCATGGGGAAGAGTTTGGACTTGACCTGGAAGAGGAAATACGGAGCCATTGCAAGGTCTTGAGCAGAGGAGAGGCACGGCGAAAAGAGAGGTATTTGGAGACGTCCCTGGTATCTGGGACATGATGATACGTTTGACATCATCTTAGTTGCCCAACTGCAGTGAACATTTTTCTTCATTGTCTGATGCTTATAATTCTACGGTAGTTTTTCTCAAAGTAAGGCCAGCTAGCAGCAGAATTCCCTGGGGAGCCTGAGAAAATTATACAGTCCTAGGCCCAGCCCAGACTTAAGAATTCAGACACTCTTGGAGATAACGCCCAGGAATTCACATGCTTACAAATGCCCCGATGGTTCTGACTCACGCTGATGTCTGAAAGCCATTCATCTAAAACAAGGGGTTTCAAACTTAGAGTAAAGAAAAGTCCTCATCAGAGCCAGTTATACTATCATCACCAGGGCACTGGGTTTCCAAGAGCCATTCATAGTATAATAATAAACCAAAGACAGTTGTAGCCCTCTTTTAAATTGCCAGACACCTAAAAATAAAGTCAGCAAGGATTGTGAGTTCAAGCCTCAGAAAAGTGGCCAAAGGAGGAATTACAATTAGTAACTGACCCCCTGTTACGGGGAAGGACTTTTTTTAGGCCTGTAGCTCCTGCCAATTCAGTGGCCTAAGATAAAGCCCAACTGAAGTGCCGCTTACGCTAATGGCTAAACAGAGTCCTAGAAAGTGACCGTGACTGTCGCCAGCTCTGAGACTTGAAGCAGGGCTGCAGAGCCGGTGGAGAGAAGTGGGAAGAGATTCAAGTCAGGTCAATAGCATTGACTCAGCACCTCGCACGAGGTAGACATTCCAGGTAACTTGGTGGACACTCAGGTGAGAGCACGGAGGCCTGCCCTCAGGGGACTGCAATCTGGGGTAGTATAAAACCCGAGAATGTGATACTATAGTAAAAAAAAAAAAAAAAAAAAAAAGATTAGGGGAACAGAGAAAAATAAGAGGTTGATTTTAAATAGGTTAGGAAGGAAAGGTTCTTGGAGGGGCTGACGATTGAGCAGGGCCTGAATAGCATGGGTGGGATTGCAACAGGCACAGATGAGGTTGAGCACATACAGGCAGAGAAACGGCTACATGCAAAGAAGTAGTCAGGAAACTAAGCAGTGCTGAAGATTCTGATTTAATGGAGGTGTCGGTTTCTTTCCCAGAAATAAAGGGGCAAGAGCTTAGAAAGAGAGATTGGGGGCAATTCATGAATGCCTTGAATGTCAGACGAAGACGTGGGAACATTAATTTGTAGGCAACATGAAGAACTCTGTTAAAATAACCTTGGTGACAAGATGGAGAGTAATTTACAGTCAGAAGATGCAGAAGAATTTATCGATCTTCCTTACAGGTCGGGTATGTGTATATCCCCTTAGAGGCTGTGGTCCAGGAGAGATGGACTGTATTCTTAGAACATCTGTTTCTTCTTCTGAGCTTTACAGCACTGGGGAGACAGAAGGCACTAAGCTAATGTTTGTCAAATTGGTCTGGAGGCAGGCAGATGAGTTTAGAGCTACCTTAGTTCTCTAGGCAGCAGAGATCATGAAAGTCTTTCTTCGGGCAGTGTCAGGGGGCAAAGAGATAAGAGAGGAGAGAATCCACATTTTTCCTTTTCTTGGTTTACAGCATTAAATGACTCTCCTAGCTTAGCTCAAAGGTTATTTGATATATTGATTGCAAACACTCTGATTTCTATCCTCCTTGTGTCTATACCACTTGTAATGTGAAGTCTATACTTCTAACCCCCAAATCTGGGCTAGCTTTATACACTGCTCTATAAAATAGAATATGGAGGAAGTGGACCAGTTCTGAGCCTAGACTTCAAGAGACCTTGAGCAATTCTGCCATCTTTTGGAAACATGCCTCCACTGTGAACAGAAGCCCAGGGTAGCCTGTTGAAGAATGGGAGACATCCCTCCCACCGGATGGCATCTTATACCAGCCCTTCCCCAGCTGACACAATAGCTAGCATCTGATGCACGAGAACAGACAAGACCTGCCAAGCCCACTCAGATTCGCAGAACTGTCCAGCTGACCCATAGACTCAAAACTGGGTGAAATTAAAGGAGAAAAAAGAGCCATTACAATAAATGCAATGCATTATCCCTAAGTATTTAGATGTTGAACTAGGAAAATGTACTATGAAAGATGTTATTGGGCCAACTGATAAAATTTGAAAGTAGACTGAAAATGATTCAGAAAAAATAATATGAGAGAGGAAGGGGAAAAAAAGAGAAGAAGAATGCAGACATAGCAAAATATTTTAAAAATTGGCAAATCTGAATTAAAGGTATATGGGAGTTCCTTGACTATTCAAGCAAATTTTCTGTAAGTTTAAATTATATAAAAATAACAGTATACATAAAAGGTATAATTTTAAATACTTTAAAATTAACCAAATGACTAGGAATAACATAAATAAAATAAATATTTTAAAAGTCCCCCCAAAATAATAATAATAATAAATGGTTGGAGTTTTTTTAAGTGTGAACTTTGTGGTGGTTGGTAGGCAGCAATAGTTAACTGATACAGGGATCCCCTAGATGAGAGTTTCTCATGATCAAGGAAGCCAGACCCTCTCCAGTGATACACTGGAAACCAGGTTATGAAAAGAAAAAGGAGAATTTTTGAGCATCTAGCTGAAGAGGATTTGTTAAATAACTTTTTTTTTTATTCTTTCAACAGGTATGTTGACCATCAACCATGTGGTTAGTAGGCACTTAGTATTTAATTAAGTACGAGTACTCAGTCAGTGGTGACCAAGACAGGTCGCACCCATGCAGAAGTTTTGGGTGTGGTCCCTTCACAATTTACAAAGCACTTTCATAGTCACTAGTTCATTTCATTTCCACAACTTCTAGAGGAAGGCATTCTCGGTAGCCCCCATTTACAAAGGAAATGGAAGGCTCAGAAAGGTCAACTAACTTTTTTAAATGATGCAACCAGTTAGTAAGTCTGCATGTCCCACTGGGCTGGGAGTTCACTGTGGGATGAGAAGACAGCCTATGGTTGTCCCAACTCCGGGGACCAGAGCAGTAGACCCTATAATTAGATTGTAAAGGAACCAATACAAGGACTAGGCTTCAAACCCACAGCTCTGACTCCAAAGCTTTCCGCTTGCTTTATAATACCAGCTATGCCTCCCAAAGACTGCTCTGGATCTTCCCTACCCAAGTCAAAGTCAGAGAAAGGAAAGGAATTCATAATCCTCATACTGCCAGCTCCCACCTATACTGCTGCATGCAGTGAGGGTGTCTGCTCAATGAAGCTACAAAAGTTTAGGGATTCAAGCAGGGCAGGATCCAGGTGTTCAGCTATTTCCTCTCCCTGTACCTCTCAGCTCTGCTCTCCTCTGTCTCGTCTTCCTTATCAGGCGGACTGTCTCAGCGCGATGGGTAAAATGGATCCTGGCAACCCCAGACTTTGAAGAGCTTTTAAGCTCAAGATCTAGGAGACACTTTCTCTCCAAATGTCCATGTAAATTCTTGACATTGGACTTGCCCAGCTTAGGTTATCTGCCAAACCCTGAACTAAGTATTCTGTCCAGGAGAAGGGAGTCCTCTGATTGGCTACCTTTCTGTTCAGGGTGAACAAAGTGAATAAATGTCCGTCAGAGTTATCAACGAATATTTTTGAAAGAAAGAAAGAAAGAATGAATGAATCTTGGATCACAATGCTTCAAATATATATCTCCACTGCTAAGAGACAAGCCAACATTTTTTTCCTGCATTCCAAGAGCTGAGTGTCATCTAACCAATGACCCTTCCTGGGAAGCAAGACATGGCCTGCAATTCTAGAGGCATCTGTACCCTGAACATATAATTAAGTCAGAGGCAAGTACAGCTGGTGAAAGTAGGAAGGCATGCATAAACTTTTCAATCTAGGAATGTTGGTGAACCCTGTCATTACACACCCCACGTGCTAATCTAGCCCACCCGGACTCCATAAACTCTGTGACTCTAACTGTTCTCCAGCTGAAAATGCATGAGTCCTCTTCTGGACTGTGGCTTCCCTCCTCCCTCCCTTCACTGAACACCTTTTGAAATCATCACCAAATTGAAGATTTACCAGTCATTGGGGAAGGGGTTGATCTAGGTGATAACTAAAGGTAAAATGTTAGCATTGGGAGTGGGGGGAAGAGTAAGTTTTAAATAGAAAAACTCTATTCCACATATTCACTGTGTGATCTATAGCAGATTACTGAGCCTCTCTGAGCCCCCATGTCAGTAACAAAATCTGCCTCCTATGGTCACTGTCATTAGGAATACAGCAGGCCTAGCCTGGAACATGACAAGAGTTTGATCAATGTCAATCCTCCCCTTCTTTATAGCTAGGAGATGCTCTGAGTTTGCTAATCAAAGAGAGTTAAAACAAAACCAATAAACCAAAAACTCAAAAGAAAAACATGAAAGGAATGTCTTTTAGAAATGGTCATCTTAAAGCAAAAGCAAATGACATACCTAATTGTCTAGACGACTTATTTACCTGGACATTTTATTCTATTTCTCCAGATAAATTATAAGCCAAGCTAGGGCAATTTTTTTATACTTTCCACATTGGAAAATAAGTGCAAATATTTTTAAGTGATTTGAAAAGAGGAGTGGGGATGAGAAAGGAAGTGTTCTTTCCGTTTTTCCTTTGATTAACAATTTTCCTGTGACTAAATGCGTAAATTAAGGATGGCCAAGATCTGGGATTCTTCTTTTTGCATAGCCACCACATCACAGTGCCCATTTAAACAAACCACAGCACTTTAGCACGCCTGTTTTTCCATCTGTAAAATAGATGTAGTACTTTCCCATCTAAATCTCATTGTGAATGCTTGTGACCCATTCAAAAGCAGGGATCTTATTCTATTCATTGTGTTCTCTGCATTGAGCAATTTTTGGCGCACTGTATAGAGTCAGGGCATGACGACGGCATAAACAACACACATTTCTTGTTTCTCTTGAGCCGGCAGGTTGGATGTGCTGTTCTGATGTAGTCTGTGCTCAGCTCATCTGGACCGGACTCCCACAGGCATCACTAATCAGCTAGTGGGTCAACGGGGGCCAGGGGCTGTCTGGTCCAGGAAGCCCTCTGTTGGGATCACTGTGTTTTGCTCTTAGAGACGATGGGATCCTCTGAGAAACAGAGGGTTAGCAGGGCAGCTTTAAACTTATTTAAAAGCACTAAGAGCCATCCTGGGAAAGCTACTCCATCAGACAGGTCCGCATGAGTACAAAGACAAATGGTAAGAAAATGGGTGTTCTGACTCCACGTTCCTTTATGTTCTGCTGGAGGAAAGAGACAGCCTTTCTAGACGGCGACTTGGTGATCTATGTCAGAACGCAGCCTGGCTGCTCGTTTGAGCTTCTGGTTGAAAAGTTTGGAGAAAGACTAGGCGGAGAGTGGCGGAGGTGGGGAGAGAAAGGAGGAGGAGAGGCGTGGGAGAAGGGATGGGGGCGTAGGCAGTGCGGGAGGTAGAAAAGTGAGAAGGCATCCGCATCCTAATGCCCCCCCATGCCTCCATCCTGAGCTCTTCCAAAGACACTTGACACCCTACAACTGAGCCATGAGTCTCTCCTCACTTCCTGGAGAGAAGAAAAATGTGGGCAATTAAACACTTAGGTAGGAATCCAGGTGGAGCAAACACAGGCTGACTCCAGGTCATCTCCAGTGGATGGGGGTAGAGGGCAAACTCTGTGGTAAAGCCCTAACCCTCCTGGCAAGGAAAACAGTTATTGAAACTTGCTGAGCACTGAGTATCAAGGACAGATCATCCCGAAACCACGAAGTGAGTGCATGTCCAAATGTAACTGGATTTCTTAGCTTCCCATCTCCGAAATCTCTGCAGGGGGAAAATAAATAAATAAATAATTGCCTCTGGGTTTTTTTTGTTTTTGTTTTTTTTCCCTCCCTTATCTGTTCCTGTGTCTGGCTGCTGGGGTTAGTAGCTAGCTCTCCAGAGTCTGGTATGTGTTCTCCATTGTGTTCTTTCTGTGAAGAAAATTACAACGTGAAAAGGAAAGGGGGCAGAGAGGAACATTACATTCTAAACAGTCTCAGGGAGATAATTGCAAAGTCTGCTTTGCTCCCTCTTTCCTCCCCCTCCCTCCTCGGCTTCTCTGAATTTCTTCCGCCTCTAGAATCCGGTGAAGGACCCGAGCAGAAACTGCGGCTGCAGGTGGACCAGACAAGCTTTAGCTGGTGCCTCCCCGTGATGTGACGTGCCAGCTGTCCCTCCTCATATTCCTGGAGCAGCACGGTACCCACCCCTTGCTGCCCTCAGAGGACCATTTAGAAGGTTGTATTTAGGGAAAGTTGGGCTGTTTTGTTTATGTTCTTTTTCTCGGTGGTTTGGGTTATTCCTTTAGTTCTCTGTCCGCTTGGCCATGATTCAGTTCAGGTGGGTTCAGGAATTATTGTGTAACTACTTCATTGTTCTGGGCATTTCCAAGTACACAGTATCTATCATTTATTGATTCTTTTCTGTGTGTTCAAAAGCACGTCAAGCATCTCTGTCCCTGCTTTCATTTAATCCCCACAGCCATCCTGGAAGGTCAATTGTGTTCTTATTTCCAATGTTGGGATGAGATGTTGGGTCTCAATGAGTTCAAGTCGTTTGTCCAAGTTCACAGGCGAATAAGCGGTATAGCCAAGATTTGAACCTAGTTCTGTCTGATTGCCGACCTCTACGTTACCACGCACCCGTCCTCACATCTCCAAATTGATCAAAGACAGTCCCAGTCCTCCACATTCTTAAAGTCTTAAGAAAAAAAAGGCAGACACCTTAAATGAAGGTGGCTCTAGGGGCAGCAACGTGATCCATTTCTTCCCAATGAGATGCAAGCAGAAGAGGTTTCCAAGGGAGCGAAGGACCTCCCCAGGGTCACCTAACTGTAGATTGAGGTTAGAGGAAGCAAACCATAGAGTTTCTTCTAGCACAGAGATTTAAGGAGTTGTGATTACCAGGTCACTTAGAAGATGCTTGAAATCATGCTTAAAGTGGTCATTCTCCCTGCCCTCCTGAACACAGTGTGGAAGAAAATGCCGCAAACAAAAAACAAAAATAAAACAAACCCCAAAGAACAATCTTGGTTTTCTTTTTTCCTTCTCTTTTCTTTTTTAAATCTGAGCACTGGGTTTGTTGGGTCTGTATGTCCCCATTTCAAAGATGAGGAAACTGAGGCTCAGAGATACTGAGTCACCCAGCAGCACCAGCATCACTTACCAAGGAGCTCGTGGGAAATGCACCTTTTTGAGCTCCACCCCAGGGCCACTGAATTAGAAACTCTGGTGTTGGGGCCCAGCATTCCAGATTTCAACAAGTCCTCCTGGTGATTCTGATGCAGCTAAAGATTAAGAACCACTGCTTTACAGTGGTTTGTAGCTAATAACAAAATCCAGTTGTGTAACCCTACATTTTAAAATGTCGCTGCTTTAAACTACAGATGTTCTGAATGCAGCTTAATTTTGACCTTGGAGAAATCAGTTGCAAGAGTAAGATGCCAGCAAACTTTCAGAAATCTAATCCGCTATGCAGCTTGTGATATGCTGGCATTTGGCGTCTGGCACGGAACAGGAGGTTGCTGCATTAAGTACAAGGGTGTGGTTAGTACAAAGGCTAAGTACAAAGGAGAGGATTTCTCAAGTTCTCATCCCTTCTTTTTTGTTTGATTGTTTGAGAAACATAACTTCTTTGCCTTTTTTTTTTAACATCTTTATTGGAGTATAATTACAATGGTGTGTTAGTTCCTGCTGTATAATGAAGTGAATCAGCTATACATATACATATATCCCCATATCTCCTCCCTCTTGTGTCTCCCTCCCACCCTCCCTAGCCCACCCCTCTAGGTGGTCACAAAGCACCGAGCTGATCTCCCTGTGCTGTGTGGCTGCTTCCCACTAGCTATCTATTTTACATTTGGTAGTGTATGTATGTCATGCATGTATGTATGTCATGCATGTATGTATGTCATGCCACTCTCTCACTTCATCCCAGCTTACCCTTCCCCCTCCCTGAGTCCTCAAGTCCATTCTCTACGTCTGCATCTTTATTCCTGTCCTGCCCCTAGGTTCTTCAGAACATTTTTTTTTAGCTTCCATATATATGTGTTAGCATATGGTATTTGTTTTTCTCTTTCTGACTTACTTCATTCTGTATGACAGTCTCTAGGTCCATCCACCTCACTACAAATAACTCAATTTCGTTTCTATTTATGGCTGAGTAATATTCCATTGTATATACGTGCCACATCTTCTTTATCCATTCATCTGTCGACGGACACTTAGGTTGCTTCCACGTCCTGGCAATTGTAAATAGAGGCGCAATGAACATTTTGGTACATGACTCTTTGAGTTATGGTTTTCTCAGGGTATATGCCCAGTAGTGGGATTGCTGGGTCGTATGGTAATTCTATTTTTAGTTTTTTAGGGAACCTCCATACTGTTCTCCAAAGTGGCTGTATCAATTTACTTTCCCACCAACAATGCAAGAGGGTTCCCTTTTCTCCACACCCTCTCCAGCATTTATTGTTTGTAGATTTTTTGATGATGGCCTTCCTGACTGGTGTGAGGTGATACCTCATTGTAGTTTTGATTTGCGTTTCTCTAATAATTAGTGATGTTGAGCATCCTTTCATGTGTTTGTTGGCAATCTGTATATCTTCTTTGGAGAAATGTCTGTATGCTCATTTGGGGCTGAACTAAGTGAGGTTCTTCCCAGCCATCAATGTATAATAAGCCTTGTTAGAGGTGTTCTCTTTCAAAGGCCTCGTACTGAGGAGAAACCACACCAGAGGTGAAGTGACTTGCCCAAGGTCACCCAGCTGCAGAATGAGGCTGGAGAGGCAATCCATGCGGTCCCTTTTCACACCAATAATGAGTCTGACGCCAAGTGGTTTTAGCAGATGCTGAAACGCTGCGCTCAGAATGACTACTCATCCTGCCTCCCTGCAAGGATTGGCACACAGCTCAGAAGAAAATGCCATCAAAAATCAAAGAACCACCTTACAGAGGGTTTCTTTGCCTCCTATTTTTAAAGCTTTGGGTTTGTTGCTTTTTTAATGTTTTCAAGATTTTTCAGTGGTAAAGTGATAAAGTGGTATTATAAAAGGACTTACAAAATCCCTTCAGAGCAATCAGAAACTGAGCAACGTTCAGTTAGTCCAGAGTGGAAGGAGTTAGTTGCAGCCTCATCGCTCTCTGTCCTTCTGCATCTGCATTTGCTGGTAGCACTGACACCCCTCTCACCCCAGCTTCACCTTCCTCTCCACTCTATCCGCCTTTCTGCTCCACTTCACTGCAATTTCTCTGCAGCAACTACCAGCGATCTGCTACTCCAACCATTCACTGGTTTTGAATCCTTCCCCTGTGTTTCCTCTGCCTTTCTCATCCTTCCGACTCTGTCTCCTCCTTGAATCTGTATCCTCTGCTTGACTCCCAAATGCTGGTAACCTCCAAACCCTTCAGGTTTCAGTCCACACTCTTCTGGACTGGTCCATCTGCATATACCAATATCTCAAATATATATCAGTCATGCGCTGGCTTCTTTTCTCGACCTCAGACTGCAATATTCAACTCTTTGCAGGACTTCTTTTTTTTTTTTTTTTTCTGTACACGGGCCTCTCACTGTTGTGGCCTCTCCCGTTGCGGAGCACAGGCTCCAGACGCGCAGGCTCAGCGGCCATGGCTCACGGGCCCAGCCGCTCCGCGGCACGTGGGATCTTCCCGGACCGGGGCACGAACCCGTGTCCCCTGCATCGGCAGGCGGACTCTCAACCACTGTGCCACCAGGGAAGTCCCTGCAGGACTTCTCAGTATTTCAAACTCCACATGGTCCAAACTGGACTCATCTTCACCTCTCCAAAAGCTGTTCCCTCCATGTTCCATGACTACATGTACCACATTGTTAAATGTCCAGTTACTCAAGCCAGGAACTAGGGAGCCATTGTTAATCCTTACTGATTCTCATAAGCATCACCTCCGTAACATACACACACAGCACAAACATACACACACAAACCAGACACATGCTTTCTCTCTTACACATATGTGCACACACATATACATGCACACACATAAAAAACATACACATGCATCATTCATGCACACACAGGCACAACCACCCATATGCTTTCTCTCTTACACACACATACACATGCACACACTTTAAGAACCCACACACACATAAACCCCATATGCAGTCAAAAGCCAAATCCTGTCACTTTTGCCTCTGTATCCCCCCCACCTCTCCAACCCTGCTACCATTGCCCTTGAGCTGAGACCCACGTCATTGCTTACCTGACTCCTGGGAGAGTTTCCTGACTGTTTTCCCTCCTTCCTTTGAATCCAAGCTCCATATGACAGACAGAGGCATGTCTCTGAAATGGAAATCAACCATAATTCTCCCACTTTGTGCATTTCCACATCACCTATTGCCTGTAGAATAAGGTTAAGCTCTTACTCATGGCCATCGCAATCCTCCCTGACCTGACTCTGAAGTCCCTTCATCAATTTCCACAAGAAATCATCCACCAATGAACACCTGGATACCCTCAATTACTTCACTGAATTCAGACACAATTCATGTCAATAGAAAACTGGTAACTAAAGAAAAAAACTTTGGTGGAAATGCGATCTATGAAAGAGAGATCTGGAACGCATCATTTAGTCATACCAAACTACCCTACCCTCCAATGCCATAACATTTAACTAAATTGAATGACATCAGTGAGAGAGGGTATGCGACCATAATAAAGAATTGGGAAATTCTTTATGCGTTGACATGGACGTAACAGTAATTTATTTAACCAGCCCCCTACTACTGAAACTAAAGGTAGTTGCCAATCTTTCCAATCAATATTATTAGAATATCGGTGTGTCTGCCTCCAGGAGAAGGGATTAAAAGAAGGGGGAGGGTAAAACTGGGAAGACCAGTTACAAAGCAATAGACCAGCTAAGAGACCAGCTGGTGGCAACGGAGATGGACACGAGAGATATTTAAGGACCTAGAGGCCTTGGCCTTATGAAATTTAATGTTAGGGAAGAGGCACAATAATGAGGCGTTCATCTGGAGGCGTTTATTTTGTCCACCTGCTATACCCTTGAGGGTGTGTCAAGTCCGGCAGATTCAGTGTGGAATAAACACGCAGCCAGTCCCCGCCCTTATGGACTTTTTAGTCTAAAGAAGAAAGATAAGGGAGTATTTCAAGAGGAGCTAACCCAGTCTGGTGTATGGGGTGGGGATGGGGGCTGGTCAGTAAGAAGACGCACTAAGCAAGTGGTTCCAGAGGTAGGGAAATGACTGACTCCGTGGTTCTCTAAGTGTGGTCCTGAGCAGCTGCAACAGCATCACCCGGGAACTGGTTAGAAGTGCACAGTCTCAGACCCCACCCCAGACCTCGTGAATGAGAAACTTTGGAGCTGGGCAGAGCCCACAGTCTGGGTGTAACAAGTCCTCAGGGCCATCCTTACATCGTTAGTTTGGGAACCACTTCCTAGAAACCCAGAAGATGCAGGAGCATCTTTCCTTGGCTGGTGCCGGTCTAGAAAGGCTTAGGACAGGAAGTGGCATTTGAGCCAGGTCTTCAAAGGAGAGTGAGGGTTCTCCAGGAGAACACGCAGACCTGGCAAGGAACATTCCAGGAATTCCAGGTGTTTGCATTTCTGAGCCAGCTTACAGTATCACCACCTTCGTATTTTCTAAATGAATTTAGAACGAAATCAGGAGAAATGACTTATGCACAGTTATTCATTGCATTTTGCAAAGAATTTAAACACTCATCAACAGACGACTTCTTGAATATACTGAGTCATACATATACATGAGTTCTATCTCCCCGTTTAGAAAAAGAAAGGGCCGTATCTACAGTGTGGGGCTGAGCTTCAGAATTCAGTAGTAAGTACAAAAAGGAAGCTGCAAAGTCATGTGTATATCATGCTAGTTTTGTGTGAAAAAATGTAAATGTGTATGTGCTCAGAATACTGCAGAGAGACACAAGAAACGGGAAATGGGCTCTCAGGAGAAGAATGTAAGGTGGAGGACAGGAGTGGGAGGGAGATTCTCACTGGATACCGCTTTGCACCTTTCTATTTTTGATCTATCTGCGTAGATTACCAATTCAAAGAAATGGACAAGGTATCTCCTTTCAGACATGAACAAGTAATGGAGAAGGAGACGTCTTTTCTGAGGGCCCCCCAGCTCCCAAGAACCGTCCTCCTACCAGTCTCACCCCTCTAACACCTCCTGGGGAATTTCACAGATGCGGGTGTGACAGGGAGTGGTGTTCAGTGTTATAATTACTGCTTTCAGTACCTATTTTTTTCTAACAGGATGTGCCGACTGGGGCCAAAACCCTGTGCCAAAGTAATAGCGAAGTTGCTGTTCGCGGTAGTCCGTCTGAGTTCCCGGTATTTGGGAAATGGTCACTGAATAGCACCGGCTGGGGTGCAAGAGTCGAGGGGAGGACCCCAAGAACCACTGTGGTGGGAAGGGGGGTCCACGGGGGCTCCATTCAGAAAAAGAACAATTGGTGGTTTCAGGCAGCTGAGGTGAGGGTAGGCGGGAAATGAGACGGCCTATTAGGGAGAAAACACTGACCCTTGCCTCTATCCAAAAAAGGAAAAAAAAGAGTGCAAAAAAGTGGTCTTTAGTGCACAGTGCTTCTTCCTTTAGCAGCTATTTAGCACTCTCGAAAAAAAGGTTATCTCACCATCTCTTGTCTGCCTCAACTTCCTCACTTCCCTGGAAGGAGAAGGAAGTCAGCTTTATCAGATGCCAAGCATACACCCAGTTTATTTTAGGACCCCTTTTGGCTATCACAGTTAATCTTCTCCAAACCCCTTCCAGGAGAACACTCCCCTTTGCAGATATGGAAACTGAAGTTTAGAAGAGCAGCATGACTTGCCCAAAGTTACAAGGGTGGAGCCATGATCAGAATCCAGTTCTGACGCCACAATCGCTGCTACACTGATTCTGTGCTACCCTGAGCTATGGAAAGACCCCTTCTCAGGCTCGGAAATCACTCATCCTTGAGCTACATGGGCCCAGACTTAGACCCCCGGATTTGAAAACCACAATTGAAAGCAGCAGAGAGCACAGTAATATTTGCAAGAAGACAAAAGAATTCACCCAAGTAATCTTGTTGAAGACAGGGAAAGGATTCCTAGGATCTATCTGCTTGGGTAACCACGGTTTGTATTTGCTTCTGTAAAAATACCGGTTTATCAAGTCAATGGACTTGATGGCAATCTCCCTTCCGTCCAACATAAGAGTTTTCTGTTTGCACGTTGCCCAGCAGCCAGGTCTACACAACTCCCCAACTGCATGAGCTCTGTCAAGATAAAAGCTGGTTTGGAAGGGATGTGACCTTCTCTAGGGTTTAAAAAAAATCTTGCAGAGGGCTTTACACTAAAAGGCACCTTGACTCCAATAAGATAAGGAGTTTCTGGGATTCGTTTGTTGAATCATCCAGCAAGATTCATTGAGGACCTACTACCTGCCAAGGATACCAGGATGACAAAGAGATAGTTCCAGTCTTTACAGTCTTTTACAGTTTAAACACTGAGAGACAAAGTCTAAAAGAGATGCCTCAACAAACGCTAGAGGGTAGGTACGCTAGGGTTGGTCTCCTGAACAACTGAATTTTCACATAGGTCCCATCAGGCCTGCTTGCTGCCTTTCTTTATCTAAAGCTAGCCCTGAAATCCTTTCTCAAACTTTCTCAAGTATTCTCTTTGGAAAGAATAATTATATTAGGTGTCTGATCCATTCCAGGGAATTTAATCACTATGATCTTAACCAATTGCCGGCTCTTAAAA
The DNA here is from genome assembly GCF_963924675.1 of Phocoena phocoena. Taxonomy (NCBI): domain Eukaryota; kingdom Metazoa; phylum Chordata; class Mammalia; order Artiodactyla; family Phocoenidae; genus Phocoena; species Phocoena phocoena. Next base: position 68,998,236 of record NC_089235.1, on the reverse strand, counting down.
GACGGGAAATGTGACCATTAACTCCCATTTACCCAAAAGTCAGGGGATGGAATAGTCTCATTAATTTAATAGTCCGGTAAATTTAAAAAGACTAGAGATAACAAAAGATGGATTTCTAGATTTCCAGAATACAATAACATGTAATACATTTAACTTCATATGAAATAAGAACGCTTTACAGCTTATAGAGGACTCTGAAGAACACTGCCAAAGGTGATACAACAACGCCATGAGGGAAACAACAGGATTATCTGCATTAGAGATAGAAAAGCTTGGAGAGATTTAATTATGTTTCCCAGATCACCCAGCAAATAGGAAGCAGAACTAGAAACTGAGCTGTGTCTCTTAACTCCTCACTCAGTGAGCAATGTCCTGCCCCACATTTTTGATCACTCTTCCTTTCCACCCAAGGCAAGCATTGCCAACATGGATGGACAAACTGAACTTAAAGACAATGAGCAAACCATACAGAAGTGCAGTTAGCCATCTGTCTTAGTATAAAGTAAATGTGGAATTTATTATGGAATACAGATGGTTTATAAGCTCCTTGAATGCAAGGGCCGTGTCCTGTTGACATTTGTATGCCTAGAGCTCAGCACAGAATGAATGTTTGTTGAATTCGACAACTAACGTGTTACTATTCTATTTGGATAACGAAGTGTTTGGGGGGAGTCCTGAGCTATGAGTCAACTTTCTTCCAATTACTCCATCAAGTCAAATCAAATCAAGAGCTCATATTTGGGCTGAAAATATTCCTGAACAGAATCCTTTGCAACCTTTCACCTAGCAACATCATCAGGTGCTGTCAGGAGATGTCTCCTTGAGAGCAATAAAAGAAGCACTAAGTGACATCAGGCTGATGAAATCAGAGCCTCGTCTCGATCAGCCATTGGGTACCAAACCAAGGATGGATGTCCTTAAGAGAACCAGAGGATCAGACTAGAGTTATCCCCAGCCTCCTGTAGATGCCCTCGGTCATGGAGGCCTGACAAAGCTCCCATGAGGCCAAATGACAAGACTACATTTTCAGAGATGACCAGTTACCCGTCCTTGCTGTTGCCCACTGACCGCTGCTCATGCCTGTTGCCCACAGTCCAGATAGGTCAATGCAGATGGGAATGAATGGCCAAAGGCTTGGGTTTCAGATGGTTGTGGTTGTAAAATCTTGATTTTGCTAGCTGTGTGACCTTGGGCAAGTTGATTAGCCTCCTTCAGCCTTAAATTCCTCTTTTGTAAAATGAATGGGCACAAAGATTACATGAAATAATGTGTGTAGAGCATCCAACACATAGTAATGGAGCTGAATCTCATATGACAAATAGAAGTTACATAGAGCTCAAATTACCCTTGAGACTCCCTTAAATTGCCCAGAAAGGGCCATATACATTTTCTTTTATATTTAATCTGCCACAATAATATAAACATATAAATATATGATGTATACAGTAGTCAGTATGTATGTAAAATATATGCAGATATATAACTTTACAGTATTATCATTATATACAAAAGAGTATGTAGCTGAATTTGCATGGGTTAAATAGACATATGGGAAAACCCCACTCTAAACAGAAGCTGAGCATTTATGCTATTACTGTCCTGGGGGTAGTAGAAGCAAAGAAACATAAAACTACTAATAATATTGAATTAAGCGTATTCCCTAATCAGGGTTCTCTTCTAAGCACTGTTTCATTTTTCTTCATTTAATCTTCACAACAACCCTACAATGTAGTTTCTATTAGTATCCCCATTATTAAGATGAGGAAACTAAAGAACAGAGAAGTTAAGTAACTTAAATAAGTCAACATATAGTCTGGCCCACAAAGGAGATTGTGACCTAGTTAAATAGATGAACTAAAACTGAAATCAATACTATCAGTACATAAATACTTACAGGATGACAGCCTGGAAGGATAAAAATGAATGACAAAGGAGTGATACAGATGGCGCTTCATAAACTCAGGGTCTCAAAGCTGGAAGGACCCTGAATACATCTGTTCATGTAAGGGAAGGAGGGTTCACTGCGGGGTCAGCAGTTCAGAAAGGACATTCTAAACGTGAGACCTAAGCTGTGCCTTAAAGGATGGTGTTTCCTAATCAGGCAATAAGAAAGTGGAAGCAGGAGTACGTATGTTGATCGTGGGGTGAAAAACTGGAGGCAGGCACGTGACATCTCGTTTAGTGGATATATATAGAAAAGCCTAGTTGTAGCTATGATGGGAAAGGATAGAGGTGATGTGAAAAATAGACCAAGGTCATATTATGTTGGTCTCCGGGGTAACACTCCAAGGAATTTGACTGTGGACCTTAGGGAGCCACTGAAGACTCCTGAACTGTGGAACAAGAAGATAAAAAGGATATTTGGGGAAAATCAATTCTACTCCTAACCTAACATGTTTGGGCCATCAAACTCGATGGGCTGCCCCTCCAAAAGACACAGCTAAAAACAGTTCTGCAGAGGTCATTTTTACTCAGCAAGCACATAACGAAACAAATATGTCTTCTTTCAGGATGAATCTGGACTTTCCGAGCCCTTGGGGGACATCTTCATACACAACCCACGGGGCATCTGCTGAATGTCCTTTGTACCCTAATGACAAAGCCATTCCTGGCACTTTACAGTGATGTTTTCTTTTTAACATGCCTGGTAAATTAAGTCTCCTGGAAAACACCTTCCCTGAACCTTCTCCCCCTACACTTAATTCTTTACATTTTCACCGCTTCCCCAATTTGAAGTTATATGTGTACTTGGAAGACTGTTGGCAGTAATGTAAACCTTGTCTACAGAGACATCCTGACTTCTGGTGCCTAGAGATTTCGTAGTAAAATAAAGTGTTTTGTCCCCAGTGTCTTCTTAGTCTACTCATCCCACTTTTAAAACGATCCGCTGATTTAGGCAAGTTTATTTTGCAAAGTAGGAACACAAAAATTTAATCAAATGGAGCTCCATTCATTTTAAAGAAATTGAAGGTAACTCAGCGTTAAAGTAGCTCCTGTGTTGTATGGCAGTGCCTAGTGGCAAAGTGTGATGTTATAATCGGCCCTGTTTATTTGAGAAGAAAAAATGTAAATCCTTTGGCCTGGAATTTCAGGTTCTTTATGTCCGATTCCAGCCGACAAGTCTAGTCTTTTTCTCATTGCTGCCCTTCGTGAAACTGACTTGACAAACAAAACCATGGTCCACTGTTCTTCATGGAAGCCCAGCATTTGCCAAGCTCTGTGCTCCTGTTTAATCTAGTCCTTCTGTTGGGCATGTTCTCCAGGCCGCCAGTCTCATCTCTACACATGCAAATCCTTCCCTCATTCTTTCCATTCATTTAGTATCCACTGTATGTCAACTTTCCATTCAGTTCAGCGTTTACTGCAGTAAGTATTCTGCCAAGATAAGTACAGGGCTGTGGGCGACAGCACAGAGGAGGGGCATTAGCCAATCAGGAATGCCTTCCTGGAGGAGGTGATGGCTTGGTTGAAACCAAAGAAGTTAGCAGTTAGAAACCATCTCCCTTTACTCTGAACATCCACAGCATTTTTCTTGATCTTTCTTAAGATGCCACTGTCTCCTTTATATTAATAGGGTTTTTTTTTTCATCTACTTTATGACCCCTGCTACACTGAGAGCTCCTGAAGGACAATATCTGTGCTGTTTCATCTTTGAATCTTTTTTACAAAATAAGTCCTCGATGGTGGGCAGGAACACAGACTTTGGAATGAGCAAATGGGTATTAAAAAGGCAACTCCACCATTTATGAGCTAAGTGACCTTGGTTGGACTAGTTAAATTACCTCTGTAAGACTCCTTTCATTCCCACACGTGGCACACAGCAAAATCTCAATAAGTGGTAGCTTTGAATTTCTGATACATAGTCAGTGATTATTTACTTATTTTACATACTTCTTAGCCCAGTACACAAGAATAGCCCCATGTGAACACGTACGAACTTGAATTATTTTATCCTAGTCCAAATCTATGCATACAAGCATAATCGCCATATTAATTAAAACTGTATCACAGATCTTTCTCTTGCAAGGCAGATTTTTTTCTGACCCCAAAACTAATAAAGAAACAGCATTTAAGGTTGAAAAAGCTAGTGCTCAATCATATACCACCTTCTTCAGGGTTTATCAATCACTAAACAAGTAAGCCTAGTAAGTGATTGATTGCTGTCAAATGCAGGTATGTGTGGCAGGAGAGGGAGATGGTGTGGGATGGAGGAGTCGTTTAATCAAAGAAAGAAAAGGAAAAAAATTTAAAGAATCCGAGCCTAGTGAAAAGTTAAAATCACGTTATTCTTTCCAAGCGGCGACTGTGGTTTGTTCTCAGTTTAGATGGTGGTGCTTTTAAATTACCCAAGATACAGGAACACTGATCGAAGAAAGGAAATCCCATTAAATATTCTCAAGTTAACCTCCTTAATTCAGGCTAATAGAGAGGGAAGGGCAGATCATGAATTTGAAGTGTTTTCAAAAAAATGCCATTGTATTCCCTTCAAGTGCACATGGGGACCTCAGCTACCTCACTAATTAAACAGATTCACGCTGAAATTCCCTGGATAGAATATATACTAGATTAGAATATTGAGCACACAATATGTGCTATACCACTCTAGCGGGTAGGAGAGAATACACTCGTGAAAGAGACCTAAGGTCTTCCCTGGCTGGGTGAAAGGCATTCAAATACCTAACTTCATTTTAAGATAGAGTGAAGTAACACAAAATGGAGGAAAACTGCAGGCTGTATGAGCTTCCAGGATGGAGCAATTACTGTAGTTGGGAGTAACCAATTTCCTATTTTAGAGGAGATACCATTTTAGCTGGGCTTTGAAGATGAAACTCACAGGAAAAGTTAAGGAATTCATCTTTGTTGAGTACTTACTCTGAGCCGTGTATTTTATAGGCTATACTTCATTTAATTCTTACAGGTCTCCAAAGTAGTTATCCGTATTACGCTCTCATTATAAAGAATTATAAGAAGGTGCTTCTCCCAAGGCCACACCACCAGAGAGTAGGCCTCAGGATCCTAACATGGGCCTGGATGATCCCAGAGCCTGTGATTTTGCCTCCCCTTTTGCCTTGTAGTTTCTGCAAGTCAGTATGAAGTCAGCTCCACGGCAGACAATGGTTAAAACCATAGTACCAGAGTCTCTGTCCTTGTAGGCAAAAAAGTGAATGACTGAAAGACTTTGTAAGCAGTTCATTCCTGTAAGTAGATTATTCTCACTGCCAGCACTGCTTATACTATTCATTACCCAGTATAGATTAACTAATTTACAGCTAACCTACAGCTAATTTATACAATGAATAAGGATGATTGGAGTGAATTGAATGAATATCTCTCTCCTCAGAGACAGTGTAAAGGTTAGCTTTAGCTCAGTTCAAGGCTAATTATAAAACATTTTACAAAATACTGAGTCCATCAAAGGTCTAATGAGGTATTCCCAGGGCTTCGATTAGGGCATCAGACCACCGGGTACTAACAGAGCTGATGTCTGTGTGAAAGACCAGGGAAATATAAGAAAGCATTGTTAAAATGTGGGTAGTAGAAATCTTAAAGTGCTGATAGAAATAGCAACTCAGTGCCTTTCCCCAGGGGAATGGCTAAGTAATTGTATTTCCTCCATACAGTGAAGTGGTAGGTAGCCGTTAACCACATCATTGGACACTACTCTTCCGTCTTTTCTACAGGCTCCTTCTCATCTCTCCAAAGAGGAATCTTTGGTCCTTTTACTAATCTACTCTCACCCATTTAATCTCACGGCTTTTAACACCGTTCAATGCTCAAAACCTCCAAATTTATATCCCTGTACCTCTGTCCTGCACGCTAGACTTATATATCCAACTTCTGGCTTGACACACCCCACTCAAAAAGGTCTGATAAACATCTCAAACTTAACATAGTCCCAATTGAATGATTCTAGAAGTACTGATTTGGGCCTCTCCTTGCCTCCTGTCTGCATCTCTGATCTGTTCCTCCCAAAGTTTCTTTCAGCCTCAGTTAATGGAAACATCAGGCATTCAGTTGTTTTAAGCTGAAGGAACTTGGAGTCAACCCCTGACTACTCACTCCCTCTCATACTCCACATTCAGTCCATCTATCTCTATTATTATCTCATCTACTGTCAAATGTTACACTGTCATCTCAACCTATAAAATAGATGCAGAAAAGGAGCACTTCTGGCCACAGTTCTGCTACCACCCTGGCCTGAGCCACCATCATCACTTGCCTATATTTCTGCATTGCCTTCAATGATCTCCCTGCTTCCATTCTGGTCCCCTACATTCTATCCTCACAATAACCTGAGTGGTGATGATGGCTCTCCATCTCAACAGAGTAAAAGCCCAAGTCCTTGCTAGTAACTGTAAGGCCCTACATGAGCTCATGAACACACACACACACACACACACACACACACACACACACACACTTTCCCTCTGTCCTTATATCCTTGCCATCTCTCCCTTGTCAACTACAGTCTAGCTACACTGATCTTGTTGCTTTTCCTAAAAATGACACACAAGTTCTCACCTGGGTCCACCATCACATAGATTAGTAGGCCTCAATATCCTCATCTACTAAACAAGGTAATTGAACCAGATGATCTCTTGGGTCCCTCCACAAAGATGCTATGACTTTGTAACTGTTTTCATCTGCAAAAAGTGAAGATCGTGAAATCCCAAGGCCTAACGATGGGGCAATATTATGAGTTCTGACCAATGGCAAAGAAAAATCTTCATTTCCATATCTCTTCACCGTTGGCTCCGCAAATCAAAATTAGATCTAATAAGCCATTTTTTTAGTGAGAAGTGGAAAATTAACAATGAGAATAGTATTTAACTATCAATATTAACTGTTATGGTCATTGTTACTGTATTATAATAATAAGGAAAAATATTCTGTTAAAATGCTAAGGGAAGGGAGGGAAACTGTTTTACAAATACTATTATAATGAAAATGTGAAAATAAGTAGGAAGATTTATAGAAGAAAAATCATCAATGTGCTAAGAGTAATGGGGCTAAAGTCATGGAATTAAGGGTGATTCTTTTTTCTTTTCAAACTTTTCAAAATTTTCTACTATATGGTTTCTACTATGTGGTTTATTTTATCACCAATATAAATAATGAAGATATGAGTGTTATGTGTATTTAATCTTTTAAATATTTAAACCAGGAGATTGTTCTCCAGCTAGAAAAAATACGTTATATTCTTTCAATTACTGAGTCCATACACTACAGGCAAATTAGACACAGTGTTCTTTGAACAAGAACATGGTAATAGGGCTTCCCTGGTGGCGCAGTGGTTGAGTGTCCGCCTGCCGATGCAGGAGACGTGGGTTCATGCCCCGGTCCGGGAAGATCCCACATGCCGTGGAGTGGCTGGGCCCATGAGCCATGGCCGCTGAGCCTGCGCGTCCGGAGCCTGTGCTCCGCAACGGGAGAGGCCACAACAGTGAGAGGCCTGCATACAGCAAAAAAAAAAAAAAAAAAAAAGAACATGGTAATAAAAGATTAACAGGCAATTTCCCTACATTGACGTGAATCAGCCATGCAGTCAACTCAGTTGGCAGCCAAGAGCCAAAACACATGGACTCGGGTATTTTCTTATCACATAGACAAGGTTAGTGACAGATTCAAATTGATGGACACGCTCAGAGGCCCTTGGAAGGATTCTATATGCTTTTTCTTTTCAGTGATGCCAAGATGCTATTCTTAGGTAAGCCTCATCATTCAAGAATATTCACTGAGTCCCCCAAATTGCAATCCAGTCTATCCAGTACGTTCAATCTATATTATGGATTGAGGAATGTAGAGTCCAAAGCTGTAGATTCAGGGTTTTTGATACAGAAACTCTTTGACTTTGGCCACATTACTTAATCATGGGTCTCGGTCTTCTCATCTATAAAATGGGGAAAGTAAGACCTTTGTCACTCTTGAAGAAAGAAAAAAAGGAAGGAACGAGGGAAGGAATGTCTTCGAACTTATGGAGTTGTTTTGTGCATTCAATATTATAACAAGTTAGCATAAGATTGGGTTCACAACACACACTCAGAAATTCAGTCCTTTGTCCATTCAACAAGTGTCTATTAGAAACAGGACGTGCCAGGTCTATGCTAGGAGACGTGGATACAACAGTGAACAAAGCTTATTCCTCTGCTCTAAAGACGTGTCTAGGCCGGAAGGAGAATTCAAGGAGAAAAAGACTATTACAATCCTTTATGATATTCATTAGGTGAGCAGAAAGCATAGTGCGACGGGGCAGAGGTGAGGATGGGATAGTAGGGTGATAACTGACCTCTAAATACACTAAAAATTGTTTTTAATATCAACAGTAACTTGAGTGTTCATTAAATACCAGGCACTGTTCAGAGCTTATCAAAACGTTTTACTTGTGTTATCTCATTGATTGTATTCTATTATTAATCCCTATTTTAAGATAATTGAGTCACAGAGAGGTTAGGTAACTTTCTTAGAATCACACAGCTAAGTAATCATTGGAGCCAAGATTTGAAGCCAGGAAGTCTGACTTCCAGTGTGCATTTCTAAGCACCATGTACACTGCCTTCTCCACTGGCTATTGTGTTTATCAAGTGAGGTAACAAATGTAAAGTTTATAGAATACTGCCTGTCACACAGCAAGCATTCAATAAATGTTAACTAGTGTTAGTAATAGCAGTAGTAGCAAAAGCAGTAAGAGCAATAGCAAAAGTAGTAATGAAATACTAATAGCGGTACTAGTAGTACTAGCAGTGGTAGTGGTAGTAATAATAGTAGTAGCAACAGCAAAATATAAAGCACTCTACAAACGCCAGGAGTTATTATTAGTCTGGACTCAGACGCATTCTAAGAAGGAAGGTGAAGAGTGTTCTTTACTTCTGTGTCATATGGTTTCGCTCTCATGAAACCCACTTCTTGGCACAGAAGAAGGACCCACACACATCACACAGCTGGCAATTTAGAATAAAAACATTTAAGTTTCAAATCCAAAAGTTGCATTTCCAAGAACCAAGTTATTTGTGAAGATGTCATCTTTTAGGGTCAGTGCAGAAGAAACATGAGAGTTAAGTCTTACAAGCACCATTAGCACACCCAAAGCACTATAGGCAGCACATCACAAGGACAAGGTCATTTATTCCTTACAAGTGCTGGGTGAGGTAGATACTGATTTATCCCCTTTCCATACATGGGAACACTGGGGTTCAGAAAAGGTAAACTGTTTACTCGAGATGACACATCGAGTAAGTAGACAAGCCAGGATTTTAACCCAGAGCTGTTAATTCTGCTCACCTGGCCACTGGGATGAGGGTAAAGTACAACCCAGGTGGAGATGGATCAGACTTGGACAAGGAAGAAGACAAGCCAGGGCACACAGAGAAGAGGGGCTGCTGGGGCAGAAGGCTGGATGGAGATGCCTCCGCAGAGATGCGGGCAGGGAAGAGTGAGCGGGACCAGCTGTCAGGCGGGAGCCTGGCCCTGCCCTCTCAGAGCTCCCCACCCAAGAAAAACCACATGGAGAGACCCACACTTGTCTTGTTTTGAAGTTGCATTTTGTTTTGTCATCTCTGCCAAGGTGTACAAGACAGAAGTCAGAACACTGAGAGAGACAGCTTTGGGGTTTTATTTGGTTTCTTCCAAAGTGCTCCTACATAAATAAAACTTCTTTTAAATGCTACTTTGTGTTTGGGACAATATTTGGGGCCACATTTATACACCCATTTGCCTCCCCCCCGATTAGTACTCACCTGAAGCAATCACAGAAGCTTTAGAATGACAGTCACTCATTCAATCAACAAACATTTATTGAGCACTTATCCTGTGTCAGACCACGTGCCCGGCAATGTAGACATGGCAGTGAACTAGAAGAGGCACAATCCTTGCTCCCCTGGAATTCACATTCTAGTTGGGAGAGATGGGTGATAAATGTGAGACCAATAAATAAGATGATACCAAATTGAGACACATCCTTGGACAGATATAAATAGAGTAACATGAAAAAAAGCTATTTGGGTAGAAGGTGTATAATAGGCTGGGTGGTCAGGGTTGGCCCTGAGAAAGTGATGCTTGACCTGGGAAAGAACAGAAAGAAGGGGCCCTCAATGTGAAGGTCTGAGGCCAAAGGGAGCCAGGGGGAGGGAACAGCTAGTGCAAAGACCCTAATACTGAAGAAAGTTTGGGGTATTTGAGGAACACAGAAAAAACCAGTTTGGCTGGACCACAGTGCGTCATGGAGAGTATAGTAGGTGATGAACTCCAGGAACCAGATCAGAAAGGAGCTTGTAGACACGGTACGAGGAGCTTGAATTTGACTCGAAGTGCTGTAGAAGCCATTTGAGGTAAGAAGTAAGCAGTCCAGAGAAGGGGCTTATTTTTACTGGGGAAAGCATCTACTTGACAACTGTGTAGAGAATGGATTATAGCGGGCAAAGGAAGGTGGAAACCAGTTAGGAAGGTATTACAGCGGTGAAGGTGGGTGAGCTTGGAGCATGGACTAGGGTGTTTGGGTTTATTTGGAGCAAAGCAGAAAGGTCTGAAAAATGTTTTCAGGGTAGAGGTAAGAGGTCTCACTGACAGGGTGGATGTGGGGAGGAGAAGAGAATTTGTCAAATCCAGGAAGATCCCTAGGTTTGGGCCTAAGGAACTGGATATGTGGTGGTGTCAATCAATAAAATGTGGAAGTTGAGTGAAGAGCCAGTTTTGGGGCCATTGGGAAGGGAAGTGAAGGGTTCAGTTTGGGCAGAATGGGTTAGAGATGGCTATTAGACATCAACGTAGGAATGTCAAGTAGGCATTTATATGCAGGAATCAATCCACAGTTCAAAGGATAGGACAAGGCTGGAAATAAAGATTTTGGCCTTTTCATCATATAGATGGTAAGTCTGGCATGTGACTGGATAATCACCCTGGGGGGAGGGAGAAGGGGAAATCAGGTTCAAACCATCTCAGGATGGCCACTGTGAGCCTCAGTGTCCTTATTTATAAAATAGAGGTAATAACTGACACCCCAAAAGGTAGTTTTACAAATTAAATTCTATTTGTATATAAGGCCCTTATCTGTATGACCCCAAATCCTTGGTCCGGTCCAATGTCATACTAAGGTCCCAGAAAGGCCAATTTCATAAAGGTTAGGCTTTCTCAAGAGACAGAGATAATTAGTTGATTTGCAAAGCCAAGATCCTGTGGTCCTGAGGTCTCCACCCACCCTGCTTTCTTTCTTCTTTCTCCTTGACCAACTGCATCTCCAGCATGTTTTCACCTAGCACACAAACGTGCACGTTACGTTTGGGCCATTTCCCCTGGGCTGCTGAATCCCAGGTCCTCAGGAAAGAAAAGACCTTCAAGAGTGCTGACCTAATGGCACATGAGCCCGGGAAGTTGTAACTGGCATGGGTGAAGCCCCATTACACAATGTCAAGTGGCAGCTAATCCCCCTTGGCTGGCATAAGCAATGGCTATCCTTAGAGCTCGTGGTTGGTGCCCAGTAGGGTGAGTGTCAGGCAAAGGAGTCTTCAGTCAGTGGGGTCCTTGAGGACACCACCATGTGTGTGCCCTGAGCTACCCTCTCTGCCACACCTCGTTGTCCAAAACAAAGAGTGACAGTGTCCACAACAATAATAACTAAGTTTTATTGAGCACCTATTCTGTATCAGGCACTTGTGCGAGCACTTTCCACATATTACCTTATTGAATCCTTCCAGCAATCCAGTAAGGTTGATATTATTAGAACTCCCGAGGTGCACGTGAGCAAACTGAGACTCAGGGATGATAGGTGATCGTCCAAGGTCAAACGGCTAAGAAGTGATGGAGATTTGAAGGCAGGTCTGCTCTCAACCACTATGCACTATCATCTCTTAGCGGTATACAGTATTTACCCTTTTCAGTTTACATTAGCAGCACTGACCTCCCAGGCTTACAGTGGGAAGAGCCCTGGATGAGGAGTCAGGATGAGTTACAGTCTCAGGTCTGTTACTGATGACTGACATGGCCTGGAGTAAGTCATTTACCTTATCTGAGCCTTAGTTCTCCTATCTTCAGGGCGGAGAGAGTAACCTCTGTCTCCTCAGGAGTACTGGGAGCACACAATGTGATAACTGACGTGAAGATCATTTGCAAAGTCTCAGGGGAGGATTGCACATAAAAGATTATGAGGAAATAATGGTAGTGGTGAAGATATTGATGCTGATGATAATGGTATACACACACATAAGAATGAACACATCTCAGAAGTCTCAGAAGAAGTTATTAAAACAATTAGAATAGAACCTGGGGCTTCCCTGGTGGTGCAGTGGTTGAGAATCTGCTTGCCAATGCAGGGGACACGGGTTCAAGCCCCGGTCTGGGAAGATCCCACATGCCGCGGAGCAACTAGGCCCGTGTGCCACAACTACTGAGCCTGCGCGTCTGGAGCCTGTGCTCTGCAACAAGAGAGGTCGCGATAGTGAGAGGCCCGCGCACCGCGATGAAGAGTGGCCCCCACTTGCCACAACTAGAGAAAGCCCTCGCACAGAAACGAAGACCCAACACCGCCATAAATAAATAAATAAATAAATAAAAAAAAAAAAGAATAGAACCTGGCCCCTAGATAGTGTTCAATAAATATTATTAAATAAGTAAGTAATGAAGAGGAAAGGGAGAGAGTTGATAAAGGAGAATTCAGTAGATTCAATGCTCTTCAAACATTTGGGTTCAGAAATGAATCACCTGAATACGCATAAAGTTGGGGTCAGCATGAAGTTCAAGGTTCAAGGTGTTAAGAGCAAGATAAGGATTCTGTACCTCTGTTCAGTTGTAACCTTCTGGGACTTCAGGAAGGCTCCACCACGGCTAAAGAACATCCCCCCATCTAGCAGTTAGTATAGTGTTTAGCACACAATAGTTTCTTTAAAATGGTATCTTTTCATTATCTCCCTTTTCTTCTTTCTCAGTGTCCCTCCCTTCTCATTTCCCTCCCTTTTCCCTCTCTTCTTACCTCTCCCTTTTTCTTTCTTCCCCCCTTCTCCCTCTCCTCTCTCTTTCTCTCTCCCTCCCTTACTATCTCTCTCCCTTTTATATATTTTCAGACTTTCCTTCAGTCATTTCCTCTTGTCTCAAATTTTTTTCTCTTCTTTCAGTCCCTCCATAGTCTTTTCTCTCTCCTCTTTCTTCCTAGATCTTCCTTTCTCTTTCATCCTCCTCCAATCATTTTCCCTAACCCACTATGTAATAAACATTGTTCTTTGTCTTTTGGGTATCCACTAATATGCGAATCCAGCAAGTGCTTTCCTCCCAAGTTTTGATCACATTAGATAAGAAGTTCAACCTCATGGGCAATGCAGAAAGACTTCTTCCAGGCAACCCAGCCATTGTCATCTTTGAACAGCCAAAGTCCAGTTGCAATATCCAATCCGTAGATCCCCACATCGCCAAGGGCACCCTAAAAACCACTGACATGATCAGGGTCACTGTCTCCATTAATACAGTAAAGAGAAACTTGTCAGTTCCAGGAAACATGCGTCCTTTTGTGTTGCTATTAGCCTGCTGTTTTAAAGAACCAGCTATTTGGGGTTTTGTCTCCCCCTCTGAATTTTGACCCTCTGGAGGACCCTATTCACATTTATCCTTTCATTTAATTCCCACAACAACCACATGGGAGGACCCTACCATGCCCCTGGCTGTGATTTAGAGATAAAGAAACTCGAAAGAAAAGGGAGGGAAGGAAGGAAGGGGAAAGAAAGAAAGAAAGAAAGAAAGAAACAAAGAAAGAAAAGAAACAAAGCAAGAAAGAAAGGAAGGAAGAAAGAAATCTCCAAATCACATATTTATTATTTTATAATCACATATTTATTAATTTATTATGAAGAGAACATAGAGTTCAAGGCCATGTCCCCTGACTCCAGTGGTGCTGGGAAGGCACAGCTGAACCCCCAAATCCTTATGTAAATTCCTGAAGATTCACCATCAGAGTTATTCAGGATAAAGAGAGTACAGGTTAAGGTTATAAAACCAGATTGATCTGGATTTATTTCTTAGCTCTAGGGCTCACTAGCTTTGTGACCTTGGGCAAGTTACTTAGGCCCTCTGTGTCTCATTTGTCCCAAGAAAAAAAAATTATCTTCCTTGTAGAGTTAAATGTTATAATGCATGTAAAGCCCTTCTCAGAGCTCCTGGGAAATAGTCAAGGAAAGTTAGCTATTGTTACTGTAAAGTTTTGATCCCTGGAAAGAATGGTCCCTTAAGCCACCATCAGAAGAGAGAATATGAGGGGTCAGGATACGGACTGGAGGATGCCCAGAGATGAAGTTGAGGCAGAGTATCCTCCCACCAGCTCATGGGCAAAAAGAATCAATTGAGGAGAAGCAAGCCCCCATGGTCCTGGTGTCCAATTTTCTAGAAATCATCACAGTGGCCAATACCTAAAGACATCTTGTCTCCCATAGGTTTTCTAGAACATCTCACTAGAGCTAATGACAACGTAATCCAGGCATCCCTGGGCTCAGAGACAGTCATCTCAGGGGCTCAATGAGACTCAGCCCTGGGGAGGCCTGGGTTGCACCAGGTCTTCCTCCTCCAGGGCCTCGGGGTCTTTAAGACAGTTACATAGTGGGGTGTCAGAGAGGGGATGGCATCACCAGCCCTCATTCTCCTGTTGACTAGGAGGTGGATTCAGTATCTACGTTCATTCTCTACAAAGCCTACAGATACAACTGGGGGTTAGACAGGAGATCAGCTACCTCAGACACCCTGTGAAAAAAACACAGGCTCTGGATGTTAGAACTAAGGAATGACCTCATACTCTTCACATTTCATATCCCTGACAGTGCTTCCTAGACAGGGACTCAGAAAAACCTCACAGCATTACATGGTAAGTTAAAGCCAGAGGTTCAAACCCAGCAAAAAGTTTAAGGTATTCTTGTGGGTTCTTCAACACTATCCATCACACTTAAGCCTTTTATTCCTTTAGATTATTAAAGCTACTATGAGCAAGACATTATGGTAGGTATTGAAAAAACAGAAATGCATCATCTGTCTTAGTTGGCCAGGAGGATTGTGGACGATAGAAATGGCTTGTTGGCTTGGTTTCTCTTTCATACTATTCTGAGAAGTTAAACTGATCTCCAGAGAGACATGTGTCACCTCTCCTTAGATCTTTCCATGACCCTACTTCTGTGACTCATTCAAAAGCTCATGGAATGGGCCTTTTGGAATATTGGCAGTTGCTTTTTGTGTAATTGTCATTCTGTTCAAGGTCAAGATATAATGTTCCTTCCTTTCCTTAGCCCAGACATCACCATGTTTGGCCATTGTAAGGTTGACCTCCAGCACTCTGTTAGTTTCATTGAAGCCTTTACTCATATTCTTTTTTTTTTTTAATTTTATTGGAGTATAGTTGATTTACAATGTTCGTTAGTTTCAGGTGTACAGCAAAGTGATTCAGTTATACATATACATATATTCATTCTTTTTCAGATTCTTTTCTCATACAGGTTATCACAGAATATTGAGTTCCCTGTGCTATACAGTAGGTCTTTTTTGGTTATCTATCTTATATACAATAGTGTGTATACATTAATCCCAAACTCCTGATTTATCCCTCCCCAAAATGTTTCCCCTGTGGTAACTATAAGTTTGTTTTCAATATCTGTAAGTCTTTCTGTTTTGTGAATAAGTTCATTTGTATCATTTTTTTAATCAGATTCCACATGTGAGTGACATCATATGATATTTGTCTTTCTCTGCTTGACTTAACTTCACTTAGTATGATAATCTCTGTTTCTTTGTTGTTTATACTGGGAGTCAGGAAAAGGCAAAGAACCTCAGAAAACCCCTATTGTGCCATCTTTGAACCAATCTTGTCATTTTTAAGTTAAGTAAATGGGTCCAGAGATACAGAGTCAAGACGCCCCAAGCAGCAGTGCTGTACCAAATCCTGGTGTCTTGGTTTCAGCTGAGTGCTGGACAGCAGTGATTGGGAAGGAGGGCTCCCTGGCTTGATGCCGTGATGATAACTCAGAGGCAATGCTGAGAGTGCATTGCCTCCAGCGGTTTACCCCTCACTCTCATGGCTGTCCCCAAGAGACCTCAGCTGGTCTCAAACACTAGGAAATGTAGTTTGTCCAGTAAGTTCATTACATGTAATCTACTCTCTCATTTGGTGTGGAGAATCAAATTTGGTGAGAGAATTGTGGTTCCCAGTCAATTAACATTTATTAAGATCCATACTATACGTTGATTCATTTATTCATTCAATATAGTTTGTGTCCTTTTCACATGGGAGAGGCAGCAGCATGTGATACTCTTAGAACTCCAGATTTGAAGTCAGGCAGCTTTAGTTTGCCTCCTGGACCGGTTATTTACTAGCTATTTGATTTGGGGTAAATCCTTTGATCTTTATGAACTTGACTTTCTGCTGTATAGAACTTTTTAAGTAAAATCATGGTTAAATAATTCACAGTGGGCTTCCCTGGTGGCGCAGCGGTTGAGAGTCCGCCTGCCGATGCAGGGGACGTGGGTTCGTGCCCCGGTCCGGGAAGATCCCACGTGCCGCGGAGCGGCTGGGCCCGTGAGCCGTGGCCGCTGAGCCTGCGCGTCCGGAGCCTGTGCTCCGCAACGGGAGAGGCCACAACAGTGAGAGGCCTGCGTGCCGCAAAAAAAAAAATAATAATAATAAATAATTCACAGTACATGGCACATTAATTGTAAATAATAATAATAATGTCTGCTAGATCAGGACTGGACTAGAGTATTTTGTATGAGCAGGCTAGTTCTTAATCTTATTGAGGAAGAACATTTGAGAAATCCTTCAGCTGTTTATTTTGCACCTGAAACAATGATCTGTTAGTAAAAGGGCAGTACGTTTGCATGTGTGTCCTACTTGGGCCAACACACATTGACACAGATGAGTTTCACTCTTGAATCGGCTCAGTCTTGTAATTTTCTTCTCACTCACAAAAAGATTTTGACTTGACCATGATGTTTCCAGGAAATCATTTATAGTAAAAGGGCCTTTTGGGACATCATCTATGCCTTCATCTCCTTTTTGCCACATTGGAGTTTATAGTCCATTGGAGTGGACTCTTGTAGTGGTAGTGTTTTTCTGCTATGCACATCCTGAAGTGAATTTACATCACACACAGGAAAGATCACCTCTTCCAATCCAACAGCCAGAAGTAAAGAGGAAGTGAAATGAAGTCAATGGATTATTACTGTGAAAAATTAATGTGAAAAATCAAGATGTACAATGTAATTTCATATTAACTCCCTTTTTAAAACTGTATTCTTACATAGCAAAAACCGTAGAAAAAACATACATTCAACGATTCATAGGGGTAAACTCTAGAAAGTGGGACTATAAATGATTTCTTCTTATTATCCCTTTTTTGGTATTTTCAGAAAAGACTCAATATACCTGTGTTTTTTGTATTTTTGTATGATAAGGAAAATAGCACGGTAAAAATTAGGTTTTAAAAGCACCTACTGAGCGTAGTACCTGGCAAATTTTAGATACTCAGTAGATGTCCAGTGATGTAATGAATGGTCCACAATCTGGGCAATTCCTGATGAGCTGACAGTTCAGCTGCCCTGGCATATCGATCATCCTGGCTCTACCACTGAGTGATCTCTCCAAGATAGCAAGAGAAAGAGGAAGGAGAAAAAAATGGAGAAGAGAATGGAGGAAAAAGATTCAGGAATGAAGTGCAATAAGGGACAGGTTACATCCCTTGATCACAGCATATTGTACCTGGAACACATGCTATGGAAAATGGCCCCCCATTTCTTGGGCACTATGCAGGCATTTCATGGAGAACACAGTCTCCCACACTTCTGCAACTCTCATCATGTAGATGGGGAATTACCCTGACCCATCACAAGTGTAGTTAGTGGCAATTATTTGAATCAAGGCCTCCTAACTCCAGCTCAGGGCTCCTTCTGATAAAGAAGTACATCTATGAAATATATGAGTATATATGCAAACTTACCTTAACTTAGGAGCTCAGAAGGGTGACGGGAAATCAAAAATATCAAGAAGAATCAGAACACTGAAGAAAAAGAAACTTAAAGGCATATTTATGAGCCCCAGTTAAATATATACAACCTTCAGTCAAAAAATATTTATGAAAGGCATGAATGTTTTAGGAGCTACAAGAGAATCAATCCACAGAGATGAAAGAAGTAACTCACCCAGGGCAGAGAGCACCTCATCAGCTCAGACACAACAGAACAAAACAAACAAACAAAAAAAAAAACAACAAAAAAACCCAGAGAGCTATTTAGCAACAATCTGTTGCAGAAGAACCTCCATTGTGCATTTAGGATGTCATTCATTGCTCTGCTGAGTTCTTGTGTTCAAAGAAATAAGGCAAGGTCTATTTCTCTTTCCTAAATCCCTGGATCCTTGCCTTCTACCCACCCCAACCAAACCCCTACACTAAAAGACAGAAATTGGTAGCTGACTACATTATTGACTCAAATCCCCAAAATTGTGCTCCCAAAGGCCAAAGGGATGATTTATACGTACACTGCTGATACACCCAGAGAACATAGTGTGCAGTCAATGGGAAGGAGAAGAATTGTGCCTCCGACCTTACAATTCTCTACTTAAAGGCAGTCCTTTTTTCAGAATACTTTTTTATTTTTAATTCAGGAACAAGACACTGAATTTTATCCAGGATCTCAATGCACTTCATGGATGTTATCTAGAGGCCAGTATTAGTTTTGTCTATTCTTTAGACCCTTCTTGCACACAACAGTTTAAATAATAAATAAGAGCTTAACGTGATATGGAGGGTTTACATTTTGACAGAGATAAAGGTCAAAAACAGAGGTGATATTCATTCCTTTCCATTCCAGGCATTAGTTCTCTGGCTGGGGAATGGCTTGGGAAAGGCCATAAGAACTTTGGAAGCCCTTGATCCCACCTTACTGAACCTCCATCTCTCCCCCTGCATGGGCACTGACTGACTCTACAATCTGAGAGACAACTCTAGGCAGTGATTGTAAGAAAATTTTAATCCCCTGGAAATCAACTCATCATGAACATGAGTTAATTGAAATTTAGGTTTTGATCTTCCTTTTATTAATAAGTGATAACATTAATTAAAGTATCATTATCTGCTATTATAAACAGATTTCAAGAATGTGTATTGTCCCAAACAGTAGAAATCTTCACAAATGTAAAAGCCAAAATGGGTGGCATCGATCAGCCATGGTCCTCTTCCTGATTCCAGGAAACAGGTTCCTCCATCTCATGGCTCCATCATCTTCAACATGGGGCTCCCCACGTTAATGGCTCATCTGTGTCTGCACCAGGCTGGTCAACAGGGAAGAGCATGGAAGGGACCATGAGAAATCCTTATGTGCTGGAGCAGGAAGTGAGACATATCACTTCTGATCACACTCTGTTGCTTAGAGTTCAGTCACATGACCACACCTTATACAAGGGAAGTTGGGAAATGTAGGCTGTGTGTCCAGGAAGAAGAGGAAACAGGTGAGTCTTATTGCTAGACAGTCTCCATGACAATAGGAAAATAAGTTAACATCACAATAACAACAAAATTGCAGTTTCCAGAGTATACCCTGGAGGCTACAGAAGTGAGACCTAGTCTCTAATAACTACATTTTCAGTCCTACACAAGATCCCTGTGTAGAATAAAGATCTTATAAGGTTTTTTTTTTCTCTAAAAAAATTTCATCACCATGATGGGAAAACTCCTAAGAAATGAAAACAAAGATGTATTTTAAGGAAGAAAAAGAGTTTCAGCATCAAGAGTTGAAGGAGAAAAAAATCATCGAAATATCCCTAATTACTTTGAAATTTTAATTTACCAAAAGGTACATTCTTCATTCAAGCTAGTTAATTGGGGGGTTACCCTAACCAGTTAATAAGCCATGGTTATTAATAGAGATATTGTAGTATTCATTATACTAATGAATTCCTATTTACATATAGTCCACCTGAGATTAAATAGAAGCTGAGGGAAAGGAAGGAAGGAAGAAAGAAAGGAAGGAAGGAAGGAAGGAAGGAAAAGGGAGAGAGAGAGAAAGGAAGTGAGGAGGGAGGAAGGGAGGGAGAGAAAAAAGGAAAGGAAGGGAAAGAAGTAGTTCCCCTCTGTGTCGGTGTTTTCTCCATCATTTGTTCACTGGACAACTACACTTGGCTTTGAAAATCAGTCTCCCCTGCTCTAATTGCAATGACAAAAAGTAGCTCTGAGTGAAGAAACCCAAAAGTATTTGAAACCAGGTTACAACTCCCCTCAGTAATTTGGTTCTATAAGAAAATATACATGCCAACAAATTATCTTTCACTCCTGCAAGAAGAGATCCAGTTCTTTTGGGAATCTGAATTTATTTCAAGAGTGGGATGGGAAGGAAAGCACTCATTTAACCAGTTTCTAAAACAGATTTCATGACTATAAGCTTGAAAAAAGTCTCTGGCAGAAAAACACCTTAACTCTAATCGAAGCTAAACTGATGTTCTTGATGTTGGAGGGGTGCAGAGTGAAAGATGAACGGGTTGTGCTCCAGTGTCATGCATGTCTGTGAAAAACCAAATACTCATACTAACTTGTCCCCTTCAATCTGAGCCATCATCCAAGAAATGCAAATACTGAGGCTCAGTCTCCCTATCAGTATCAACTGATATTGATTAGAGTAAATGAAATAAATGCACTCAAACATCACTAATGGAAATACAATTTGGAAGGTAGTTTTTTTGGAAATTTTGTCAAGGTTAGATGCATTCATATCTTTCAAACCAATGATTGAATTTCTAACCTCATTTCAAAGGAAATGCTCTTAATTTCGGGGGAAGAAGTCATATATAAGATGTTTGTTGGGCTTCCCTGGTGGCACAGTGGTTGAGAGTCCGCCTGCCGATGCAGGGGACGCGGGTTCGTGCCCTGGTCCGGGAAGATCCCACATGCCGCGGAGCGGCTGGGCCCGTGAGCCATGGCCGCTGAGCCTGCGCGTCCGGAGCCTGTGCTCTGCAACGGGAGAGGCCACAGCAGTGAGAGGCCCGCATACCGCAAAAAAAAAAAAAAAAAAAAAAAAAAAGATGTTTGTTGCAAAGCTACTTATGACAGCAAATGCCAACAATGGGATAGTTTCAATCAATTTGGCATATAGACTATAATGAAGATACTTGAAATTATGCTGTAGTTTTGGTCCTATGCAACTTATTACCCGTCGTGAATCAGTAAACTTGTAGCTACTGAATATTTAGAGCTCTTAGTGTCAAAGATATTGAGACCTCAGTCTTTAGCTTTAAATGAATACTTTAGTTTGTGCTTTCTGAGCGGCTAGAATATTGTATTCCTGTTTCTAAGTTTGGGGCATTTTAATGGCATTACATTTGGGAATGAATGGAAATTGAATGCCAGGATCACTTTGAAAATGACGTCATTTTACAAAAACTTGGAGACAGGCTTAAAAGATAATGTTAAGTGAAAAAGCAGGAAAGGAAAATTGTTGGTAGAGTCTGGTAACAAAAAAATGAAATAGGAATGAACATTTTGAAATAGAAAAAAATCCTATTTTTTTTCCACTTTCCTTCCTCTTTTCAAAATTTCTTCAAAAAAAATTAACATTTTCTTTGAGAAAAAAGAAAAGATATATTATATGTATAACTTAAAAAAAAATTACCTCTTAGGTCTATACCTTCCCATACCTTGACTGCAACTCTCAAATTGTAACAATCATGTAGGTCACATGAAGCCTGATATTAGCCAGGCGACTGCAATACCTCCTATGAAACTGGGCGGGCCTCATTCCCAGAAGCAGTGTGAGCCCTAGGAGGGACAGGATGTCCATGTAGCCAATCAGGTGTCTCAGGTCCACAACCACTTCATATGGAGCAAGGATGATGACACTGAGCATCCATTTAGAAAGGAACACAAGCAAGAATTCCATTCTTCCTCAACTCTGCAGCTCTCCTTTACCCTGGATCGAGAAATGACTTCTCAGGCTGAGGAAGTATACGGCGGCAAAAGGACCAGAATCTGCCTCTCCCGCTCCTCTTTAAGGTGACTGTACCACCAATAAAAAGACAAGCTACTAGAAGGCAAGCTGAGTCAGGTTTCCTAGCCAGCAATCTCCTTATTGCTCTTGCGGGCAGAATGAGGCTTTGTTTCTCTTTCGGTGACAGCGACACTGAGCCTATCTTGGTCAGGGCCTTCTGCAACATCCTAAAATGACTCTTTTTTCTTTCTCCTGCATTTAATCATATTCTCTGCCACTAAACTTTTTAAAAAGCAGTGCTTAGATCCTGTTGAGCTGGGCACGAAAGAGCCCCTTTGCTCCCAGGGTTCTGATGGAGGAGACTTACCTTTAAATTGTGAAGAATCTCAAGGATCCCACTTGCCTGTGATCCCACTTTAGCCTTAAGTCCTGTCTCCTCCCCAGAATTCAGATATAGGGTTGGGCTTGAGGAGGTAATGGTGCAAGTTGACCGTGTCACTTGGTACGATGGTATTTCCTGAGAACCAACTTGGGTGTTCGGTAGCGTGTTAGCTGCTGGATTATGACAGTGGAGACATGCTTTAAACAAATTATTCCAATAAGTTACTAATTAATTAACCTCAACTGTCCAGAATGCTATAGGAGTGTCTCACAGGGAGACATACCTCAGCCTAAAGCAGTGATTTTTTTCAACCAGGGACAGTTTTACCCTCCAAGGGGACATTAGGCAATGTCTGAAGACATTTTTGGTTGTCACAACTTGGAGGAAGGTGAGGGCAGGAACGAGAGTATTAGTGACCTTCAGTAGGTAAGAGCTAGCATGCTGCTAAACACCCCACAATGTCAATAGTGTCTAGGTTGAAAAAACCCTGGTAATTTTCAAACTTGCCCAGTTTCTGATTCAGGAGGTATGGGGTGAGGCCTGAGAATTGCATTTCTCATAAGCTCCCAGGTGATGCTACTCTCTGTTGGACCAGGAACCACACTTGGAGAACTATTGGTCTGCATTTTCAAAGAAGTCATCCCCAGAAAATGACGTGTAAAGGCCTAGCAAGCATCAGCTGAAGAAAAAGGGAAAGATAAGCTTTTGCATGCAGTTTGTGCAAAAACGCAGAAGTAGGAAGTGTTATCATGTTCAAGTAGGTGAAATAAACAAACATGGGGTTGAATGAGGCTGGAGAGGGAGCCAGAGAGAGATTGTGCAGGGCTATTGTAGAAGCGTGGTCTTTATTCCATTGAAAGCTATGGAAAGGCACTGAAGAGATTTTTAGCAGGGGGTTGGGGAAACTTGACTGGGCAGTTGGGGCGAAGAGTAAAGTAGAATATGTTGCCTGTAGTTTAATATAATAAAAGAGCATGGCCTTTGGAACCAGACAGTCCTGAATTTCAATTCTAGTTAAGCCTCTTTCCTAGTTATATGATCAAGGGCAAATTATTTAACTTCCTGTGAGCCTCTGTTTCCTCTCTGTAAAATGGAACCATTCAGACCTACTTCACTAGATTGTTGTGAGAATAAATGAGATCATGTTTGTAAAAGTGTCTGACACACAGGAAGGCTCAACAAATGTTAATTCTCTTCCATTAATCATCAACGATGAAAGGATCAGGGGCTCCTCCAGAACCTAATTTGCATCTCAAAAAGCACACAGTAAAGCATGATGTCAACAACACAGGTCTGTCCAAAGAGTGCTTGTATCACCTGTGTGTGCCAAACGTATGTCAGGGCCTGCTGCTGGCAAGTTTAAGGGCAAATTAGGCAACCACCAACCCACGCAAAAAGGCTGCAAAGCTAATGCTAGGTTTGCAGATACCATCACAGAACTCAGGCCAAAATTACCTAATTTATTGACGTTTGGATACTTCCAGAGGCTCTTTTACCAGGTCCCTCATTGTTTTGTAGCCTGACAATGGGAAGGAGAAACAGTGCTTAAAACCACAATAAATAATAATAATACTTAGCACTTAAATAACCTCCGCTATCTTCAAAGCCATTTACAAACACTCACAAATTAAGACTCACTCCGCCCCAGCCTTGGGAAAGTGTCATTCTCTTGGTTTCTTCCATACAGCACAGAGGATGAGCCAGTAGAGTTGTCCAAATTCTGGCCACTTGGCTTGAGAATCAGCTGCTTTAATTCAATCCAGGCATCACTAGTGGGCCCATTCTAGAAGAATCTGGGCATTTCTTTGGATCATAGAGTAGTACAGAATGTTTGATGAGAAGAATAATTCCACTTTACAAGAATCCTTTAAAATAATAAATAAAGAGGGTAGAGGAAATGTTTGGAGGAGATGCGTAGGTTTATGGCATAGATTGTGGTATGGTTTTACTTCATCAAGTTGTAAACATGTGTAGCTTTTTGTATGTCAATCACACACTCAGTGAAGTGATTTTAGATAAAAGAAAAAATCCCTTGTGAATCTAATTTTGCACAGAAGTACCCAGTACAATCTGAATTAGACTTAACTGGAAGGTTGGCTTTTTGGCCAACAAAGTGCTGTCTCTGAATCCCCAACTCTCTTACTCTACCATCTCCCAGAAAATTGAGTGAATGTCAGGATTTTTGCATGTGTTTGATAATTATGTAATTAATAATGATAATATCTCAAAGTTTCCTCATCTGTAAACTAGAGATAATGGACTACAGGGTTCTTGTGAGGACAAAGTATGAAGAATGCCAGGGTGGCAATCAACACAAGAAAGCTTTCCTTATCATTGTTGTGGTTGATACCATTGCCATTATATTTTTATTATTTTCCGTATATTTCCCATATGCTGTGTCTTACAGGGTTCATCACAGTCCTCTTGTAAAGGTAAGCAGGTAATATTACCTTCTGTGGAAATGTGGGCTCAGAGAGAGAAAACAGACTCACCTAAAACCACAGAGCTCATCACTGTCAGAAGAGGGAGGAGCCCACGTGCTGTCTTTATATCATCCCTGCTTCATTCATAATTCCTCTCTTCCTTCTTCTGTGCTAAGCGCTCCATTCCATTTTCTCCTTCAAATCCTCCACCCACAATATTTAATCTCACTTTTACAGGAAGCTCAGTATCTGAGGTGTTAAGTAAGATGTACAAGGTAGTGCTAATGTGGACCTTGGGATCTGGGTCCAGGTCTATCTGGCCCTAAAGCCTGAGCACTTAATCAGTGCAATAGACCAGAAAACATAATCTACAGAAAAAGACTTTTTAAGTCTAGCATGTTTGCATTCTCTCCCTCTACACATTCCAGGCAAAGAATGGCATCTCTTATTTTTGCTCCCGTAACTCCACAGCAACTCTAGACATTTATTGAGCCCCTATTATGCGCCATACACTGTACCCAAGGTCTATGGAATATCTTCAAGGATCTTGTACTCAAGAAGCTTCATGTCCAGTGGAAAAGGTGAGCATCAGCTCTTACCACTGCTTCTCAGAACCAAGATTCAGAAAGGATCATTCAAAATGGCCATGGCTACAATTCTGGATCTCGGAAATGCCAACCATCCCCACCTTCACCCCTACTCCTGTGCTGCCAAGGGCATGATGATTTAGAAACAGAATCAGACAACTGCATAAGATGGTCCTCATTTGTCTCAAGGTATAAGGTATTTGTTCTCAAGGAAGTCCTGTATGCTTATTTCAAAGTGGATTATGTTTTCTAGTCTATTGCACTGATTAAGTGCTCAGGCTTTAGGGCCAGATAGACCTGGACCCAGATCCCAAGGTCCACATTAGCACTACCTTGTACATCTTACTTAACTTCTTAGATGCTGAGCTTCCTGTAAAAGAGAGATTAAATATTGTGGGTGGAGGATTTGAAAGAGAAAATGGAATGGAGCGCTTAGCACAAAACTGGGCACATGGTAGGTCTCCATAGATAGCAGCTATTGTCATTACTGTTACATTATTATGCTATTGTTGTTATTATTAAACCTCTATTATTTACACAAAAATTGTATTAAATCCGAATGCAAAGTTTGGCAATGATGCTGCTAATATCTCTCCTATAGATAATCTTAGTGCAAACTCACTGGTTATCAATGAAGTCCTTGAAAAGAATACAACTATCCATGATATAGTTGCAGAGATTAAATTTTTTTAATTCTTTGTGCTTTTTGGCAGCAACTGCAAAGCTCAGAAATAAGGAGCCAACTCAAAGGAACGGAGTTGTTAGAATGAGAGAGAGTGGAAATCCCAGCTCTGCACCTTACTAGTTGTGTGATCTTGGGGAACTCAACTCTTTAAAGACTCTGTTTGCTCTTTTATAAAATGGGGACAATAAGATCAACTTCCCTGGGTTATTGAAGAGCTAATAAAATAACGTGTGGCATTTTACAAATCCTAATAAAATACCTATGATTAGGTTTTTACTGTTCTTAAAATATGGATAGCTTTAGGTAAAAAGACACTGGAAAATAAATTAATAACTATTTTATAAATATAGTTATATTGTAGATAAACTCTTTTAAAATAGATAGACAATTGCTGATGGAAAAAATAATGGAAGGGCTGCTTGTAGCAAAAGGGTGGAAAGGAATGCATCATAATTGTTAAATGCCTTTTGTGTGCCATACAAATACCATGATATTAATAGCATGATATTAATTGCATTAATTGATTAATAGATCTAGACAGAACTGGGTTCAAATCTCAGGTCTCCTGTTTCTTGGCTGTGCAGCTTTAGATGGTTACTTAATCTCTCTGAGCTTCCTGATCTATAAATGAGATAACCAATATCATCTACCTCATAATGTTTTGGTGAAAACTTAGTGCATGAAAAGTACTTACACTGTACCTGAGAAATATCAGGCACTACATAAATGTCCCCTTTATTTTGACTCTTATACAAAAAAAGAGGAAAAACAACCTAGTTAAAGTTCTCTATATCTGTCTTTTAAGGGGTAGAATACCTTTGTCTCAGGCAGAGTAGCAGTTACAAGAGTAACATCTGAAGATGCTACACTAAGTGAGAGAAGCAGAGGCATGGAATTGAAATCCTCAGTGCCTTTTTTTTCAGAGAACTGCAACAAAGAAAGCAGAATCAAGGCTGGGTCCAACATGAGGGTAGCAAGACACTATACTGCCTGAAATGTCACTGCAAGTAGGGTGATCTTATATCCCAGTCTGCCCAGGCATTACAGTTATCTTTTGATACATAACCAAGCACCCCAAATTTATGTCTTAAAAGAGCATAATTTTGTTCAAGCATTTGCAATCTTGGCAGGGCTCTGCAAAAAAGAAAGGAAGGAAGAGGAAAGAGGGAAGGGAGAAAGGAAGGGAGGAAGGAAGGAATGGAGGAAGGAAGGAAGGAAATAAGAAAGAAAGAAGGAGACAGAGAGGAAGGGAGGAAGGGAGAGAAAGAGAGAGAGGGAGAAAAAAAGAAAAGGGAGGAAGTGAGATAGGGAATAGATGATCGGTTGAAAGATAGAGATAGATAGATGATAGACAGATAGATGATAGATAAATAGGTAGATAGATAATTGAAAAGTTGCAGAAGGGCAGAATTGGCTTGAATGCAAGAAGAAATTCTGAGGACTACCCCAACTTTGGTGGGCTCCAAAGGAAAGAATTCCTCTAGGGACCAGAGGTTGAAACGTGACCTCTGACATCCTTTCCAGCTCTCAGATTCTGTGACCCTCTCCAAAGAACAGACGTGGTGGTGATTAACATTCCCTTTTTCCCAAGATGGGTGGTGCACGCTTTCATCTTTCAATGTTTATAAATGCCTTTGAAAATGGAATGTGCCACATACATACTAAGAGCTATTATTAATATGGTGCCCAGACACCTCTCTCCACATGACAGTCAAAGAACAAAGCATTAGGGGTGCAAGAAAGCATGTGTGTGCACACACTCCACTTGAGGAATGTTCTTTATTCTCACCCTGCCTTGGGAGAGGCAGGATATTTCACAGAGGCCAGAGATGGAGCAGAATCAGGGACATGCAAGTGTCGAAAGAGAGAATGAGATGACAAGCTTGGAACATAACTGATCAATGCAGTTATCAATGCAGTTTTTATTTCTCCTATTTGCTATAAGACATGACCTAAGCACGATAGAAAATGTAAAAATGTC
This sequence comes from Phocoena phocoena, assembly GCF_963924675.1. NCBI lineage: Eukaryota > Metazoa > Chordata > Mammalia > Artiodactyla > Phocoenidae > Phocoena > Phocoena phocoena. Next base: position 68,970,257 of record NC_089235.1, on the reverse strand, counting down.
ATGGATACAAGGTCCTGCACTGGAGGACAGATATGACAAAGACATTGAGTCAGTATCTTCTGAAGTCTACTCTCAGAAGATAGACTTAAAGGCCAGTAGACCAAGTCCCAAATGCAGATAACCCACCAGGACTGAGCAAGGAGAGATCTTGTTTATAGAACACCAGGGGTAGGTCATCTAAAATTTTTGCTGCAATTGCAGAGGCCATGTTTCTAAAACATTTTTGTTCATAAATACTTTAATCCCATGAAAGTTATTAACCCCCTTCCCAGAAAAATACACATGCAAATGAAATCTTGCATGAAGTATGTATGGAATTCACAAATTTCCAAAAGCTCTGTCTTCCCTGGGCCCTTTTCTGTAGCTCTTGTGTAGCTGTATACTCTAAATTTTGAAATTATCTAACTCTGATCAGATTAAAAGCAGATAACAGATCTCCAACTCTGGATTCTGGGCATCTAGCTCAGTGCCCGGCAAGTCATGCACCTAAGATAAGTGCTTGTTTAATAGATAAACACGGAATTAAAGTATTTAAAAGAACAATGAATCCTCCTTTAGCTGTATCTCTAAAGGTCTTTTTTATTTGTTTTATTTTGGGGTTGTTTTTTAATACTTCTCAGGCATTTGACCACCATAGGCTAGCAAGCCAAGAACAAATAAATGAATAAGTGAATCACCCAGAATTATTTCAAGAACAAAGGAAGGTTGAAACATTTGCTCTCTTACCCCCAACACAGGATGCAAACTCTGTCTTGAAGAGCTCTAAGGAACTATGTGTAAACTGCAAAATTCACACCTAACATGGCAAAATTGAAGAAGTCTGTTTTCAGAAATCCCAGAAAAATAGCAAAGCAGAACGTAAGTCAAGCCCTTGATCTATCTGAGCAGAATCAGCCACGGTAAACTTCTTAAACTTTCAAAGGTTCCTCCATCGTGAAGAAATGGGAGTAGGTCGCGCTTAAATTCACCACCGGCTGTAAATGTTGCCAGGATAAACCCTTCAACAAGACAAGCGCCCCTGGCAACCATTCACTGGAAGAAATGGATCCTATCACTCAAGCAAGGTCCTCATTTACAAAAGTCAAGATGGCCAGAGAAAGAGAGGCAAAGACGAGAGAGAGTAAACGATTGAGGGTAGCAGGGCGAGAGGGACAGAGGAAGCCTTCAGGTCAAGTCTTCTGGCTTCCTCTCTTTCTAAAGTAGTCATCCCCCTTCAAGAGGTAAATAAAATAACACCATATGGGTATGACATTATGCAAATGAGGAGTCGGAGAGAAGACACCCTAATAGCTACTGAGAGCCAGATACCCAGATGGGAAGCTGTGCGGTGTCTCATCTCCGGGGGCCCTCACTCCGTGCCCAGCACCTTTGCATGCCGGTCCAGGGCTTCAAGCCTTGAGGGCTTCCAACTTCCGGCCACCTTGAGGGGCTTTTTAGTAAAGTGCCACGAAGATAAAATTAGAAACCGGGCTTCCTTTTTTTCCCCCCGTCACTCTATTAGTTACACATAAATCAGCATCAACTGAGAAACACGCCCTCCCAATTTTCAATGACAGACACAAGAGTAGGCTGGGTTTTAGCCACTACCTCCAGGCTGCCTCTCAGATCCTCTCCACCTGCCACCCCCAAAACAAAAGAAAACCATGCCCCTCACCCCAGCATTCTCACCATTTCATCTGTTCCCTCTCCTTTCTAAACGTGTGACCCGTGGAAAATAGCTCAAGTTCTTTGACCCTCATCTGTGAAATGAGAATTAAAAAAATCTGTCCACTACAGGTACACAAAAAAGATGATCAACATCGCTAATCATCAGAGAAATGCAAATCAAAACCACAATGCGATATCGCCTCACACCTGTCAGAATGGCTATCATCAAAAAGAACACAAATAACAAATTGTTGGCGAGGAAGTGGAGAAAAGGGAACCCTTGTGCACTGTTGATGGGGATGTAAATTGGTGCATCCACTGTGGAAAACATCATAGAGGTTTCTCAAAAAACTGAAAATAGAACAACCCAGCAATTCCACTCCTGGGTATGTATCTGAAAAAAACAAAAACACTAATTGAAAAGATACATGCACCCCAATATTCATAGCAGCATTATTTACAATTGCCAAGATACGGAAGCAATCTAAGCGTCCATCAACAGAAGAACGGATAAAGATGTAGTGTATATATACAGTGGAATGCTATTCAACCATAAAAAGAATGAAGATTTGCCATTTGCAACTTGGATGGACTTGGAGAGTATTATGCTGAGTGAAATAAATCAGAGAAAGACAAATGCTGTATGATATCACTTATACGTGGAAGCTAAATAATACAACAAACTAGTGAATATAAGAAAAAAGAAGCAGACTCACAGATATAGAGAAGAAACTAGTGGTTACCAGCGGGGAGAGGGAAGGGGCGAGGGGCAAGATAGGGGTAGGGAATTAAGAGGTACAAACTATTATGTATAAAATAAGCTACAAGTACAACACGGAGAATATAGTCAATATTTTATAGTGACTATAAATGGTGTATAACCTTTCAAAACTGTGTCGTACACCTGTAACTTATATAATACTGTATAGCAACTATACTTCAATAAAAGAAAAATATTCTTAAAAAGGCTGTCCACCTGCAGAGTTGCCCTTATAACTGGGTGAGGTTTGGCAGCAAGCTGGTCACCCACTGCTTAGTGAAGATTGTTGTATGCAAATCATCATGAGTCCAGTTGGTTTATAACCCCAAATTCAGCCTCAAATATGATCCCCAAGGGCAAGGTCTTGTCACTCACTATAGGGGCTTTCAGTCTTGCAGGTGATCAAAAAATGCTGCAGATGCCAGAGATGGGAATAAAAGATTCATTGATCCTTTTCTTTCCTCAAGGCTGCTTTTTGTGCCATTTATGTTTATTGAGAGAAGAAAATGAGGGCAGAAGTTTCATAAGGGTTGTTTTTTTGTTGGTCATTTTGTTGTTTTTTTGTAAGGGTCAAGGCTTGGTTCATTTGTATGTGATTTACGTTCGCTTTTTGGAGACCGTAATTTTGTTAAGTTAACCTGAGATGGAGCATGGTGAATCATGGAACCCGCAACATCTATGCAAAGCCTGCCTCTGACAGGTGAGGTCTGCAGGACGTCCTGCTCAGCTTCCTGAAGTGTGACCACACTCAGGAGATGCTCCTTTGTGAATGTTACTAGATGAATGCTATTGTTCTGCTGTAAAGTTTAGAAGTGTATTTTAAATAATTATTGATAAGTATTGATACCCGTTTTCCACTTAATGTAGAAAGAGTGACTTTTCTTCTGTCATATTTCTATTTAGGTTTTTAAAAAGTTACTCTAAAGAAAATATAAAATGAACAGTAATACAGATGGTATCCAACTGAGTCAAAAATCTTGATCTGGTTCTCCAATGATAATTTGTATTTGAGAAACCATGGGTGAGTAGAGAAAACTTTGAAGAAAAGAAAAGCTATCTGGGCTCCAGTTCTAGCTCTAGTGATTTTTCTGTGAAAATGTAGGTATATACCATATTACATCTCAGTTCACAGATTTTCCAGTCAGTGACAGTGAGGATGATGCTACATAATGGGAGACAACTTCTTCTCTCTCCTTCATTCCACTCATGAAAAGCATCCTTATTCTTTAAGAGTTACCCTACCCAACGACTCTTTGTTCAAAAAATGTATTAACTTACTTATTGTGGTAATCATTTTGTAATGTACACATATATCAAACCATTATACCTTAAAATTATGCAATGTTATATCTCAATTTTATCTCAGTACAGCTGGAAAATAATTGTTTAAATATTTTAAAATACACACACACACACAGTAAGGGGTTGAATGACAAAATGAAAGACTTGCTTTTCCAAGAAAAGCATACCATCAAGTTTCCAGAAAAGAGGAATTTGTTGGAAACCCATCACCCTCTGTTGTAACATCAGTCTCGGTCAGAACAATATCAGTTTTTATCGAGGAGCTGCCATTTAGAGCAGAGATCTGTAAACTACAGCCCATGGGCCACATCTGGCCAACCACCTGTTTTTGTAAGCAAATTGTTATTGGAACACAGCCACATTTGTTCAGTTACATATTTTCTATGGGTGCCTTCAGGCTACAATGGCTGAAGCCTGACTCAACTAATACAATAGACAATATAACTGGCTTACAAGGCAGGAATCAGTCACCTCCAGCCTGTGAATTCCTCCTAATAAAGAAGAAAGCTGAAGGGTCAGTAATGAGGGGTAGTTTATTCAGTGCACGCCTCCTCATTTTTCCTGTTTGACATTCATGAACCAATGAGGTCAGAGAGAATATTACAGCTGGTATGGGAGCAAGATATATCATAGGACCTACCCCCATTCATCAGAAAATAAATCCCCACTTGTAAATGTTTTCCTAATTCCATCAAGATCACAAAAGATTACTAATACTACAAATCAATGTTATTAAAAATGATATTTAACTCAGTAAATTGCATGAATGATCAGTAATGCTGAAAACCAATATCTTAAGCCCTCAAATGACCTGCAGTTTGACTTCTGAGTCTAAAAGAGGCATTAAGTCTACACTTAACAGCCAGTGAACCCAGGGAGGGGATGAGAAGGTAAGGAAACTGGAGATTCGTGAATAAGACTCTGAGTAAGTGAAAAAGAAGACTCTTTGACTCTTCTTAAGTCTTTGAGGTTGCATTCATTGGGAGATTGCATTATTGGTCAAGAGATATTCACTCTCCTTGCTCCAACACCATGGACAGGGCATAATTCCCAGCCTCCATGACTGGGCTTGGCCATGTGACTTGCTTTGGCCAGTGGGCTGCAGGTGGGAAATGATAGGAGGTCAGTTTCAAGCTTTGTGTATTTCTAATCTATCTCTCCCACTCCTGTATTCTCCGTGAGAAGTGGATGTCCAAGTGTCTGCTGCTGCTTCAGCCTGGGTCCAGGAGTGAGAGCCACGTAGAGTACTTCTGAACCTGAAGTGCAGACAAGACCCAGTCCACTGACCGAACCTGACCAGCAGACCCATAAGCAAGAAATAAATCTAGTAGTGAGAGGCCACTGATATTGGGGGTTATTTGATGCTACAGTAAATCTGACTAACACAGTTCACTTCTTTGCCAATGAGGCTGTGGAAATGGTACGTTTATTATCAGATTTGTAAATTAAACACTTATGAAAGCTTGAACAGTAACTAAATGCCCATTATTTCATTTTGCACATAAGGAAGCTGAGATCGGAGAGTGAGTTGCCCAAAGGCTCTAACAAGTCAGTGGCAGAGCAAAGAGAAGAGGATTCCTGCCTTGTAATACCTAATTCTTACCCTGGAAGTTTGAGGATCTGAAAGATCTGGTTTAAAACCCCACCTCTGCAAAGAACTAGTGCATGCCCTTGAGAAAATCATTAAATCTCTCTAAGTCTTGGGTTTTCCATCTGTAATATGGAGATAACACTACTACTACTTCAAAAGATAGCTCTAGAATTAAATTAACACAGATAATCAAAGCACATGGTACAACATGTGGGACAATGAAAGCATGCAATAAATATTAGCTATTAATATCATTATTATTATTACTGGATACCCAAAAGATGGTCATTTGCCCTACTTTTTGAAAATCAACTTTATTGGGGAAAAATATGCATGCAATAAAATGTACCCCTGTTAAGTACATGGTACAGTTTGGTGAGTTTTAGCAAATTTACACATTCATGCAACCACCATTACTATCACGATATAAAACGTGTCCATGACACTAGAAAGTTCCTTTCTAACCGTTTAAAGTCCACCTGTCCCAGCCCCAGTCCCAGGCAACCACTAGTCTGCTTTCCATTAATCTGGGATGTCATTATAAATTATTGTTTCCTGTTCTAGACTTTTATGCAAATGGAATACTGGTATACGTATTTTGTGTCTGAATTCCTCTCCTCAACGTATGTTGAGATTCTTTCATGTTGTCGAGAATATCAGTAGTTTATTCTTTTTTATCGTGAGTAATATTTACCATTGCACGGGTATATTACCATTTCTTTATCCATTCACTTGTTGACAGGCAGTTGGACTGTTGTTCCATTTGGGGGCTATAATGAATAAAGCCGCTCTGAACATTTGTGTACAAGTCTTTTTGTGGACACACATTTTAATTTCTCTTGGATAAATATCTAGGAATAGGATGGCTGATTGATGATATGTGAGTGTTGACCTTTATAAGAAATTGTCAAAGACCCCTTCAAAGTGATGATAGTATTTCATGCTCTCACCAGCAATGCGCAATAACTCCAGTTGCTCACATCCTCACTGATACTTGATATTGCCAGTCTTTTTAATTCCAGCCACTTTAATAAGTACATTGGTAACTTATTATGGTTTAAGTTTGCATTTCTCTGATGACAAATTAGGTAGTGTATCTTTTCTGATATTTATTTGTCATCATTATATCTTTTGTGAAGTGTCGGTTCAAAACTTCTACCCAAAAAAAAAAAAAAAAAAAAAACTTCTACCCATGGAGAGAAAAGGGCAAGTACTTTATTATTATTATTATTGAGTTGTAAGAGCTCTTTATATATTCTCGCTATATATAATTCCTTATATATATTCATATATATATGGCAAAGGGCTTTTGTTTGATTTTTTATATATATTTTAATTTTATATATATTTATTTTTATGTATATTTATTTTATATATATCTTATTATATAATGTATGCCATATATATATATATATATAAAGAGAAAAGAATATTTTTGTCCAATCTGTACATCCAGCCTATTTTAAACATACTAAGGAAATGTCACTCTCCTCCAAGACAATTCTGAAGTTTGATGGCTCTATGTATTAGGAATCTTGGGCTTATGTAGAAAAAAAGACCATTTCTTTATAGCAAGGATTGACAGACTACAGGCAAGGGCCAAACCTGACCCACAGCTTGTTTTTTGTGAATAAAGTTTTATTGGAACACAGCTATACTCATTCGTTTACATATTGACCGTATCCGCTTTTGTGCTACAAAGGCAGGTTGAATAGTTGCAGCAGAGACCACAGGGCTTTAAAGCCTAAAGTATTTACTATCAGTCCCTTTACCGAAAAAGCTGGTCAACTGTTATTTTATAGCATTGGCCTGTTTGTTCTAATGCAGCTTTTGGATAACAGAAAAGAAATCTGTCACCTCCTTCAAGGATTTAAGACAACTTTTCTGTCTCCCCTTCTTTTCTTCAGGCTTAATAAATATCTCTCACCTTTTCCCAAAATAGGTTTTCAAGCACCAACATCATCTTTGCCTTCCTTCAGCTTGTCAGTTCCTATTAAATTGCCAACCTCAATGCTATCATAGTCTTCCTTGTGATCAAATCATTACAGGAAATGGGAAAACCATTTACTCCTTTAACTTGGACTGCACAGGTTTTTAACAACCTCAACCTATGGCTTCAATTAGAAATGTGGTCAGTTACAACCCCAAGTGTTATTCTACTGAGAGAGATCTCCCCCAAGATTCTTTACTCCTTCGCCCATCAGTTCATTCAACAAACATGTGAAGTGACTCTTGTGTTCAATGCATTGTATAAATGGTTATTTAAATCCAGATGCAAGGTGCTGGATTCATACCTGTTCAATTCTATGAACTATGACTCGCATTCCAGCAGGTCATCTATGGCATGGGCTATTGTTAAGATTATCTGTTATTCTGCAACAAACTGCTCTAAATGCAATGTGTAAATAAAACGGTAACAATTTACATAGTTCATGAATATGCAATTTGGACCAAACTCAACAGAGAAGGCTCATCTCTGTTCTATGTGGCATCGAGTAGGGTCATCAGGCACCTCTCTCTCCACGTGGTCTCTCCAGCGTGGCCAGGGTAGCCATCCAAAAGCCATGTCCTAAGAGACAGCCAGATTGAAGCTGCATCACTGTTTCTAGCTTAGTTTTATAAATGACTTAAGGTCGCTTCTCTCACATTTTATTTGTCAAGGTGGCCATAAATTCCTGCCCCATTTCAAGCCAGAGGGAGAACTAGACTTCACCTCTTGATGGCATGTGAAAGAAGATGTAGACAGGTCTTAAAACTGCCACAGCTACCATCACTCTAATTGGAATGATGGTTCTCAAACCGGGGCCATAAGGAGCTCTGAGAGTCCACGAACTGAATTGAGTTTCTCAGTTGAGTTTCTCCACTGTAAGGACAGAACTTTAACATTTGTTCTCCTAACCTTCCCTCTCATGAAGTAAATTATTTCTGTGTATCTGCGTCCACTTAGGAGGCTCAGAAGCAAAAAAACAAAGCATTCCACTGGCCTGTGTAAAACAGGCTCTTTCAAGTTACTTTTCTCCAGTCTGGAATCTGTGGCCTGGAGCTCGGCCTCAGGAAGACGACCTTGATGTCTTTATGATTAAATTCAAAGAGGAGAATAAATGTTCCTGCTCTCCTTGGGCCTCTGAAAGATGCCATGAAATTTTGCCGATGTAACTGGATAAAAGGAGCTCTTTATAATACGTAAATTTTGCCAGCACTCTCTCCTTAGACATCTTTTCAGGCTAGCAGAGAGGTGACGCATCCTGAGTGCATTTAAAGTGAACTGGGCTTTTCTATTTTTAACTAGCATTATTTTTTTAAATGTTAAATATGAATCCTATTACATTACTCAAGGAAAGGTGGATGGAAGTTTGAAATAGACCCCAGAATTGTTAACTTAGAAGCAGGGAGTGTGCTAAGAAGTACAGGCACGTGAACTTTGAAATTAATATCCCAGCTCCAACGACATCAGTATGAAACCTGAGGAAATCATGTAACCTCTTTGTGCCTCGGTTTCCCCACTTGTCAAGTAGGAAGGAGCCAATGATAAATACTCACCAATGTTCCAAGTGACTTTCAGTAAATGTGGAGGGCAGAAATGCTTCGGGATTAACTTCTACCCTCCGGGCCCCAACAAGGAAAAAGAAAGTGCAAATTAGAGCAAACGTGGGACTTAGAACTAAAAATTCTGCTTCCAAATAGCTTTATGTAACCTCTCTGAGCCTCTGTTTCCTCATCTATAAACTGCAGGTGGCCATCCTTGTATGGCCCATATCCCAAGGCTACTGGGCTAATCAAATGAGATAATGCACGCAGAAGAGCACCATAAACCATAATAGCCTCTGCGTCTGCATCTGTCAATGGCAGTGTTAGAAAAAAATAAAAATAAAAAGATGTGCGAGTTGATCAGGTTCTAAGGTAATAATATTGAGAAAGTGGGAAGAAAGGGCAGAAGTTGGAACTCAGCTGAGCTCTCGCCTTTTGGTCTGAAGCGATAAAACAAAATATCTGGAGCATGCGATGATGTGATTACTGGACATGTATTCTACGAGACAGCAGAAAGGGGAGAGGAGGAAGGGTAGGGCTAACTCGCTCGGATGGAGGACCAGCTCTATCCATACCAGGCAATGGTATGAATCCCGTTGCCTGGTTCTGATCCTGAATACAGCACTTCTAAGCTGAAAGACCTTGGCAAGATAATTAAACATTCTGTGGGGCTTCCCTGGTGGTGCAGTGGTTGAGAGTCCGCCTGCCCATGCAGGGGACACGGGTTCGTGCCCCGGTCCGGGAAGATCCCACATGCCGCGGAGCGGCTGGGCCCGTGAGCCATGGCCGCTGAGCCTGCGCGTCCGGAGCCTGTGCTCCGCAACGGGAGAGGCCACAACAGTGAGAGGCCCGTGTACCGCAAAAAAAAAAAAAAAAAGACGTTCTGTGCCTCAGTATTTTCATCTGCAGAATTGGGTTAATAATTGTGCGCCTCCGTGGAGCTGTCGTGAAGATTATATTAGTTACGGCAAGTGCTTAGAACTTGAGTGTTTCCGATGAATACTCAGTATATGTTATAGTTATTCATTCATTTATTCCACTCAATTAACACATATCTATTGAGTGTTCAATCTGTGCCAATCCCTGTTTTAGGAACTGGGCATATAGTCATGAGTAAAACAAAATCCCTGCCTTCAAGTAGCTTGGAGTGTGTTCTAGAGCATTTCCAGAAAGACAATAGATGAATTCTTATACAGGATGTCAGTTCAGGGCTTACCTGGCAGTCCAGTGGTTAAGACTTCACCTTCCAATGCAGGGAGTTCGGGTTTGATCCCTGGTCGGGGAGCTAAGATCCCACATGCCTCGTGACCAAAAAAACCAAAACATAAAACAGAAGCAATATTGTAATAAATTCAATAAAGACTTTAAAAATGGTCCAATCAAAAAAATCTTTAAAAAAATGTATGTCGGTTCATGATAAATACGATGGATGAAAGTAAGATGGGGTACAGGGGATATGAGATTAAGGGGTTGCAATTTCAGGTAGAGTGGCCAAGGAGACTTCCTTGATCTCTGATATATTGAACATGTAGGCACAGGTACAGTGGGCTGCCCAGATACACCTCAGGATGTAGGCACTCATTCCGCCTACTACCAGGACCTCTAGCTGCTGCTCCAAGACTCAGTCAAAGAGAGCTTTCATCCCAGACCATTTCTCAGAAGGCAGCCTGCATCTATGACTGGCCAACATGGAAGTACAGAAGCCTAACCATTTGTCCTCAGCTGGGACAACTCTGAAGGGCCATCCCAGCTCCCTGTGGGATTGCTGGACATCTCCATTGAAACTGCATCATGGTACAGCTTCTCCCTCTGCCCAGTCTAGCATCCCTCCCCATGTTGCCGTCGTTTCTGAGCTCACTCCCCAGTTAGCCTCCTCCACACAACCCCCAGAGACCTAGACTCTCTTTCCCAGGAAATCTGACCTATGACGAAAGCTACGTAACTTGTACAATATCTTTCAGCGTGAAGTGGTGGAGCAAGGATTTACCCCGGGGCTGCCTGCCTCTGTGGTTTGGGGCCTCTCCTGTTGTTATCAGCAGTGGTGCACATTCCATTCTGTTCCAGCCAGTGAGGCAGCAGGAAACTTGGAATTTCTGAGCAACCCAGAGCACAGGGTGGGTGTAGCTGTGGATAAGAAAAAGAGAGGAGGTGTTAATTTCAAGAGCAGAAGACTTTAAATTGAAACCCAATGACGATAAAAGTGCACCAACATATTTTGAAAAGAAACTTGTGATATTTTAGAATTTGACTCATTTTTTGCTATAGATTCCTAGTGCTTTTGTAATAGATATACAATGGTTTAGTTTATATATTTGAAAAATAAACCTCTTTCCAACTAAGTTCTAGCTTTAGTTTGGTTTTCTATCAAGTCTGTTTTCATACATTCTAGAATGCCATTTATATCTCGGGATAAAGTTACTTTGGGGAGCCCCAAAATGTGAACTTCCTCCTAATCTCAACGACGTACTTATTTTTATATCTGGATGCCTTGAAGGATACCTGCCTTTGGTTCAGCCTGCATCCCAGACACAACAGGTCCAGAAGCTGGCAATATGGTAAGTAGACATCCCAGACTGGGAAAAGGAACATAGAAATTCTTCAGGTGTTGGGAAAGTCTTCCTGAAGCAGTGTCACAAGCCACTGGAGAGGAATCTAGCAGACAAAAGAAAATTAGTCACTGTAGTAAAATCTTATGGAGAACGAAAACCAATTAAAACATCTAGGGCTTCCCTGGTGGCGCAGTGGTTGAGAATCTGCCTGCCAATGCAGGGGACACGGGTTCGAGCCCTGGTCTGGGAAGATCCCACATGCCACGGAGCAACTAGGCCCATGAGCCACAACTACTGAGCCTGCGCGTCTGGAGCCTGTGCTCCGCAACAAGAGAGGCTGCAATAGTGAGAGGCCCGCGCACCGCAATGAAGAGTGGCCCCTGCTTGCCGCAGCTAGAGAAAGCCCTCGCACAGAAACGAAGACCCAACATAGCCAAAAATAAATAAATAAATTTATAAAAAAAAAAAAAAAAAAAAACATCCAGGACCTGAGGAAAAGAACTAATTCCAAATTTACATAATCTTTTATAAGTACTTTGGACCCACGCTAGATGTATGTTTGCAAACTGCATTCTCACAATACCTCTATACGGAGGGGGATATTAAATTTACCTTAAAGTTGTGTAAACTGAGATTCATGGCAGGTAAGTGACTTCCCAAAGTTTATACTTGTAGTTGAGAGTGAGTATTTCAACCCTGACTGGCCAACTCCCAGTGCCATGCCCAAAAGCAGGAATTCATTTTTATGATCGTTGGAAATACAACTCAGGGGAAAAAAATTCCAGTTCTTTCATTGTCCTACTCTTTCCTGCCCTGAGATGCAACATTGTAACCTTTGTTAAACTCGAGCCAGGCGAGTGGATTCTTGGAGTTCATCTGCAAGTATGTGTAAAAGTATCACCCTCTCTGGAGGTATGGTTGTTCCCTTTATCTGTGGTTTTACTTTCTTCGGTTTCAGTTATCCATGGCTAACCTTGATCCAGAAATATTAAACGAAAAACCACAGAAATAAACAATCGATATGTAAATTTTGTGCCATTCTGAGTAGCTTAATGAAATCTCGTGCCATTCCACTCCATCCTGCCTGGGATCCCCAGCCATCACCATCATCTGCTCCTGGCATCCAATCATCAACACCGTCACAGTTCAATGATCCAGGATCACCCGAAGCAGGTGATCCTCCTTCCGAAGTATCATCAGAAGGTCAACAGGGGGCTTCCCTGGTAGCGCAGTGGTTGAGAGTCCGCCTGCCGATGCAGGGGACGCGGGTTCGTGCCCCGGTCCGGGAGGACCCCGCGTGCTGCGGAGCGGCTGGGCCCGTGAGCCGTGGCCGCTGAGCCTGCGCGTCCGGAGCCTGTGCTCCGCAACGGGAGAGGCCACAGCAGTGAGAGGCCCGCGTACCGCCAAAAAATAATAATAATAAAGAAGGTCAACAGTATCCTAACACTATGTCATAATGCCTACATCATTCACCTCCCTTCTCATCATAGGCATTTTATCATCTCACAACATCACAAGAAGAAGGGTGAGTACCGTACAATAAGCTACTCTGAGAGAGAGAAAGAAAGAGGCCACATTCACATAACTTTTATTATGGTTCTATTTTATTATTATTTGTTGTTGTTAATCCCTTACTGTGCCTAATTGAGGAATTAAACTTTATCATAGGTATGTGTATAAAGGAAAAAACATGGTATGGTTCGGTACTATCTGTGGCTTCAGGGCAGCCACCGGGTTTCCTGGAATGTTATCCCCCATGGATAAGGGCCAACTACTGTATTTGTAAAGACTAAAATCTCTTTTGCTCTCCCAGAATCTTTTAGACCTCCACTGTGGCATTAAGATCAGTGGATGAACTCTACACTAGCAGAGCTGACACAGAAAATGTTACAAAAGTTTTAGTTGCACACCCACCTTCAGACAAGTTCCAGCCTCCCCTAGAGCCAATGAAAAGAACGATACATTGGTTCTAAGAAATGATTAAAAGAGAGGCCTAATGATATCCCTACTAATGGCTCTGAATTTTACTTATGCAGTGTTGGCCTCTTTCCACTTCAGAATCTTGGATGAATGTCTAAACCCTGGTAATGCCTCAGAGCAAATGTTACCTAATCTCGAAGTGAAGTTTATAAGAATTCAATGGAATCCTATCCGGCAGAAGCATGAATTATGAATTATTTTTATCTTCTGTTTTCCTTGAGTAGTGTGCCCTTGAACATTTAATCTCTCCAAGCCTCAGCTTCCTCATCTGCTAAATGGGGAGATCAATGGTCGTTCACTTATTATGCAGGGCTAATGAGAGCAACAAATGATCCCTTTGGTCTCATACTGGGTGTCGACTGCTTAATGAAAACAAATTCTAATCGCGTTCCCTCCCCACTCCCCCATGCTCAGCAGCCTTTGGGAGTTGCCAGTTGCCCAGAGCAACCACTTGAGCTTGGTCCTCCAGACTCTTCACGAGCCGGCTTCTACCCCCTGCCTCTCCAGGCTCCACAGCACAACCTTCCTTCTCACCACAGTCAAAGATGCCATTCCTGAGACCCTTCACCGACTTTCACTTTGCATTGCTCTGTCCAGTCAGCTTCCTCTCTCTGAAAACCCCTTGCCCTTTCCTCTGTCTGCCTGGTGAAATCAAGTTCATAATTGAAAACCCTACTCTCAAATGTTCCCCTAGAGAAACTTTCCCTGCCCCTCTCTGGCCAAGCCCTGAGCTCTATGGAACTTTGTCCATACCACCAGCCACGACCAAAAGTGTTCTGGCCATACTCAAGGTTACCCCCTGGGATTAGCAGAATCACGATCCAGCAACTCAGGTCTCCCGGCTCCCCTGCTCTCTTTCCACAGACGCTTCTGTGAAAAAAAATACAAAATTATTCTAGGAATTGTGGGAGACTCTGATGAATGCCCAAGACACTTATTCCATGTTTTACAGAGCTAATCTACCCAGTCATTCTAATAAAATTGTGGAAACGCAATTGACCAGATCCTATGACTCACCCACCGCTGGCTCTGGCTCCCTCAGATAAGGCAAAGAGAGCTGGGTACGGAGCTTATCCAGATAATAAACCAGAACAAAAATGAACTCAGGGGCTGTAATTCCATCAAGGGTCTCTGATAGCGAAAGAAACCCCCAAAGCAGGTTTCTGTGGTCACAGGAAAGACCACCTCAGTGAAATCATTAGTCCCTGCCATATTTGGCTTTGATTCTGACAGTGACAAGACTCACCAGATAAGCCCATTGGCTGCAGTAACGGATTGGGTTTGGGCAGCAAAGCTGTCCACAAATGAAGGATTCACTTTACGTCAATGAAAGCACATGAATCTCCGTTTAGTGGCGCCTTGAGTCCACAACCTCAAAGTAGAATTGCATCTCCTCCAACTAGAAAACCTTCCTGTACGCAAAAATTGAAATACATCAGGATGCATATAAGTCACAGGGAGAGAGCTTTTGCTGTTATATCCAACTAGCCGTAAATTCTCATCAGGTATGGGATGCCAAGAGAATCTGTAGGCAAAGAGAAAGTGGGAACAGAGTGATGACTGTGCCTTAGAATAATAACATGGAGTCTTTTGCATAACACTGTACAACAATTATCTTGATAGATCCTCACAAAATCCATAAACGTAGGTGAGTAAGCAGCATAGCTGTCCTCATTTCACACATAAGAAAAATGAGGCTCAAAGATTCTGAATGAATTTCCCAAAGTCACGCAGAGGAGAGGCTCAGGGCTAGAAACAGTCCCCAGTCTGACCCTTTTCCACTCCACTAAACAGCTTTCTACCCAGGGGCTTTCATGCACCATCAAATAGAGAAAATCAGAACCACTGAGCTTCTATAAAAGAAAATGGAAAGTACTACATTCCAAAGGAAACTGGTTGTTTCTGAAGCTATCAGGTGATAATATTTTGTATTATTAATAATAAATCCGGACTAGGTTTTCTTATCCATACTTTTGGTCTTCACTCTCCATGGAATGTGTTTTACTAGGAAGAGAATATAATGTATCTGGAAATGCATGGGATTTGGCATCAGACATGGATCCAAACCCCAGCTCTGCTACTGACTAGCTGTGTGACTGAGGACACGTTAATTGCTTTGAGTCTGAATTTCCTTATCATGAAAATAGGGATGATAATAGATTCATCAGAGAAATAGGGTAGGCAGTAAACAAAACAGCATGTGAAAAGTGCTCAACAGGGTGTACCTGGCACATAGTAAGTCCTCAAAAACGTTTGAATCTGGAGAAACAAACTCCTTCACCACATCACATCTGCTAATGATGAACAGGACACTCACAAGCTCTTTTAAAGAGTGGCTTCATGCAGTGCGGCCCCACCAGCGCATTGCTCTCTACTCAGCATCTCACATTTTGTGAAGCGGGGGCATGTTCACGATTAGGGAATCAAATCACTGTCTTCAGATCTCTGTCATTGGGCGAGGAATGAAATCAGCCTTTTTATCCACCAGCAAAAGGGAAAGTCTTTCTTTTCTTTATTAATGGAGTTGCTGACTTATTAGTTCACATGAAACATGTCCTAAGCATCTGAAATAAACCCCAATACTGGGAAAGTGCTAGATGCCAGTTAAAATTTTGTGAGCACCTGCTAAGTGCCAGTCTCCCCGCAAAGCACTTCCAACCACACTGGCACATTTGAGCCTTGCAAACATCCCTACAAGCAGATTCTCTCCATTTTACAAGTTAGGAAGTGGAGGCTCAGAGTTGCCCAAGGTCACACAGCACCTACAGTAGCTGAGCCAGGGTTCCACCTCTAATGTTCTTCCCCTTTCCTTTAGGACAAGGGGCTCACTGCCATACGGCTCCCAAGTCTCCATCAAAGTCAGCATCCAACAAAAAGTACCAAGAGTGAGCAGGGACAGATGAGAGTGAGAGAGGCCCCCATCACTGACTCACGACCGGGGGAATCCGTGTCAGACCTTCATGCACTCTGCCTCTTTACTTGTGAAATGGAACAGTACCTTACTTGGTTTAGATTTAAGTCAGTCTCAAATTACTAAGTGGCCTGATTCATTTCAGAATTTCTCATGTGTAGTATGTTTCCCAGAAAGCCATTTGGAAGACTAGCCTTTCTTTAGGCTTGCTTTTTATTATTTTACTAAGAGAAAAATCTTCGTTGTTTTCACATTCACCCAAAATTTATGAAGTGAATGCCATGTGCCTGGCATTCTAACTAGGTTCTGGGGATAGAGAAGCCAACGAGAGAGACTCCATCTCTGCCCTCATGGAGCTGAGAGTGTACTGGGAAAGACTGGACTACTATTCACCAAACTGTAAAAGTGCTTATATAATCAAAATTCTGATGACTGCCCCACAGGAGTTTAGAATGCAATGAGTGCAATCAAGGGACATACCACAATCTCGGGGTCAAAGAGGGCTTCCCTGAGAAAATGATGCTTCAAGGGAAAGCAGAAGGATGAGTACAAGTTAGCCAACTGAATGAGGGTAGTGATACTCCAGGCAAAGGAACAGCACTTGCAAAGTCATAGAGCCAAGAAGGAGCAGCTCTTCTTTGAGGAACTGAAAGGAGACCAGAGTGACTAAAGCACAGAGACCCAAAATGGAAGGAAAGGATATGAAAACCGGGCCAACAGAGGGACGGCATTGCTTTCAAAAGCACTCATCGGTGATGGCTTTAGTCACTGTGAACATACATACTCGGCCCCACGCACGTGCTCTTGAGTATAGCTGATATTTACAGATGTTAGACCTAAACAAACGAAGGGTTCAGCTGATGAACTTTTTTTCTCCCTCTGTTCCTCTTCCACCTTCTATTCTTCTTGATCATGATCCTACTTTCTAAGTGTGGTAGGAAACATAGAGACAAGGAATTTCCTAAGAAACTGTAGGTGTTCAAAGGGTACAGAGTTCCAGTTATGAGATGAATAAGTTCTTAGGATGTAATATGCAGTGTGATGACTATAGTTAACAATACTGTGTTGTTTACTTGGAAGTTGGAAGAGAGTAGATCTTGAAAGTTCTCACCACGCACACCAGGAAGGGTAACAATTTGAGGTAATCTTATCGTAGTAAAATCACTTCACAATCTACACACAGAGTGAGCCACCACGTTGCGTACCTGAAACTTACACAATGTTACATGTCAATTGTATCTCGATGAAGCTGAAAAAGAAAACAAAATTCAAAAACAGTGAAAAAAATCTGTTTTGCACAGCCTCACGGATGTCTCTAAGGGAGCACGGTATAACCTTGAGCAAAGGCGATACACTTCAGGGATTCTTCCTTTCTTCTGCAAAACTGGAGCATTTAAACATCTCCGAGCACTTAGAGGATTAAAGGCGGTGATGTACGTAAATCTACTGGGTGCAGTGACCGGCACAAATAGCTATGTACTAAACGCCCCCTTCTTTCCTACCCACGTGAGGTAGGAAACAGGAAAGGTGCGTTGGTTACGTGGGACTAACTGCTGTAACAAAGAAATTCTATGCACAATGGTTCAAACATGAGAGGAATTTACTTTTTGTTCACTCATGTCTAAAATGGGTGTTCCTGGCTGATGGCCAGATCTCTTCTGCACACAGTACAGGGACCTTCATTCCCTCTCAAGTCTCCATCAGGTTCTTCTGCCTCAAGTTGGCAGAAAGGATAAAATGTGAAGGAGTACTGCCCACACATCATTCAGGCTTGAATATCAGGGCCCTGTTGCATGGCCACACCCAACCGTAGGAAATCAAGTCCCGCAGGATACCTGGGGGAGGAGAGGGAACGGGTGTAAGTGACCGGCCAGTCGTCTTGGCCACCCCACCAAGATGAGAGGGAGCTCTTTGTTACTAGCCTAAGTAAATTAGCGCACCTACAAGTAGGTACTACACACCTCCTTCCTGCAGCGCTTCCGTGAAGTCTGGGGCAGGTGTGGAAATAGCAGTGAGTAGCGCCATTATGTTCCTCCCAACCCGGGGGCTCCTGAGAGCGTGTTAGCAGCCTGACTTCTCCCTCTCCTTATCTCCACAAGCACCCCGTCATCGGATTTGTTTGCTTTTCTCTCCTAAACTATGCGAAAATCCTTCCTCTTCCTGTGATGACCTCCACTGCCCTTTGTCTTTACTCCCCTGATTCATGGCAAGTTTCCTTACTTCATCTCTAGCCAGACTGGCTCCCGTCCATCCCATCGACTTCGGACTCCAGTCCACCCTCCTAGCCGGGGCCACCAAATGCAGTTGACACTGGCCTGCTTTAATCCTATTTGGCACATGGAAGTTTGCAGGATAACGTCCAATGCCTCTAACCTGACAGCTGACAGGAAGCGGCCCTGCCTCCCATACAGGCTAATCCTTCTCTGAGTCCAGCCTTGTACCTACCTGTCCAGCACATTCTGTATGGTGTCCTGCATACAGCCACCAGGCTGTTTCTCTCCTCCAAGGCCTCTTTGCTCCTGTTAACCTTCTACTGGTATGCATGTATTTAAAGTCCATCCCAGGCATCCCTAACTCCTGGAATCCCCCTGTGACCTTCACCTTGCTCCTCTGTGTTCTCAAGGTACCCTTTGTATATGTTTCTTGCTGAACTATCACTGGTATAGCTCAGTTTATGGTTTATTGGTATTCCATCCACCCATCCCGCTATCCCTGAAACTCCAAGCAAGTCGACAATTTTGAGAGCCTTGAATGTCATTCTAAGGGCTTGGAGGTTAACCCTGGAATGTAAGAGGAATTGTTGAGGATTTTTGATAAAGGGAGCAATACAATGTCGTCAATATTTTAAGATACATCTAGGGGGAGGCCACAGGTAGATTATGGGAGGGACTAAATGGATGCAGGACCACTTGTATGGAAGGGAGAAGACCAATTCAACCAGATGTTATCTGTGTGACCTCGAGCACCCCACCTCTCAGAGTCTTGTTTTATCTATGAACAAAGCGGAAATAATAGATCCTGCCGAACCGTCTCACCAGGTCAATGTGAGGACACTGCGGAATAATGTATACTAAAGTGCTTTATAAAGTCCAGTGAAATTATTAAGGCTAGTGGTTAAAATCCAAATAAATCCAAAGTGAGACACGCCTACCATGTCTTCAGTGTCGAATAGAGTCCCTTCCTGAAGCCAGATTCGTCCCCGGACTGCCCAGTATTCCCCTGTGCAATGCGAGGCTAAAATTATCCCTGCTTGCCTGTCGCCCGTGAGCCGACTTCCAGTACCTGAAGGGTTGTCATGCGAAAGAACGGGATTAACTCCAGAGAGCTGTGTGACGGTTACCAGGAGACAAATACTGACTCAACCTGAGGAAAAACTTTCTGTCAGAGCCGCCCAAAGGCTGCCTGGGATTGGGAGTGCTGGTGGGCCGTGAAACCCTTGAGATTAGAGATGATGAAAACAAAGCTGGGAGACCATGGAGGCAGAGTCCACACATCAGTGAGGTTTGGACTGGTCGGCTTCTAAATGTCCTTCCAATTCTAAAACCTCATTGTCTGCTGCCCCTGGGGATGCCTCTATAACTCTGCGTGTTGCTCACATTGTCAGTTTACGACGTGAGACGGTTGATTTAGAGTTTTCTCTCCTCCACTAGACTAGGGTCATCCAAGAGGCGAGGACTGAGCCTCCTCTAACTTGAGATTCTCAGTGCCCGCAGCAGCTTCCGGAGCACAGTAAACCCTCAGTAAGTGCTGGTAGAATGACTGGATGGATGAATGAATTATGCTGGGGGTGTCGGGATGATGTCTTTAAGTTCCAGCTAAGATGAGGATTTCGTAGTGAGGCTTGTGTGTGATGATGTTGGTCTAGATTGATACTTTCCAACTTGGAGTCTTTCAACTCCTAGAAGTCCTATTTTCAGTATTAAGAAAAAAGCTAATAAAAGTCGGGTGTTTGTCCATGTTAAAGAGTGCCCCAAATTCGAAACCACCCAGTTTCTCTGCATTTAGCTGGGAATTTATCGACGTGGTGTGGTCACTCTTTATCTCCTATAGCAAACCATCACACCGGAACTTCAGACGTATCATCTCATTTAATCTTTATGTGAAACCTGTATGTTAGGGCATGCTGTCTCTAGCTTACAGACAAGAAGATAGGGGCTCAGAAGGCTTTTGTGACCTGCTCAGTAATGGAGGTTTAGAGCGTCAGAGGCAGAATTTCGACCCAGTTCTGCCTGGCCTCTGAACTAATGCTCTCCCCACGTAATACTCGGCTTCATTTCAGAGAAGGAGGCTTCTCTGATGTGTGTGTCTTTCACTGAGATGCTTCAGATGGGGGTCAGTCTTGGCCATCAGCATTTCCTTCCCTTTGGTGGGAACAATGGGTGTTCTCATCTTCCCATCTGACCACTCAAAAACCCCTGAGTTTAATGAGAAGGCAGATCCACCAAATTATACCTGACCTCATAGATTTCCCAGCTTCAAAAACCCCCCAACACCACAACTGAATCTCCTTCTTACCCTCAGATGTTATTACATAGAAGAACATGCAGAGGTCTCCCAGGCCTTCTATTCCAGACCTTATATTTTTCTCGTGTTGACAACTTAATACATGTCCACACTTCCTTTTATGGGGAAAGATAAGACTCTGATGGTAATCAGAGCACCAGGGTAGGAAATGCCACATTCCTCCGTGTAAATATTTGACTAAGCTTTCTCCAGGCCATGCATCATTATGCCGAACCCCCAGAAAAACTTCAGGTCCACAGATCTGCAGGTGAGATACCTGGCAATGAATTATGAGAGGGCTTGTTTAAACACCACGGCCAGAGCAATGTCTTTCTGGAAGGGGTAAGGAGGCCTGCTCTACGTGACCAAAAACTGTTCTGAGAAAGCCAAGAATAGAGGCTGGGTCTCAGCTGGGCTGGAGTTTCTCCTTCGGTCAACTAATCCCTGAAAAGAGGGACCTGTTCGGATGGTTTTTAAAGAAAGAAATGACTGCAACTATGTAGCTAATGTCCATGTAAGTGAAAAACCGGTAGCAACCTGAAGGTCGATAAAGAATTACTTATATCCACCAATGCAGTGGGCAAACAATAATAAAAGTATGGATAATCACAGCTAACATGTATTGATTGCTGACAACGTGCCATTATAGGTTCTTCTCATTTAATCCTCACAACATTCTCCTAAGGTCTCTTAAAGTGTTCATTATGCCATTTCACAACTGAGGCAGAGAGAGGTTGAGTAACTTGGCCAGGGTTGCACAGTAAGCAAGTGATGGAGCAGAAAACTACGCAGACATCGGAAATTCTATTATAAATGAATATTTGTTGACTTTAAAATATGCTCATGATATTAAAGGGAAAAATGCAGTTTCCCAAATTGTGTGATTCCATTTTTTTAATTATGAGAAATGGAGAACCATGGCTACTATTAAAACACAAACACACACACACACACACACACCAGAAAATAAAAAGTGAAGAAACTGTAAGTGTAGAGAAATTGGAACTGTTGGTGGGAATGTAAAATGGTGCAGCTGCTGTGAGAAACCGTATAGGGATTCCTCAGAAATATAAAAATACAATTATAATATTTTTGATCTTTACATCTGGAAACTATATATTGTTGCTGCAATAATTTCTTCCTATATTTGAGACCAGATGTGTTGGTCCTAAAGCATGAAAACATTGCCATCAACATGCTGTCCATCTTCATGGAGGTTCTGGACAATAATCTATTTTTGACCTTATAAAGGTAGACATTACTCATACCCGAATTGTGCCCTGAAGAGCATATCTTGTGCACCTAGTCATCAGAGGCCAAACTCTTCTATTGCAGGCATTCAAAAAATGGCTTTCCCTATTTTTCCTTTTGTTGCCTGTGCTTTTGATGTCCCACTTTTTTTTCTAATGGCCAACCAATTCTAAAGTTCAGCTTTCATGAACATCGTTGAAATAAACACTTCTGTGACAGGCTGTGGCTCATTGCAAAGCTGTTGTGAACAATTCCACTTTGGGGTATATACCCAAGAGAATTGAAAGCAGGATCTCAAAGAGATATTTGTATATCTCATAGCAGCACTGTTCACAATAGCTCAAAGGTAGAAGCAACCCTAGTGTCCATCCGTGGATGAAGTGGTCTATACCTACGATAGAATATTACTCAGCCTTAAGAAAGAAGAAATTCTGATACAACGTGGATGAACCTTGAGGATATTATGCTAAGTGAAATAAGCCAGTCACAAAAAGACAAATGCTTTATGATTCCACTTATATGAGGCATCTAAAGTAGTCAAATACACAGAAACAGAAAGTAGAATGGTAGTTGCCAGAGCCTGGGAGGAGGGGGCATAGAGAGTTATTGTATAATGGGTTCAGAGTTTCAGTTTTGCAAGGTGAAAAGAGTTCTGGAGATTAGTTACAAAACAATGTGAATACACTTAACACTGACGAACTATACAGCTAAAAATGTACCTGTAGTTAAGGTTCTTTAAAAATACCCCCATAACGAAAGAAAAGCAGTGAGGGAGAGTGGAAGCTGGAATACAAGGAAAGGAATCAGTTGTCTGCAGGGGAACAACGTTCACCATGGCTTCTGCAGGTACGAAACAGGCAGGCTTCGTGCACTCCTCAAATTAGGCCCATATGCTCAGGTGCTCAGCCTTTGTGAGTGAGGGGCTTACAAGGGGCCTGAATAACCAGAAACAGGGGGTCTTCCTCCATTCGAGTGCGTGGATGGCAGGAGTAGGGAGTCGGAACCGTAATTCTGAGCAGAAATATACATTGCCTGAGTGAGCGTCTACAAAGAAGGTTGAAGGTCTTAGAATCCAACTGTAGGCAGAAAAAGTTTGCCTGCCCCTGCTTTAGGGTGTATGTGGTATTTTATCTGAGGATGATTGACGCCTGTCATTTTCCTCCCCAGATCTCCAAGATGAAGTGGTGTAAAATGGCAAGAACAGCTGAAAGGAGGAGGACCTCATATTCTAAAGCAGACTAGGGATCATCTTTTACCAAATCCCTTCCACCTTTCTTTATGCTAGTGAGTGGTGTCAAGTTCTGCAAAACCAGAGTAATGTGGTTATCAAGTGGCAGGCGGTTGGGAAACTTATTGGTTTTCCACTGGTAGATAAATTTGTTGTATCCTAAACACAGAAAAAAACCAACATTCTAAGAGGCCAATCACAAAGAGTCACAGCGTATCTGAGTGGTTAACCCTGTGATACTGAAATGACTCATCAGGGTCTGTGAATTTACTACTATTGATTTCACGGGTTTAGGTCCCCATTCCATATTCATGGTACTCTGTTAATTCTACAAATACTGCTGAAAACTTCCATGCCAGAGTTAGCTGCGGAGGCTCTTGATTTGCCCTCCCGTTTTTAGAAATATTTTTTTGGCCACACCATGGGGCTTTGCGGGATCTTAGTTTCCTGACCAGGGATGAACCTGTGCTCCCTGCAGTGAAAGCACAGTCTTAACCACTGGACTGCCAGGGAAGTCCCACCCTCACACTTTTTTTTTAACAAATTAAAATATTTTTATTTGGTTAACATGAAGAGAGGGAAAAATCTGAATGTCTTTTCTATCATGAATATATATATATTTTTTAACTTTTTATTTTATATTGGAGTCTAGTTGATTAACAATGTTGTGTTAGTTTCAGTACAGCAGAGTGATTCAGTTACACGTATACATGTATCTATTCTTTTACAAGTTCTTTGCCCAGTTAGGTTTTTTGGGGTTTTTTAAGAGCCTTTGGCTTGTCTAAGATGCTGTGAAAGTTTCTGCTTTACTCCACAGCCCGTGGACTCAACCTCCGAGCTGTTGGTTTGTGTCAAAGGTGCTAAAGAACTGCCAAGAACAGAGTGCTTAACTCGGTCTGGTGTTTCTAAGTTTGAAATGGAAGATGGGAGGCTTTCTGGGTATTTCAAGAAGAAAGGGACTTAGTACAGGGAGTTAAAAGTTTGAACAATTGTGGGATGGGTTAGAGTCATGTCGGTAGGGAAATCTTCAAGGGCTGGAATCCAGGAAGCTGCTACCCCTGCAATCCAGGCAGTAGTGCTGAATTCTCAAGAAAATGAGTGGGAGGAAGCCATTGGCAACATCCCACACGTACTGACACCTACTCTTTGACAGCTGCTGCAGCAAATAAGAACTTCTCCTTCTTGGCCTTCAAAACACCATCCCAGCACCTCTCCTTAGCAGAATCTAACCCTAACCCCTGCCGGCAAAATTCTAGGGAATGTGCTTCCAGGCTAGCTTCTCCCATGCAGAGGAGAATGTAGAAGGAATCAGGGAACAAGGTGGGGTTGATATTAAATAACCCAGCTTTGGGGGAGATTCAGGAAGACTTCCTAGAGAATACAGTACCAGAGACCGGGTTTTGAAAGACCAAGGTTGGCCAAGGCCTGGCCTTGGTCAATGATTCATCAAAGGAGTTTCCCTTTCTAGGCTGCAAGAGCATGAATTAGGGAAGTACCGTCTTCCCAAGAAGCGCTCGTCTTTTGCAACCAAAAGAATAGGTAGCTATAAATAGCCTGAGTTTCTCACCATTCTGTGTTCAAAATGGATAACTGCAAACAACTTTTCCTTCTAGAGGAAAAGATTTAGGAATGATAATGAATCAAACAGCAATACCTTCCTCATTGGAAATGTAAGTGGGGGAGGATTTCTCTCAGAACATGTTTCATAGGCAGTTTGGAGTTGTGTCAAGAGAAAGAAACTGCCGACTACGGTGGCCGTCAGGGCAAGGCACAGAGTGAGATCCTAGACCACCTTGACCTTGTCCTCCATCTCCCTGGTAGCCCCCTCCTAACCCTCCCAGAGACACATCAGAACTCTCCAGATCACCAGCCCACTGAATGCTCATCTTTCCCTCAAAGTTTAGATTGACAGAAATATTGAAGCGCTGGGAAGGTAAAGGTACGCCATCAATTAAACACCTACACTTTCCCTTGCTACATTAGACGCGTTATGTACCTAATGGGTTGAAATCCTCTAAGGGACCTCTGAGATAAACCTATTGCCCCCACTTTCCAGATGAGAAAGCAAAGATCAAGAAAGGTAAAAATAATATTTCTGAGGTCACACAGCCTCTGCTCTCCTCCAGAGAAAAGAGTGAGACCCTCATTCTTCTACTATAACTGAATCCTGAGCTCCGTGGAGTGTTCCTGGGTCACACGGAGGTTGAAACATCCTTACAGCTTTGCAAGACTATGGAGAAGCTTGAGCTCATCCCTTGTCACTTCCCCTCCTTCCCCCTTCATCCCAGGAAAACGTGAGACAGCCAGATCTCAACATCGTCAGTGACGTTAGCCACAGTAGGGTTCCACTTCCACCCTAACCTCTCTCTGTATCATTTTCCCAAAGACATGAAAAAAAGAGAGGGCTCCTTTGAGACTAGAGCCCATGTAGATATTCAAAATTTCAGGTCACATCCGTCTCAGGGAATTGAATTTTTTGTTAGCTTCTTTAGCTTCTACTGTTTCTTTATTAATCAAGTAAATACTTATCTGAGTTAGGAAAAATAGAAAATACACGTACACCTAAAGAAAACCAAAATCTATAAACGCATTACAAGGATGAAATCACAGGTCCTCTGTAAGACAGTAAGTTTAGCACTTTATTTTTCTTTTCCACACACCATCTCATGTACTTCCCAGTCTTTTTAAATAATTCTTTGAAGTTTTGGGATCCAGCTCATAGTTATGACATTATTATTTTATATATTATAAGCATTCTGTATCCTGAATGAACTTCAGGCTTTAATTCCTTTTTATAACCATAATGGTGACATTGAAGTTTATCTCTTCTTTAATTGTTATCACTGTTCACTGTGAGTCCTTCTATATGGTGACCATCTAATTCTGAGCTCTTGTGTTTCATTACTCAGTTTGCAAATGTGTCTTAAAGAAGTTTTTCAAGGAGGGACTGCAGATAATATATTTTGTCTCCTTTGCATGTCCAGTGATATCATCCCGTTCACTGCACACGTGAATGTTCACTGGAACATATATGGAACATTCCTGGATCACATCCTTTGCTTCTTGAAACTCTATAGATGCTACCAAATTATCTTCTGTCATTTAGTGTGCTGGAAAGAAGATGAAGGCTAGGTTGATTTTTATTAATATGAAACAACCCCATTGTTTCACCTCTGCATATTTACGGGATTTTGTATTTATCTCGGGAGGCTAATCCTCTCACGCCAGGCTACATAGATTTGAGGCTCTTATTTTGGGGTTTTCTTGAATCAGGGCTACTTGTTCCTGCTTCCCATGAGCCTTCTGCGCCTTTAGCTCAGCAATGCTAACTGGTGTCACACAGCTCTACATTTTCTGGCCAACATTTCTGAAATCTCACTTATTGTTACTCTCGTCCTTTCGACCCTTTGTCTCCTTTTCCCTAAATTCTGAGGGACTTTCTCAGATATGTCCTCCACACCCGTGGTAAACCTTCACACAGCAGGAAATAGCGATACTGCCCATTGAGCACATATATTTTTCTTGCTTTCTCCCATCATGATTCCTCCATCTAATTGCTTTGTCTTTTTCCCCTCTAGATCTTTCCTCCAGACATTCTGCTTCCATTTCAGAGAGACCTTCATGCAGTTTGTGGGGGTACCATACAGTTTTCTGAAATGACCATCTGGATTCTGTGATAAATTGTTCTCAATATTTCTCTACCTTATTCCACCCGCCCACCTTTTTGGGGGGCAAGATTTTTCATTGTCCCCTTCTTTGTATTGATAATGATATTGTTTGTTTTACTCCTCCTTGGACAGGACAAGGTTGGTTTGTCAGTGTTTGTTAAAGCCAGGAAGAGTGATTTGCTCCATGCATGCCCTAAGGGTCAAATTCCCTTCTCCAGTTCACAATTTCTGCTCACAGATTTCAGTGCACTCCTTGCTTAATAGCTGGCTCTCCCCTGGGATGCCGTGCATTGAATATGCTTCCCTCTTGCTCAGATCTCAGCCCAGCCTCTGCTTCTCAGAGACAATGCAGGATGGGACCAGCCCAGCCCCTGCCAGGTAGAAGCCACCAGAGACTTCGTGCCTTGGCAGCTACTTCACAGCCTTGGCAGGGCCACTTGCCTCCCCACACTACTTCAGTCTCTCCCTATTTTCTGTTCAGGCTTTCCTGTGATTCCCAGCATCTGGCTGGACTGGCAGAAATGGGAGAAGAGGGGGAGATAATACTATTTTCGAGGACAACTCCTGAGAAGGGGAATTTTCTCACGAAGGAAAGCAAGAGCGTGCCATATGCTGGAGTCGAGGTAGCTGATCCTCAATCCAGATCCATTTACCCCATGATTACCGTGAACCATTCTAGCTTCTGTCATCAGGCTGTACATTCAGTCTTACTTAGCGTTCCATCTCATCTACGGTTTTCACAAGAAGAGCTGAACGGCTTAGCTTCCGGACCCACCAGACAGCTTTCATTTGGAACCGGAAGTCAGCAGGTAGTTTACTTCAATCTTTTTCCATTTCCAAGCAGCTATTAATTCAAAGGGTCAAAAATATGTATAAGCCCCAAACTGAAGTCCGTGGTGGCCTGTCCTTGTCTCCTCTACACAGTCTGGGTGAAAACTTGGCAGAGCAAGAGAAAAAAGGTGACAAAATTTTAGTTCAGTTCGGATTCGTTTATTTTATTTTGTAAATTTTCTTCACAGAATCTTTCAAACTGCAAGTTTAGTTTTCACTCAACACCTCAGCCTCTGTAAGCTGTCCCAGTGGAGGGCTCTCCACTAGTCTGCTGAGTGCCCCAGGCCGGGTCTGTGAAGTCCCGTTTCTCATAGCCAGTCATACAACCTCCAGAAGCGCTTTCTCACTTAGAGGCCCGCATGCTTCTTCCTGGGCAAGGTGGCTGAACTGGAGCCCCAGAGCCAGGGTCTGTTCTTAGAGAAGGGGTACGGAATTCCCAGTTACCTGCTGTATAAAAAAGCATCTTTAGGAAAGATCCCACTGAAATCCTGACATCCAAGCCAAGCTTTGAGGAATCTAAGGTGAAGCCATGAGGCTATCTGGGAAAGAGGGTTCTAGGCAGGGAGAACCACTGCTGGGAGCTTCTTAAGGAAGATGTGGGCCTGGCACACTTGAAGCTCAGCAAGGAAGCCAGTGTGGCTTAAGCCAAGGGAGCCAAGGGT
Source organism: Phocoena phocoena (assembly GCF_963924675.1). NCBI lineage: Eukaryota > Metazoa > Chordata > Mammalia > Artiodactyla > Phocoenidae > Phocoena > Phocoena phocoena. Next base: position 68,941,846 of record NC_089235.1, on the reverse strand, counting down.
TGGGATGGTGGTACCAGGGGGCATCACGCTGACGGCCCAGTAAAAACTGGAGGACTATGGCTCTGAGTGAGTGAGATGGGAGCCTTGGGAGGATTTTGGGCAGGGGCATAACACAATATGACAAATGACACTAAACAAGCGTTATCACACTTGCAATGAAAGTAAAATACTGGTGAGTCACAGAGGACTCAACAGAAACAGGAAGAGCCACTGGGGACCAGCTTTTTCTGTGGCTTCATGACGAGATGGTGGGATGAACAGGAGACACATCTAAATGGCCGGCGGAAGGCCCCAGAACAGGATACTTTGTGGGACCCTAGAAGAAAACCCATGTCAGGTCAACCAGAAGCTTCAGCCAAGCTCTCACCCCATGCCCTGTATCCTCTGATTCCAGAAGAGGGTTCAGAAAGAAACATTCAGCCTGATCAATTTTACTAAAAGTAACAAGGCAAGACCACCTGATCAAAGACAAAGCCAAAAAGGAATAATAGTGTCTTTCCACATTGGATCAGGGCCAAGAGAAGATCTGGGCAGAGCTCTCCATGTTAAGCGTGAGAAAAAAGGGAGGAAAATGGCATTTCAACTATGCAAGCATTCTAGAGCACAAAAGGGAAAGGATAGACAATCTGCAAAAGAACAATAAAAAACTCAGTATGGAGTCATTTATACAAGACTCAAGAACAAGATGATGACGCAATATGCTGGGTTGAAAAGGCAGATTACCAGGTTAAGGAAACAACTGCGGATCAAACAAATAAATGTAAACCAGTGGAGAACAGACTAGGCACAGCTAAAAATTCAAACAATGACAAAAAGAAAAGGCTTTAGCACCTCACAGTGAATGCAAAGGAAAAAGATAAATGAACAAATCAGTTACAGATGACGATAAATAGACTTCAAAGTTGACCCGCATAAAGAATCATTTATATTTTTTAAGGAGAGCAACTAACAAATGGGAGAGTGTTTCAGAAATGCCATTTCACATATATTTGTGATACTAGAAAAATACTAAATCTGCAAATCATAAGAAATTAATATACTAGAAGAAAACAGTACAATTTACAAGGAGGCACTGAACTTATCCTGATCAACATTATCTATAGAGGAAGACTTTATCCAGACAGATAAAAAGGGAGTGAGGTGGGATCCAGCTGGCCTCAGACTTCACCACAGCAACATTCTTCGAGAAGAAATCAGATGTATGTCCCAAAGCCCTGACTAAAGGAAAATGTAACTCAAGAATATTAAAACTGAAGACGTTCTGAAACATGAAAGAACTCAGAAACTATATGAGCCCTCTTGCAAAATACACTGGAAGACTAATCCAATCGCAAGATGAACTTATTAAAACACACACATACACACACCTCTAGAGTGAAGAAGTTATCGTTCAAAGAACTAGTTATGGGGATCACATTCATTTAAATAAGGTTAAACAACAGCACAACAGCCAAATTTTTGATTGCCGAACACAATGTGTTATCAATCACTTTAACTTTAAAATTGTAAAAGTAACAAAACTCAGGACTAAAGAAAGGAGGTGGGAGAAAGTATCAGAGGATGAATCACTTATCTTTTTCTATTTTATTGAAGTATAACTGATGTACAATATTATAGAAGTTACAAGTGTATAATATAGTGATTCATAATTTTTAAAGGTTATCCTCCATGTATAGTTACTAGAAAATATTAGCTATATTCCCTGTGCTGTACAACATATCCTTGAAGCTTATTTTATACATAGTAGTTTATACCTTTTAATTCATTACCCCTCTATTACCCAACCCCTTTCCCTCGCCCCACTGGTAACCACTAGTTTGTTCTCAATATCTGTGAGTCTGCTTCTTTTTTGTTATATTCACTAGTTTGTTGTATTTTTTAGATTCCACATAAGTGATATTATACGGTATTTGTCTTTCTCTGTCTGACTTTTCACTTAGCATAATGCCCTCCAAGTCCATCCATGTTGCTGCAAATGGCAAATTTTCATTCTTTTTTATGGCTGAGTAGTATTCCTGTGTGTGTGTGTGTGTGTGTGTGTGTGTGTGTGTGTGTGTGTGTGTGTGAATGTATATCTCACATCTTCTTTATCCATTCATCTGTTATGGACACTTGGGTTGCTTCCATTTCTTGGCAATTGTAAATAGTGCTGCTATGAACATTGGGGTACATGCACCTTTTTGAATTAGCATTTTTGGGTTTTTTCAGACATATACTCAGGAGTGGAATTGCCGGGGAGAAAATATTTGCAAATAATATGACTGATAAGGGGTTACTGTCCAAAATACATAAACAGCTCGTACAACTCAACATAAAAAAACCAAACAACCCGATTAAAAAATGGGCAGGGGCTTCCCTGGTGGCGCAGTGGTTGAGAGTCCACCTGCTGATGCAGGGGACACGGGCTCGTGACCCCGTCCGGGAAGATCCCACATGCCGCGGAGCGGCTGGGCCCGTGAGCCATGGCCGCTGAGCCTGCGCGTCCAGAGCCTGTGCTCCGCAATGGGAGAGGCCACAACAGTGAGAGGCCTGCATACCGCAAAAAAAAAAAAAAAAAAAAAAATGGGCAGGAGACTTGGATAGACATTTTTCCAAAGAGGGAATGCAGATGGCCAAGAGGCACATGAAGAAATGCTCAACATCAATAATCATCAGGCAAATGCAAATAGAAACCACAATAAAATGTCACCTCACACCTGTCAAATGGCTATCATCAAAATGAACACAAATAGCAAATGTTGGTGAGAATGTGGAGAAAAGGGAACCCTCGTACACTGTCAGTGGGAGTGTAAATTAGTGCAGCCACTGTGGAAAACAGTGTGGAGGTTTCTCAAAAAACACTTTATCTTTTACAGTAGGAGGTTATTTTTAATTAGTATTGCCTGAAAAATTGGAAGATGTATATTAAAAGAGAAAAATGAAACATTTGATGTCATCAAGTTTTTACTTAACCCTACTTAGAGAGATATTTGAGGAAATACTATCACTGGCAATAGAGGAAAAAAGAAACATGATCTAAATGTCAGCAGTTTCTTCAGTTTCACTTCAGTTCATTTTTCTTTAGTTACAATCAAGTGTAATTACACAACGTTTTTATTTTTAAAAAGCATTATGATCTCTAACTAGTTAGCTAGCTTTTTATCTACCTAACTAGCCTTCCATTCTTCCAACCCATCCATATACGCACAGGGATGTTTGGAATGATGTCCACCAGAGTTAATGTTGGTTATTTCTTGCTGGTGGAATTCTGAAGTGATTTGCTGATTTCTTCTTCATACTTAAAAAAAATATTCTTTAAAATTATTTTATTATGAGCATTTATCATTTAATAAGAAATAAAGTTGTGATATTTAAAAATGCATATGTCGGGAATTCCCTGGCAGTCCAGTGGTTACGACTCTGTGCTTCCACTTCAGGGGCACGGGACTAAGGTCCTGCCTGCTGCACAGTGTGGCCAAAAAACACTATAATAATAAAATAAATATGTTTACTTAAGTCTTATATAGTAATAAATCAATATTTGATGGTGTTCCGAAATCAGAATTATTACTCAAGAGTAATTGATGTATTGAGGGTTTGCTATATATGCTGAGCACACTGTAAACGGGCCTCATATAGACGATGCTATTTTTTTTAAACCTCACAACTTCATGAGCATGTCCCCATTTTAAAGATGAGGAAACTAAATCTCATATATGTTAAGTGACGACATCACTCACTTCCAATCAGCTGAGAAGGAGCTCAAATCCATGTTCTTAATTCCAAGTCCATTCATTCCTTTATCAATTTTGTACAGAGGCCCCACTCTGTCCCACATATTATATATGCTCCACTATGGCACAATTCCTAGACTTCTTCCCGAGGACAAAGTTAAGCATTTCCTCTTTAGACAGTTAAAGAAAAGTGTATGAGAAAGATTTTACAAAAGAAAGATTCAGAGACCCTGATTCATAAACCATCCTGAAATGGTACCCTCTATTTAGCTTGCCTTTTATCTTCTCTTCTCTTTTATATTCTCTTTGGAGATGATATCGTGACTGATTTTACATATACCTTGCAGATTTATTTTATTTAAAATATAAAATATACTGAAATTGGGACCAGGGTGTTTGTGTATGATTCTTTCAGGTGCACATGGATGCCTTGCGTACTTTCTGTATGTGGCTATATTTCACAATTAAAAAAAAAAAAGAATTTTACAGACTGTTAGCAAGGTTTATCAGCTTGTTTCACTCAATAAATTAAATTTCGACCTGTGATAAATAGTAAAACACAGATGATCAACCATATTTAGATAAATGTCTATAGGACTGTGTATTATTTACCTATTGCAATATATACAAAATACCCCCCAAATTACTACCTTAAGCCAGCAAACATTTGTTTATCCCACAGCCGCTGGGTCAGGGCACCAAGTACAGCTGAGCTGGCTGCCTCTGCTCGCTCTTTCTCACACACAAAAGCCAGAGTTAGTGTGTTGATGGGGCAGCCATCATCAAGCTCAACAGGAGAGGAGTTGCTTCAAAACTCACCCATCTGGCTATTGGCAGGCCTCAGGTCTTTGCTGGCTATGGATCAGAGTCACCAGTTACTTAACCACATGGATTTCTCAATAGGTCTGCTCACAATACGCAGTTTGCTTCTTCCCAAATGAGTGATCTCAGAGAGAAAAAGAAAAGGAGACTCAATATGAAAGCTGCAGTCTTTTTATAACCTCATCTCAGAAGTTCTGTTCAATTGCTTCTGCTTTATTCTGTTCATTAGAAGTGATTTACTAAATCTAGCCCTCACTCAACAGGAGGGGAGTACGCAAGGGAGTGAATGGCTGGAGGTGGGGGTCAAGCTAGAGGCTGTTTACCATAGGCAGAGACAAAAAAGCCATGTACAAAAATGGTAGCAGTAGCTGCCTCTAGTAGTGGATCGGAACTATGGGTGCTCTTAATATTATTTTTATTGTTCGCCTTCTTTTCTAAATTATCAGTGGTGCAGAGGTAGAAATGGTTGAAAGCATGGGCTCTGTATTTAAATTCTGCTTCTGTCACTCACCACCTGGATAAGACAGAGCCTTACTAAGACTCAGCTTCGCCCGTGCCTACTTCTCATGCTCCTGTGTAGATTGACATGATCTGTCTGAAAAGCGCTCACAGGTAGCACATTTTAAGAGCTCATTAAATGTGGGCATTTATCACTGATGAGTATATAAGTTTTGAAATATGAAGAAGAAGGTGGGTAGAAGTTATAATAATACAAAAAGGGCTTCCCTGGTGGCGCAGTGGTTGAGAGTCCGCCTGCCGATGCAGGGGACACGGGTTCGTGCCCCGGTCTGGGAAGATCCCACATGCCGCGGAGCGGCTGGGCCCGTGAGCCATGGCCGCTGAGCCTGCGCGTCCGGAGCCTGTCCTCCGCAACGGGAGAGGCCACAGCAGTGAGAGGCCCGCGTAACGCATAAAAAAAAAAAAAAAAAAAAAAAAAAATACAAAAAATTATTATCCCATTTATGCTTACACTTATTTTCATTGGCAGGGGAGGGATACGAACACATAAAACACAGGAAAAGTGAGAGCAAATTGTATAAGCAAATGCTAAATTATGTAGATGAAACCACAAGTGAAGTCATTAAAAATAAAGGGAAAATGGAAGATGGAGCAATTGTGGAGAGGAATGCATTTCAGAAGAGGCAGGGCAGGCTGTGGAGAGGCTGATGGGCAGGATTAGAGGATCTGAAATTCTGGTCAGTTCCTCATTTACTGAGTGCCTCCTCCATGCCAGCCACTGAAGATGCAGTGCTGAATAAGGCAGAATGTTTTCAGAAAACTCACAGTCTAGAAGGCAAGAACATCAATAAGAGATCCTTTCAAAGTATTTGGTGACTTCAGAAAGAGAAATGAGCATTTAATCAACAGCTATTTATTGAGCAACTACTATGTGCAGGCTTTATAGGAGATACCAAAACCCACTGTCCCCAAAGAGCTCATTGCATAGTTCAGGAGGTGGACAATTAAACAGGCAATCTCAAGGCAACGTAACAAATGCTGAAATGAGAAGAGCATCCTTTTTTAAAGAGATTACATGACATGGAAGAGCAGAGGAGTGGTTCAGGGAGTCAAGGAAGGTCACATATAAGCTGAGACTATGTTAGCCAAGCCAAGCGTTTAAAGAGAGAGTTCTAATTGAAGGAACGTCCTAAGCGCAGGGTTCTGAGACAGCGCAGAGAAAGATGACATAACTGGGAGACAAAAGGCTGGCAGGCTTAGGCAGGTTAATCAAGGCCAGATTATGGCATATTCAGAACTGCAGACAACAGAAAATAGAGTGCACGCTTAAAATTTGCAGAGCAATGACATCGTGGAGGCTCTATTTAAGGAGGAACTTGTGTTTCCCTCAGAGGAAGTGTGGATAAGTGGTGAGCTCAGAGTCTGGAGAGGAGGTGACCTTGACCTCAGAGGTTCATTTCACCTGGAGTGTTCCTCTCAGGATGACTCCCTTAAGTTCCAATGACGTCTGATCTGGAAGTGCATTGTAACTCCGTCTAAGCTCTGCAGAACCACACGATGCTTGAAGAAACAAGTAGTCTCACGCGTCACAGACGGTGCCAGAAGGAATGACAGAGAAGAGAGAGCTTTCAAAACAAATAAAAACACACCAGGACTCAGCTGGGGTCTTCGTGGAAGGCATATTCAATGGGGGACGTGCCTGCAAAAGCAGAATAGAGCCAGAAACAGGATGGGAGAAGTTCTTAGTTCCCACCATAGTGGGGCAGCCATCCGATTTTACTATTCTGGAGCAAGGTGACGTTGGGCTAATCCCCTAATCTTTTTGACCCAAGTTTCATGTCTGTAAAAGATAATAACCTCTATTTCAAAGGACTGCTGGAGGGATAAAATGAGATTATCTCTATGAAAGAACGAAGAACAATCCAACGGTAAGGTAATTTTACTATTATTTTTAGATAGGGAAGAAAGTATAATTCTTAATGCTAGGACTCTGGAGTTTAAGCCTGGGTTCAAATCCCAGTCTTGCAATTACTAACTGTGTGATCTTAGGCAAGTTCCTTAACTTCTCTGGGTCTCCAGTTGCTTGCTCATAAAATGGAGAAAATAATAGTAGCCACTTCCTAGGTGTTTTAAGAGACATAAATGATTAATTCATGTAAAATGCCAAAACAATGTAGATGTATAATGAACTCTCAATAAATATCAGCTAGTAATAGTTGTTATTGTTGCTGTAATAGTAGCACCAGTTGTACCAGTGTTAGTAGCAGTAGTATTTTTGGATTCTATGACCCTGATTTTTATGATACAGATGGGGATAGAAAAATAACATATTAATGCAAATGAGATTTAATTAGCACCTCAACGTAAGTTCATGTGTTTTTCAAATCTAACAGCAAGGCTGCAGCATTATTTCCAGATTAAATTTGAGGAAATAGACTTGAAGAAGTTATATGAGTTTCTTATGATCACACACCCAGAAAAGGCTATGCAAGGAGTTGGCCTCAAGTTTCCTGATGCTAAATTCAGTGTTCTTTCTGACAAGCTGAGCTGTCTCTCTTTGCTAGGTATGGCATGCTTTAAAAATAATAATTTTCAGGCATCTCAGCAGGAATTTCCTTTAGGTTGAGCTAAAATCAAACTGTGTGGTATTAGCAAGTATTGCTGTTCTTTCCACAAAGCTTTTGTCCTTTCTGGTATTGTCTTCCAGCTTTCTCCTCTAAGAAGAACGCACCCTGAACGCACCTGATCTCATCTGGAATGTGCCACTGAGTGAAATAGCACTGATCCCAGATGGGAGTATAAGATGTAGGATGAAGTTCAATCATTTGACTGAAAATTCCCGAGAATATTTCAGACATTATCACAGACTACGGAATTTTAGAGTTACTTAAGTAGACAGAGAGGGTACAACATCTAGCTAAGTGAGGTTAACCGTGGATAAAAGAAGAGGAAGCACACTCCAGAAAGCAGGGACTGGATGAAAAAAAAGAGGATGGTTCTGTACAGGAACCCATAGGAAGTTTGGTGTTGCTGAAGACAAAATGGCAGAGATGAAGCAGAGGTGGGCAAATGTCAGGTGGTAGAAGGTCCTGAATGCTACACAAAGGGGTGTGGACTTTACCCTGAGGCCGTGGAAGGTTTTAGGGAAGAAGTGGCACAGCCCACGTGCATTTCAGGTCAATCACACCAGTGGAAATATGAAGAGGATTTGGCAGGATGGTGTCATGTCAACAGCAGGCTGGAACTCCCAGCATTCCTTGCTCTTCACTCACAGCTGAATGTGTTCTGAAGCTTTCTGAGCACCACTCTCCTCCCTCCACAGCAAGGAGGCTTGGAGAGTGATTCCAGGAAGTCAGGAACATTCTGGGTTGTCAAAGTCAAAACTGAAAAACCATTCCTGACCAAGAGCAAAGTTGAAATGTTATTAGGCTTCCTAGAGGCCAGTGCTGAGGGATGGGAGCCCTTCAGATATAGTGTGAAACCAGAATTGAGACTCTGGGTGGCCATTCACTTTCCTAGTGCTTTGTTGCATCCTTCAGGGTGTTGGCTGGAGCTGAGTGACTGCACAACCGTGGGTTTTGCAAACCTGAGCTCCTAAGTTTCTTTCCTCAAGCTGCCTCTTCCCTGTACCTCATGCTGCAACTTCACCCTTCTATGAACCTCTGACATCTCAGGGTTTGAAGTAAAACTGAAAGTTCCAAAAGGACCACAAGAGACCTTTCCTCCCCAAACTTCTCCTGCCCAAGTATACCCTTTTCTTTTTACTGCATGGCTGTTTCACAGATGTTGGGTTTACTCTGAGTCTGAACTTTGTAGTGAAAGGATGTGATGCTTGGAGTCCAGGCACTTGGGTTTGATTCTGGTTCTGCGGCTTTCTGACCACCTGAACTGCCAATCCATTTAACACATTGAGTCCCAACTTTTCCATCTGCAAAATAGGAAATTAACTAGATGATGCCTGAGGGAGCTTTGAGCTCTCTAATATTCTGTGATTGTAAGAACATCCTGTTACCCATCATTGTCCTAGATGCTGAGGAAAAATAAAGTGAAACAAGCCCCAAGCCCACCATCACCTTCATAATATAGCCATGACACCGGTAATAGGCAGATATGCAAATGATGTTGTAGGCAAATGCTTACAACATGGAATATTCTTCAGCTCTATTGTCAAGTGAGGAAAAAGGCTACAAGGAAGTACAGTGTGATCTCATTTTTGTAAAATAAGTAAATACATAGAAAAAAATACCCAAAAGGTGATCTCACAGTCATCTCTGGTCATGAAATTTTCTGTGTTTTTGTTCTTGTTTATTTTTATTTTATGATTTTTTTACAAAGAAGGTACATTATTTTTGCAATAATAAAATAAATCATAAAATAATAGGAGTATTCTCTGGAGAATCATGGATCTATTGACCTTTCTTATGAGGAATTAATGAAGACTTTCCAGATGGCCTGACATTTATTCTAGAATGTGATGGTCAAATAAGAGTAATTCATTTCTCAGCAACCCCTCCATCCATCCCTTTCTTTTCTCCTGAGTACGTGATATGGTTTCTCATGAATAAGCATTGACCTCCGCCTCTAAAGTATACACTACTTGAAAGCAAAAGACAATTCTCCTGGTTCTCCAGTATCCTCTCTGAATAAATACCAAGCATTTGTCCCCCAGAATATACAGAGTAAATAAACTTGCACTTACGATGCGGATTTTGTTGAAGGCAGAGATGTTGATTTATACTCTGCTCATGCTTGTGCAAAAGTCCTCCATCTCTGGTTTCTCAGTGGTTGGTGCACCAGTTTCCCGAATCTAAGGTCATGAGTTTACTTCCTGCATCACTTAGCTTCACTGTCTTCTTCTGTGGCTTGGACCAAAATCCCAACAACATGTGGCAGTCACTGCACTGGGAAAGCTGAGTAGAGACAGAAAAATAAACCAGCAAGGTACAAGGGACCTAAGATGTGAATGGATAGTTGTATCCTATGAGGTATCGTGGAGTTATTGGGGTAGGGCAGAGGTAGAAGGAAGAATGGAGGGAAGAGAAATTAGGGAAAACCCCACTTCTTAGACCTAGGCTAAAACAAGGTGAAATCAATCTTGGGTAAAGAGCAGTTGTCTGCTGCAATGCATCTCTTTAAATACCGTCTATCTACATGCCAGCAATGCCCAAATTTATGTCTCTAGCCCAGACCTAGCTCCCAAACTCCAGATTAAAATTCAGCTCTCAACTTGATATGTCCACTTGGATACCAAACCAACCTCTCAAACTCAACATGTCCTAAACCAAACTCCTGATCGTTCCTATCCAAGCTTAGGCTATTTGCTGCTTCTCCATCTCAGAAGATGGCAATCAGCTTTCCAGTTGCTTAGGTGAAAATCTAGGAATAAAATACAGATGGCCAAAAAGCACATGAAAAGATGCTCAACATCACTAATTATTAGAGAAATGCAAATCAAAAATACAATGAGGTATCAGCTCACACCAGTCAGAATGGCCATCATCAAAAAATCTACAAACAATAAATGCTGGAGAAGGTACGGAGAAAACCCTCCTACACTGTCAGTCGGAATGTAAATTGATACAGCCACTATCGAGAACAGTATGGAGGTTCCTTAAAAAAACTAAAAATAGAGCTACCATATGAACTAGCAACCCCACTCCTGGGCATATATCTGGAGAATACCATAATTCAAAAACCACATGCACCCCAATGTTCATTGCAGCACTATTTACAATAGCTAGGACATGGAAGCAACCTAAATGTCCACTGACAGAGAAACGGGTAAAGAGGATGTGGTACGTATATACAATGGAATATTACTCAGCCATAAAAAAGAATGAAATAATACCATTCGCAGCAACATGGATGGACCTAGAGATTGTCATACTGAGTGAAGTAAGTCAGACAGAGAAAGATAAAAATCATATGATATCGCTTATATGTGAAATCTTTTTAAAAAAAGGGGAAAAATGATACAGATGAACTTATTTGCAAAACAGAAATAGAGTCACAGATGTAGAAAACAAACTTGTGGTTACCAGGAGGGACAGTGGGGGGGAGGGATAAATTGGGAGATTGGGATTGACACATAGACACTACTATATAAAGATTAGATAACTGATAAGGACCTACTGTATAGCACAGGGAACCCTTCTCAGTACTCCATAATGACCTATACGGGAAAAGAATCTTAAAAAGAGTGGACATATGTATATGTATAACTGATTCACTTTGCTGTACACCTGAAACTAAGACAACATTGTAAATCAAGTATACTCCAATAAAAATTTTTTTAAAATAAATAAAATAAAATCCAGGAATAGGAATTATCTGTGCTGTCTCTCATACCCCACATTTGTCAGGAAATACTCTTGGCTCTATCGTCAGAAAATATTAAAATTCAGCCATTTCTCACCAACCCACCACTACCACTCTGGTCCAAGCCACCATTATCTTTCAGCTGTGTTACTGTAATAACCTCCTGACTTTTCCTCTCCTGCCTTAACCCCCTACAGTCTATTCTAAGCACAGCAGCCAAAGTGATCCTCTTAAGACACACATTATTTTATGCCTTTCATGCCCTGCACAAAATATGGCACCGGCTCTCCATTTCACTCAAATAAAAGTCAAAGTGTTTTGTAGACAATGGGTCTGCAGACCCAATGTGATATGGTTCCCATTAGTTCTCTCGCCTCATTTCAACCACTCAGCTTTCACCACATGGCTCTCCTTCCCACTCCTACACAATCACCCACTGCTTACTATTCATGTTTGTGTACATCTTACCTAACTGTTGAGTAATAGGAATAGCTAATCGTTGAAATCTCATATTTGCGTAGCAGTTAACCAATTACTTCCATATATAATATTTCATTAAATCCTCACAATAGTGTTGTAAACTAAGTGTTCCTTTTCCCTTTTTACAGGTAATCAATTTGAGGCTCAGAGAGGTTAAGCACCTCACCAAGCTTCTCATGGTGAGTAATTGGTACACTTGTATTCAAATATAGGTCTGTTTGACCCTAATGGGTGAAAGAAGACTTAAAGTTGATTGATTCCTCTTAGATTAAGGTCCTTTACTTAATAATTTTATTTAATCTCCTTAATCTATCATCTTCTCTCCTTCCCTTAGGCCCTAATCCGTTATGCAAGGTGTCTTGTACGTAGCAAATGATCACAAAATGTTGATAAGCATCATTGTCGTCCTCCTCCTCATCCTCATCCTTACATTACAAACGCTATCTTTTGAGTCCTTGCTTCAGTCTTCATGGGTCATGTTCTTTTTAGTTCTTCATTCATGAACTAAAGAAAGAGACTTGTGGGCAGCAAGTATGGATAAATTCGGTAGGCAATAACTGTCTGTGTTTCTTTTTCTTCTTTCTAAAAATTGCTACCTATTTGTTCCCACTGTCTGTGACCATTCCCAAAGAGATGCTTGGTTCATTGAGTTCCTACCTAACTCCCTTCCCACCAGCAATGCAGTTATTCAACTTGCCAATTGTCTGTTTCCAAGTGGCCTCACAGTTCGCATTTGTAAAAGTCAGTATGGTCTAACTCATCATTATTCCCTAAATGGTTCACTTATATCCTGGGATATAATTCCTTTTCTTCCTTTTCAGAAAGTGTTCAAAGCTTGTTATCTAGTCAACAAGTATTTGTTTAGCAACTAACATAGCCCAACCTCTGATATAGGAATTGGGAATAGACAAAGAGACAGGACCTTGGCCTTCTGATGGTATAACAATGGACAAAGTTGGGAACTGAGGTAATTTTAATTTTAATTTTAATTTTAATTTTAATACCTAGGATATAAATATCTGAGATTTACCTAGGAGATCAATCAATCTCCATTTTACAGATTTTAAAACTGAATCCCAATTTTTAAAAACAGTTTTCAGTTTTTTGTACTAATTATTTTTGTCCCAACAGGCTTTAAGTTTTTAAAAGATCATGTACCCATTTTTAAAAACACTATTTTTAAGTGATTTTGATGGTTCACAGTTTTCTTAATTGAAGATGCCAGTTAAGGCTTCTAATTAGCATGAGGCTGTGTTGCTACACTAAATTGATTTCATTCCAGCAAAATTAGAAAAACTTGACATTTTGCTGAGCCTGTGCATTACTAATAAGTTTAAATATATTTTTTCTATTATAATCGCCACAATTTGTGTGTGTGTGGATTCCTGGGGATTCAGGGAGAACAGTTTAAGAAAATCTGCTAAGGTAGGAGAATAATGATGCCAGCATCAAGACCAGGGCCCGAAGTCTTGTTGTCTACCCATATTTCTCCATTGATTATTCCTTAAACCCCAGCTGTGCTCTGTCTTCTCTGATATGTACTGTGATACAAAGAGCTACAGAAGCTCTCAGATAAGAAGGAGGCTGAGAATTGTAGGCTTGTGAGCAGTGAACCATTCAAAGAAGTCAGACTAAGTGGAGGAATAGTGAACAGAAGTTTGGAAGAGGTATGAAGGGATCTGGTTTTAAGAATTTAACTCTATTTCTGCTTTGTTTCAGACCTTTTCTCTTTTGTTGTGTTTCTCCTTTTAATTATTGTTCAAAATTCTTTATACCAGCATGTCATAGTTTATTCAACTTGCCCCCATCATTAGATATTTGAAATTTTTACAGTTAAAAATAATATGTATGACCTTCATTTATTCCATAAACACTTACTGAGCATCTACTAAGTGTATGACACAATTCTCTCGTATGTGTTTAGGAAGTTGATTCAGGCAGACATTCTGCTTGCAATAAGTTTTCAGCCTAGTAGAATATAGCTAGATCATTAGTTAGATCTACTCATGCCATAAGAGGAATTGCACGAGTGCTGTAAGAGATGCCCAGTTACAATTCTAGAACAAATGATTCTATAATTCAGGGTCAGTGAATTATAAAAGACAGGAAGATTAAATTAGAAGAGTTAGGGCAAATCATTCAATGTCTTGAGCTCCAAGTTAGAGAGCCTGTGCTACTTTTAGAGATCAGTGGGTTACCATCCATTAAGGCATCATAGAATAATGGTTAAAAGAGCACAGATCCAACAATAAAACGTTTAAATAAATCATGATATGTACAAATAAAGGAACACCTTGAAGCCATTAAAATAAGTGGTAGAAGAATAACTAGTGGCTTGTAAAGGATTTATAATACTATCTGCATAGAAAAGTCAAATCATAAAGCAATATATCCAGTATGATCCCAATTTTGTATCAGAAACAAAATATAGAAGAAAGCTGGAAAGACAAGCTCAGCAATTTCTTCCTGGTTATTTCAGAGTATAGGGATTATGAGGGATTTCATTTTCTTCTGCGTTTTGCTTTCTTTTTTCCATTTTTTCAACTGAGCACTTAAGACACCCCTAATTGTTCAGTATTTGGATTGTTTCCAATTTCCATTATTGAAAGTAATGGTTTGCTGAACATCCTTGTACGTAAATATTTGTATGCGTACCTGTCCATTCATGTTAAGTGGAATTTGGGATCATGAGGTGTGCCCACAGGACACATGTTAGTTTGGTATTTAAATTTTTAACTTAAAAAATAAAAAATACATGGACTCTGGAGCCCGACTCCCTATGTTTGAACGTGAACTCCACTGCTTCCTAGACTGTAACCTCCAGCAAGTTACAGTAGTTTTCTGTGCCTCATTTCACTCTTTTTAAAATGAGGATATTAACTGCACCCTCTTCATGGGGTTGTTGGGAAGATTAGAGGCATTAATTCCTATAAGGGCTTACAGCAGTGCCCGGCATATGGTGAGTGCTTAATAAATGTTAGAAATCATGGATTTTTATTGTTGATAATACAATAACAAGTTTTCTTATTTTGTTTTTCCCTGGTGCTTTTTTTTGGCGGGGGTGGGGGGTTCATTTAATCTTTTCTATTAGGACAGTATCTCATACCTGCCAAGTAATCTTTTACTCTCATCATTTCTTCCTATAACCACTTTAGAAATCGCTTTTTAAGGATAATCCCCAGGTCACAGCATACAAACCATTTGTTCTTCTGCTCTTGATACGAAAACTTATTTTTTAAATATTCTTTCAACTATCCAAACACTAGTCACAACATATTTTGGCATGGAAGTTAGTTAGGATGTAGTTCTACAATGTCAAGATCAATTTTGAAAGAACACTGGACTCCCTAAAGGATTTCAAGCTTCACTTTTCAAGGGAATATTACAGCTCGAACAAGCATTTGTTCCCAACATTTCCCTCTGGGGCCTTACTGAGATATCAGATGAAAGCAAGAGAAGGGGTCTTTTTTTAATAAAGTAGAAGACGCTCCTGCCAGAAGCAACTACTTAGCATGGAAGAACACATCCTTTAAAATGTGGGGGTTTTGTAGAGGATAAACCTATCACACAAAATGTTCTGTTAAACAAAGCCTTCCTTGCAACGTGAAGCTCCTTTAGGATCCAGACTATTCTATACGGTGGCAAAAGAAATAAGCCCTTTCCAGAATCCTTTGCACTTCCCTCCCTACGTATCTGTAACTGATAGAAAAATAATACGTATGCCTCACAGGAAAGGAGTACTGCAATCAGGATACCTTGCGTTTAGACCCGCTCTGCTGCTAATTACATGGGTGACATTGCACTAACAGTTACAATATAACTTCTCTGAATTTCCATTTTCTATCTGTAGAAATGAGGCATAGAATCAGCTGATTTCCAAGTTCCTTTTGGTCCAACATTCTAACTTGCTTTTCCTTCTTTTGTCATTTTCTTCCAGACTTGGCTCAGAATTAGGAATGCATTAAATATTACAGCAGAATTCCCCTTAGCGCTTGGAGGGTGAGGGTGCAAATTCCTAGGCTAATATTTTCTTCCTTAACACACAACCCATATTTACAAGAACCTATTAGGCGTCAGATACTGTTATGTGGTGGAGACACATCATGCACAAAATAGAAACAGTCGAAGTCCTTTGAAGTTTACCATAGCTCAGACAGTGAAGCAAGGGATGACAATTAAATTTGATAGGTGCTCTAACTTCGAGGATAGCCAGCTTTGAGGTGCTGTGATTTTAAAGCTGGACCAACAGGAGAGAAGATTCTAATTGTACCGATGTGTCGGTTTCTTCAGTCAACCCTCCCCCTGGCCCTCCTCAAAATCTTTAGTCCAGACTAAGGAGAAGATCCTCCTCAGGGCTCCCACGGCACCTGTGCTTACTGCCATCTGATCCTTTAATACATCGCTTTCAAAAGGTCTGTGGATCTGTGTCTACCCCAATAGACAGCAAGGACGTCAAGAAGTAAGACGATTTTAATTTCATTTCATTCCTCCACCTACTTTAGCATATAGCACAGTTCTTGATGCCTAGTTGGGGACCAGAAAATGTTTGTTGACAAGAATTAAGAAGTAATCCATTTACCATTTGAGAAAAGCTGTGATAGGTGGTGGGACTCAGGATCTAATTAGAGTCTGATCAGCCCAGGAGTCAAGGTCCATCTCTGGCCAACATAATACCGTCTTACATAGAAAATGTCCAAACAAAGGTAATTCTTTGATTATCTTCATTCTCATGTACAGTTTTCTTTTACTGCTCATGTATCTGTAAGTCCCATGTTTAAAAAGCCATCTGGGAGCATGACATTAGCAAAGCTCTATGCTTTCTCTGCAAGAGGTGAACACATGTACACACAGAATAACTTGACATTTCTCTGGCTTTTTCTGTTCAGTATTGGGGTCTTCTCAGCAAGTGGTCCCTAACTCTCATTTCAGGGTGCACGTTTCTAATAAACTCAATACAAAGTCCAAAATTAACAAAAGTATTTTAATACAGCTCTAAAGTATTGGCACCACTGTGCTGATTGTCTAAAAGCAGACAGGCAGCATTCTGATGAAGTTCTGGGGTACCCCTGCCAGGCAACCTCTTTTGCCAGCTTGAATCAGAAGGAAAACTTTCTGAGTGCAGCTGGCTTGTTGTCTGGGGATCTGCGGGTGAGTTATCAGCTAACACCTTTGCTTCCTCCGCTACCTGGCCCTGATCCATCTTTCCTCCTTTTATTTCTTCAGCTGCTCTCGCTCTTCAGAAGCTGAGTCTCTTTGTTCTCTCTGAAAGCCCAGCTCTCTTCCACCTCCTTGGCTTTGCGTGGAATGAACTTCTGGCATCAACACTCTTCCACTTTCCAAACCATCTTCACTTATTCAAATCTTTCTCGTTTCCAAGGTCCAAATCACATAGCAAATGCTCCAACATGTCTTTTCTGATTGCTCCAGCTTAATATAGCCTTTCCCTCCTCTGAGCTTTATATGGAACCCTCTATTTATACATCTTCTTCTTATAACTTCCTGCCTGGTGTTCTGGGAATTCATGGACTGGCCTTATCTTCCCTGCTACCTGCAGGCTCACTGAAGGATGATTCATTGCTGTATATTCCCAGCACCCAGTACATAGCAGATGCTCCATACATCTGAGACTGTAGCGTGGATTGGTACTCCCACTCTTGGATTTCTCATTCTTCAAAATAATAGACGAAACTGGGGTTTGAAAGGAGTGAGGGAAAACTGAGAGACTTGGTGGCTATAGAAGTTCCTCAGATTGCATCGTTTGTTCTCTCTGGTCTGCACTCAAGGTAGGCTGATTCTTGGATGGAAAGCATTCAATTCCAAGGAAACAGTGTGAAAGAAGGCATAAAGATGTGAGGAAGCATTGACTCCTGTAAACTGTGGAGTGACTTGAGTGCCGAGTCCACAGTGGAAAAGGGGATGTAACTGGAAAGGTAGAGAAATCTTCAGATGGAGAGCTACCCCAGGATGTTAAGCATGTGTGCTTCTGAAAGATGACCTTGAATGTGGTTTGATTAAAGACTAGGAAGGGGCAGGGCAACCAGCTAAGGGAAAGTTCACTGTGATTCATTGACAATACAATTTATTTTGATTTACCCTGGGGTGGAAGAAGAAGAAATGGTACATTTGGAGAGCATGCAAACACCTTTTTTACAATTAAAAAGACTTGCAAAAAACAAATGAGCTAACTAACTGTACACGGAAGCCTTCAAAAAACCAAGGCAACACACAAATGTAGGATATGTATTTCCCCAGGCTAAGGGAAGAAGGCCATTTCAAATTAAGCTCTGCTTCCAGGCACATCATATTTATTCATTTTATTTGCACAGTGATTTACACCTATTTTTATTTGCAACATCCATTGTTCCCCAGAAGATGAGGAGGACAAAGGTACTACAGAAGCTGGCTGAGCTAAGAGAGGGGAGCAAAGCACAGACCAAAAATGTATTTTAAACTAACACAACATTGTAAATCAACTATACTCCAATAAAAATTTTTAATGTATTTTAAAGTAAAAAAATCCAAAACATACTTTTTTCTTTTAACTCTTCATACTCATGTGTCTTTGGGTAAATTTTGGTTCATTTCCGTCCTAGGATTAATGGCCGAATTCAAAGTAAATAACTAGTGTTCACTGAAAAATGTATTTCCCTTCATCTTAGTTCCTTTTTTCTTCTGTTTTGGATATTCTGCCTTCTTGTGGCTGCCATTTTGAGAGTTCTAAAAATAATATGTAAAGAGAGATGATAAGTGGAGAGAAATTCGAGGGGAGGAAGGAACCCAGAGTCGGCTACCTTGAATTGTGCCCTTCGTCCCCCCTTCACTGGGCAGAGCACTTGATGAAGAGCCACAGGACTGACGTTCTTGTCCAGGGTCTTTTATGAATTCTCTAAAGTCCATTTTCCTATATGATAAGTGGGATTAACAATAATAACAGCTAACCTTTAGAACCCTTTGCTCTATAATATATCTCGGGGGCCAGCAGCTATAGTTTGCAGACCAAATCAACAAATCTAGCACACCAGTTGTATAGCCAAGAGCTAAGAATGATTTTTACATTCTAAATGATGGGGGTGGGAATCAAAATAATAATGATGTTCTGTGACATGTGAAAATTATGTGAAATCTAATTTTGGTGTCCATAAATAAAATTGTATTAGCATACAGACATAACCATTCATTTATCTATTGTCTACAATGTGTTCCACATTGTCTTAGTTCAGGCTGCTATAACAAAATACCATAGACCAGTGACTTAACAGAAATTTATTTCTCAAGGTTCTGGAGACCAGGAAGTTCAAGATCAAGGTGCTGGCAGATTCAGGGTCTGGCGAGAACCCTCTTCCTGGTTCATATACAGTTGTCTTCTCACTGTGTCCTTACGTGGTGAAGAGCAGAGAGAGATTAATTCTTTGTCTTCTTATAAGGGCACTAATTCCATCATGTGGGCCCCATACTCATGACCTCATCTAAACCTAATTACCTCCCAAAGGCCCCACCTCCAAATACCATCACATTGGGCGTTTAGGGTCTCAACATCTGAATGTTGGAGAGACACAAATATGCAGGTCATAACACACTGCAGTGGGAGAGTTCAGTAGCTACAACAGAGACCACATGGCCTGCAAAACCTAACGCATTTACTATCTGATCCTTTACAGAAAATGTTTGCTGACACCTGCTCTATGCTTTCCACAGTCGTACTAGTGAGTTTCCCCCATTTTCCCATTTTACAGGTGAGGAGACTAGGAAACAGTGATTTCTCTAGTTAACTATTACACAGGTAGGAAGTGGACTCAGAATCCATACCACCCAGGTAGTCAGACTCCAAAATGTTCATTTTCCTACTCTATACAATGCTGTCTTCCTACTCTTCTGTGTTGTTCCCCAAAGCAATAATTCAAAATCCCTTGAATGAGTTTGAAGTTGAAGTCCATGGGCTCTGAGAAGTCTTTCTCCACTACTTCAGCCCCTATGACTCGTTTTCTCTTCCTAAATTTTCATATCACTTTTGGTTCCATTCTTGGTGGCTCTTAGCCACCCACTGCAGTCACTGTGTTCCTCTTCCAGTAGATTGTGAAACCCATTGAGAACAGGTGACATGCCTTTATTCTTACACGCCTGCCATTAAGCACAGTGCTGACTTGTGACAGGAGCTTGAAAACTGCGAGTTGATTGAACAAATGTGAGTTAATAGGTGAGCATGACTCCTCTCTCCTCTACTGAAGTAAGATCATTTAGGACAGGGATCAAAACCTCAGCTTCCTATGTTTCTCCCCACAGGGAAGAGAACAATTTTAGTTCCCAATGGTCCACTATTAGAGAGTCCCTGCACTGATTGAAAATGAAATTAAAGATGTTATAACCCTCGTTTATTGACAAAGGTGTTTGACCCAATCCACTGAGAGGGACTGCCTGCTTTGGGGCCATTTCAGGGTTTTCTTCTCAGTTCATCCTTCCTATTGCTAGCCAGGTCATTTCTCTTGTCTCTTCAAGAGCCTTTATTGACTCGCCATTATCTACGGAATCAAGTCCAATTTCCTCAGCTCGGCAATCAGAATCCTCGTGCGTTTGAGCTCAACCGACTCTCCAGCTATGTCTTTCCCTCTGTTTTCTCACATCCTAGATTCCTCAGTATTCCCCAAACCGCTATCCTCATCCTGTGACCATGCCTTTTGACCATGCTGTTTCTCACCCACACGTCTCCATCCACCAATATCTTCAAATGCTAAATGCCATGTTGAAATGCCACCTCCTTGAGGACAAGGAATATGCCTCAGTCATCTCCACTTGTCCTATAGTGTCCTTAACCCAGCAGCTGCACACAGGAAGTGCTCAATATTGGCTTGTTTGCTGTTAGGTTCCAATCTTTTATCCATCTAGCTAATCTCACCTGGATCCTTTATGGCTAGATAGG
Organism: Phocoena phocoena; assembly: GCF_963924675.1. Lineage (NCBI taxonomy): Eukaryota > Metazoa > Chordata > Mammalia > Artiodactyla > Phocoenidae > Phocoena > Phocoena phocoena. The sequence continues at coordinate 68,921,140 of NC_089235.1, read as the reverse complement.
GGTAGGGGCACCGTGTGAGGGCAGGGAAAGGAGCAAAGGCTTCTGTGTCTTCCTCAGGCTCATTCACTCATTTCATCCAGCATTTATTAAGCACCTACAATGTGCCAGGCAACATGCTGAAATTTTACATTTAATATCATTCTGTCACTTACATTCCCATGTGAGAGGTACTATTATTAGTTTCGTTAGGCAAAAAAAGAGAAACCTGGGCTCAGAGAGGTGGTACAATTTGCCCAAGGTCACACAGCAAATTTATGTCTGATCATAGAACAAAACCTATGGTCTTTCCATTATATGTCATCACCCTAAGACAAAAACCCTGACAGCAAGGAGCTCATAGACTTAGAAAGGATTCGAGTTTTATAGCCTGTTCATTGATATATTCATCCATTCATTCTACAAATATCGCACCAGGCATCAGGAACACAGCTGTGAAGAGCAAGCAGGGGTCCTGCCATCTTGGACATTACATTAAGTGGGAGATGTGTAATAAACAAAGAAATAAACAAAATAATTATAGACTGTGATAAGTGCTATGATGAAGGCCACCATTTGCGGTAGACTTAGGGCAAGGTTCTTTGAGGAACAGACGTTAAACTGGAGACCTCAAGAACGAGAATGAGATTCGTAATGGGCCAGGAGGAGAACTTTCAAAGTAGCGAGAACAGCTAGCGCAAAGGCCCTGAGACTTGCAATACACTGGGCTGATTCGCAAAACAGAAAGGAGGCCAATGTGGCCCAGCAAGAGAGATGGGGGTGATGCCAGGTGACGTTGGAGGGCTGGAAAACCGCCATGTGACTCCATGTTGTAGAAAGAAGCCGTCCATCCGATGTGATCATAAGCACTTTGTGATGGTAAACACCCCACAAAGGTAACTGATTAGCACAGTTCTAAAAACTCGAATCCTGGTGTATTATTCATCACATTTTTAGATTTTAGAGAGGTAATGTAGTGAGTATAGAGGAGTTATGAAATACCTGAGCAGGGACTAGAGTATACCCCATGACCAAACACATTAATATTTCTGCAGTGAAGCATGTGAATACCCACACTAAGTGGGATGAATAAAGGGTACAGATAACTTTGTGGCAATTCAAGCCAAGTGTTACTGACAAATAAGTTTGTCAGCTCAGTTTTTACCCAAAATGGGTTACAAAATTTTGCTTTTCACAGTATATTAGACTTCAAGGTTATACATAAGGGACGGTGAATTGGCGTCGGTCTCATCCCTGCTCTTCTCTTTTCCTCTCTCTGCCAGAAATGCTCCCTGCACAGCTGCTTGGGTCCTTACCCACCTTGTTAATCTTCAAAGCCCAGGTCAGGTGCCACCTCTGAGAATCCACTCCTGCACCCCATTCCCAGGGGAAGTTAATTTTTCTGGCTCCTAGCTTCTTCCGTACATTGCACGAATAGCTGTTGCCTTGTCGAGCTGTACCGTAAGTCTGTATCTATAGCACTGAGCCCTTGAGGGCAGCAAACACGTCTCACTCACCCTTAGTCTCAAGACTGAGCACGGTGCTCCACTCAAGATGTCGTTCAAACATTGCTTGCCGAATTGAGCTCACTGACCTTCCACCAGGTCTCCCTTCCTTTGGCATGATTCTTCATCAACAGCGTCCACACACTCTCTGTTTTATCTGGATAAGACAACTGCTTTGACTTACTCAAAAATTCGGCTGTGGGGCTTCCCTGGTGGCGCAGTGGTTGAAAGTCCACTTGCCGATGCAGGGGACACGGGTTCATGCCCCGGTCCAGGAAGATCCCAAATGCTGCGGAGTGGCTGGGCCTATGAGCCATGACCACTAGAGACCCTGGCTCCTTTATTCAATGGCTCTGACATTTTCTAGGACCTTGCAGTTTCCACTGGACCCTCTGCACCCAACCAGCAGGCAAAGGATGGGAGAGAACATGAGAATTTCCTCGCAGGGACGACAGATCTGAAAGTGATATTCACCATTTCTGCCCATTTGTTATTCGCTGTAACTTGATTACACAACCACATCTAACTATAAAGGAGGCAGGAAATTTCATCCAGTGGTATGCTCAGAGGAAGAGGAAGGAGGTCTAGGGAGTGTCTGGCTAGTCTCTGAAACAATCTCCATCAACAAAACTTATTTTTCAATGAGAAAAATAACCTATTTTCTGTTGAAAGAAGGCAACCACTGTTCAAACATCTAATAAACAACCATTTTCTTTGACTCTAGAGTCAAAATCCTAGTGCAGTCCCTCAGTGATCACCCAGGCAGTATCCCATGATGATGACATATTTCAAGAATGCTGTACGTTCAGCAAACCCTACAGACACTTCCAGTGCCTCCCTCTCATCATCTGTGGATTACCTCCTTAGAATTCTTCCCTTCTATCATACATCTTTTTGGATGATCTGCTTCTTGTCCAAACCCTTTGGATAACTGGGTCCATTTGGTCCGACTGGAAGGCAGAGAAGCAAACTGACCTCAGTGACCTTTCCCATCTAAAAGAGTGACGGATGTGTAAAGAGGCGGAAAACACAGGAAACCCAAGAGAGTAAATCATAATTCATTGAGGAGGTAAAACAAAGGAAGTTCATGTGACTTATTCACATACAGATTTTTTTTAATTGTCAAATGAGGAACTCTACAAACCTGGGTGGGGTTTTCAACATGATTGGTCTAGCTGAAACAGAGGGGGAAGTGAAAGTCAAGGGACAGAATGGAACATTGATTTGGGGTACAAAACCTACACTATCACAAATGTTTGGGTTTGTTTTTCAAACACCTTAAGATCTGTGTTGCAAAGAGAAAACCTCTGACAATCTGGTGGGTGGCTGTGAAAACGTACTGCTCAACTCTTCTGCGATGAGAAGCATAGTTGACTAAATGCCCTGTTGCTGGGCCCGCTACTGCGTTTGTGCCAAGACCACACACCCTCCCAAAGGATGCTCCCTGCAGATGACGAGGATGGCAAGGTGACTAGCCGTAGCCCATTTCTGCAGGACAGAGAACTGCTGTCATGGGCAGTTTGGGCTCAAGGACTCCCACTGGCTAGCCAAATACTAGATTTTAGATGTGCACTCCGATGTGAGATTCTTTCTCCCCAATTCCTCCTTCCCCCTCTCCTTTCACAGGTGTGAGACCTGCACTGGGGTCTGAAAGCTCTCCCTGCCTCCTCTACTTCCTCCTCTTTCTTCACAGGTGTTTCCTCCAACAAATCTCTTGGGCATTTCTTCCTGTCCTAGTGTGTGCTTCTCAGAAACCAAACTTCCACATTAGTCCATTTAGAGTTCCAGGTGATCCAGTCAGAGATATTTTTTAATAGCTCCTCTTACATTTAGTGTGAATTTTATCCAGAAAGTTGGAAAGAACTGATCATAGAAAGACAAGTGTTCTCACAGTCCTTGACCCAAGGAATTTCTGGCATCTGAAGAAACTCTCCTCTCAGACCCCGCTGAGTAACAGTAATAATAGTTACCACAACAAAATCCTCTCATCTTTACTCTGCAGTAACCAGCTAAATTATATGGGTGGGTACTAAATTCTCACTTTAGAGGTCAGAGGTCCTAGAATGCTGAGGTGACTTGATGAAGTGACCATGCGTTAGTGGACAGCACGGTGAAGACTGACACCGTCCAGCCCCTGGTCCTCTATGTCTCCCATGCTGCCACATTACATAACCTCATCTTTCACACCCAACCGCAGGATGGAATCAACTCAGGAAACCTGAAGTGGCCGTTTGACTGACATGATTAGCCAACTCAACCTAAAGAAGCTCATTCACGCAAAACAAATAGACATCCATTCCACGGGTATTTTTCAACCGCCCTTAGTTGACTGGTCAGAGTCACTTTCAGCAACCTGAAAGGCCCCATCAGGTTCTGAATATAATCCCAGTGCCCAGAACCATGCCAACAATACAGATGCATTCTTTGCCTCACAATTATTGGACTGACATTGGGGTTTCCCAAAGAGCAATATCTGTTTTTCAAATATGACAAATTTACAGCTGTCTTTGTAAAAGCTGCTCATTTCAATGGCAGACTGAAGACCATAACGTGTTGTGGCAAAAAGCAATTACCGATAAGAGCATTTATTGCACCCGTACTTTGCTGCAAACACTGTGCCAGACACCCTCAATTATTGCCCCATTTTGCAAATGAGAAAATTGAGGCTTGGAGATATTAAGCAACTTACTCAGTGAGTCACAGCTGATAAGTGATAGAGATGAGATTCAACTGAGATTAGACAATCACTCTATCATTCTATCTCCTTCCCAAGAATACTCTAGAATCAAGCATAAAAGTGCCCATTTTGACCCAATAATGGGGGCAAACAAGACTGAAATCATGAAAAATCCAGGAGAATCACCTACCTAAAAGAAAATATTTTCTACTGCTTCATTCAAACTGGATGAACTCAGTGATACCTAGAGAGGGTGTTTAGACACTTTGAGCTATGAGCTCAGTGGAAGAGGTTTATAATTATCTCATTAAATGCTTAATAAAGTAATGTTTCCAAGGTGTTTGGTGAGTGACTTCAAACCATCTCTCTGTGATCGTTTCTGCAGATCTCTGTGATTTTGTTGACATTCTAATAGATGAGCTTGAAAAGCCATAGGAAACTGCCCAGAGAGAAGATGAAAGAGAACAAGGTACCGTGATTCTTCATTTTGCTGAGAATGGTCTTGGTCATGCCCGTGCAAGCAGGCCTTGAATGTCCTCTCCTTGACCACAATGATCAACCCACACCACAGGCTGCAAATGAGCACTGTGATAGGTCAGATTCATTTCTTACCATGTTACCAAATTTAGGAGGGCTCATCTTCGGACGGGAAGAACAGCTCCAGGACAGCCAGACTCAGAGAAATGAGGAAACCAGAATAAACGAGAAAAAAGGCCAACCTAGTCAGTATATTCATCCATTACTTTATTCATTCCCCAACAAATATATATTGAGTGCCTGTTTTAGGTCAGGCACTGCGTTAGGAACTGTGAACAAAACAGACATGTTCTCCAGCCATGAGAAGGAAAGAGAGATGCCAAAGAAAGTACTACTTGCCCCATGGCCATGACCCTTTCCTTGTTCCAGCCCCAGTGGATGAATCACGATGCTTTACAGCTAATCATAGTAACTGTACTCGCCTTGCTGGAGACGGGTTTGGGGCTGGACATATGATATACTTCTGGTCCAAGGCACGTAAGGAGGAGGCCTTCTTGGAAAGATTCCCTCCCTAATACATGAAAGGAGCCCTTTTCACACACATTCCCTCCTTTCTTATCTGAAACGATGTCTTAAGAAGAAGACATGATTCTTGAAGCTGAGGCAGCCATGTTGCAACCATGAGGAGAGTCATTGTCGAAACTCTAAGGACGGAAGGACAGAAAGGTGTGCAGTGCATGGGCCCTCGGTGATGTGCACCAGAGTCTAGCAAACATGTGATCGGCTCAGATGGGCTTAATCCTTCTTAGGATGTGTGACGTGTCATGTTTTATACATAATTACAATAAAGAAACATGAAAACCTGTAGCCTCCATTTATTCCAGCTCTATTTTGTACCAGATGATGGATAAGATGCTTTTCACAATATCTTTTTTCATCAGCACAACAGAGGTGAGCTGATGCTCACAGGAAAAAGGTGAGACAGCCACCTCCTACCTACCCACACCAGCTGCAATTTTTAGTCTCTAGCATCCCTTCCCCCCTTCTTCTGTTAACAGCACCTCAGTTTTCCTGTGGGGAACCACATTCCATGTAGTTCTGGATGAACCATCAATCATGGTATCCTGGTCCCTCTCCCACATACCTGACACTTAGTAAGGCCCAAAAAACTACTAATGGTCTCTCTAAAGCAGACTTGTCTTGTTTTCTTGATCCCATTCTATATATGTTTATATGTAAAAAATCTGTCCTCTTCCAAAGACTTGACGCATTTTTTTTTTAAGTGGATCATTTCTTTCATATCTTTTCTAGGAAACCACTTACTCTCAATAGATTTGCTATATAACAAAGTTTCTACCTGAGAGACAAGTAAAGTTCCAGTCTCCCAAATTCCGAGTTTTCTCTCCACAGACTAGCTCTGGAGGTAGGTGAAGAAGGTACACCATTACCAGGGAAAAAGGAGTTAGAGAGGAAATATGTGGGGAGACTCTCACCACTCACACTTGTTAGAGAGATATTGTAAACAAACGCAAACTCTGAAAACACAGATTTCCCTGAAAGTACACTGTCACTGCCAGGAAGATATTGCACGTGTTGAACACTGGAAAGAAATGCAGAGATAAGCTTTGCCTAGAAAGTTCACGAATATTTGCAATCTGTTGGTGTGGCTTACTACGAGCTTTTAGATGCACACTGCTCAGACTGTGTGGTGCAGAGGCTGGCAAAGTGTAACTCGAGGGCCAATCTGGCCTATCACCCTGTTTTTGTTAATATGGCTTTATTGGACCACAGCCAAGCCCACCTGTTTAGATATTGTTTATGGCTGCTTTTACACCACGATGGCAGAGTTGAGTCTTTGTGACAGAGATCATTTGTCCTGCTAAGCCTAAAATATTTACTCTCCGGCCCTTTAGAGGAAAAGATTGCCCATCGCTGGTCTAGTTTAACAATATCAGCGATGATGATCGGTTATTGAACATCTGCACTGATCACCACACTTTGGTCTCAGACCCTCTGAAACAGATACCCAGTCTCATTTTCCCAAAACGGAAGCAAAATGAAGCACAGAGACCTTTAGCAGCCTACAAAAAAGCAACACAGACAAAGCAAGGACTCAAGCCTAGACATGTACATTCATTTACTAATATTTGTTGATCAACTGCTATGTGCTGGGCATGCACCAGGTGCAGAGAACACAGTGGTAAAAAAACAAAACAAAACACTGCGTCACTGCATTGGGAATTCCCTGGCGGTCCAGTGGTTAGGACTTGGTGCTTTCACTGTCTGGGCCTGGGTCAGGAAACTAAGATCCCACAAGATGCATGGTGCAGACAAAAAAAAAGTGCGTATTATATATGATTACCAGTTGTATGAGAAAAGCTGTGAGAGAAAAGTATAGGGTAAAGGGTGTTAGATAAAGAAAAGTGGGGGTCAAGTGTAAGTAGGAGGCGGGGTGGGGGTGGGGGTGGGGGTCGTCCCTCAGGCTGGATTTCCAAGATAGCAGAGCCTGCAGTAAGCTTACTTGCAAAGGCTTTATTGGGAAGTCCAGGGCAGCAAGGGAAGGAATGAGGGAAAGCAGATGCAAGGTGATGTTTACCAAGCTGGCACCAGCCTTGCAAGAAAGTACAGCCAATGGCTCAGACAATGGGCCAGATGGGAAAACTTGGACAGCTTGTCCGGGAGAAGGAAGGGAGAGAGATGTATCTATTGGCTCGTTCCCTTCTCCTGCCTTCCCTCAGGAACGCTGAGACAGCCTGAGGTGTTAGGAGGCCAGGTGAAGATGGGCCCTGGAATTGGCATGCTTAGAAAATCCCTGTGATGATTTGTATTACAATTCAGTCTTCTGTAAAAGGTTTGTGCATACAAACACTTGCCACTCCTCCCTGCAGGGCCAGTGAATTTCTCAATTCTACTGTTAGATTTGGCCCATTGGATTTCTTTGGCCAGTGGACTGTGAACCACACCCTGCAAAAATCTAAGGTGACTGCCTACCTGAGGTTGCGTTCTTAGACTCTTACCTTCTGCCAGAACTGCCCATTGTGCTTTGGGGCTGTTCCTTCCAATGCGGTCACAGATCAAAAAAGCCTATGGAGGACTTCCCTGGTGGCAAAGTGGTTAAGAATCCACCTGCCAATGCAGGGGACATGGGTTTGAGCCCTGGTCCGGGAAGATCTCACATGATGCAGAGCAACTAAGCCTGTGCGACACAACTACTGAGCCTGCGCTCTAGAGCCTGCGAGCCACAACTGCTGAGCCCAAATGCTACAACTACTGAAGCCCGTGCACCTAGAGCCCGTGCGCCTCATCAAGAGAAGCCACCGCAATGAGAAGCATGCGCACAGCAACGAAGAGTAGCCCCCGCTCAGCACGACCAGGGAAAGCCCGCGTGCAGCAACGAAGACCCATCACAGCCAAAAATAATCAATCAATCAATAAAGCAAAAACAAACAAACAAACAAAACCCTATGGAACTGACCCATAATCAACACACAGCCTGAAGCGGAGGCCCTGCTGACTGTAGGCATCATGGAAAATGAAAGGAAAATAAATTTTAGGGATTATAAGCACTGAGATCTAGGGAGTAGAGGGGTTCTTTGTTATGCAGCAAAACTGATAAATACACTCTCTACTGATTCTTTTATGCATGAAATTATGAAACTATAAAACACTGAGGCTCCGCTCTGGGCTCTTAGGAGAGCTTCTTTTTCGCAGGGACAGACTTCTGTGCAGACTCGAGGAGATACACGTGTGTATTGAGATGGAGGCCTGGGAAATGACAGTATCAGAGAATTAGCTCTCCTGGCTTACGTTCAGAAACACCCAGAGCTAACGTGAATGCATTCACTCAAATCTCTCCAGGCTCTTTTGTAAAGGGGGCAGCCCCTTCCTAGCTTTGACATACACCCCTCCTTCTGCACATAACACCTGGGTGATTTCTGTTCCCTTCTAGGCATCTTGAGATGGGCATTTTCATTTTCTGCTGACAGCAGAGGGGATTGGATATGAGTGTCTTTCTAAGCTGCCATATGGATGCTATATTTTTTATTGTCATAATTAACACTATCATCGTCATCATCATCAGGACTGGCCCACAAATACATCATGATGTGTACATCAATTTGTTGAGTGTGAATTAGTCTGGGGGATCAGAGTCCTGAGCCCAAGGTCACTGGTCAATCACAACCAAAAGCCCTAGAGAAAAAGAGAAGCTGGCAGTGTTTAGGATCTGAAAGGGAACGTCAGCAGAGCTTGCTGACCTGGTGTGAACCGAGTGTCCTGAATAGGCACTTCACAAAAACCCACAGAACTTTGCCAGCTTAGAGTCTCCACACCGTCCCACTGACACTCACTGAATGACCACACCCAGTGCCTTTCGGTGACTCTGCAGGGCACCATGCCACCACCATAGCTAAGATGATCTTTCATTCTTTATCAACATCACCACAGTTTTGTTTGGTTTTGTTTTTTAATATTTATTTATTTATTGGGCTGTGCCGGGTCTTAGTTGCGGCATGTGGGATCTAGTTCCCGGACCAGGGGTCGAACCTGGGCCCCCTGCACTCGGAGCGCAGAGTCTTAACCACTGGACCGTCAGGGAAGTCCCCTCACTGCAGTTTTACAGTCTCTCTACAGTGTTGTGTTTTCAGGTTTTCTTATCTCCTGAGCCTTTTTTACACAATCCCTGTTCTTTTCATTCTTTCCGCTATGCTGTCCAGGCAACTGGCTTTTCTTGCCTGCTTCCATGCATGTCACAGACTGGCACACTCCACAGCGTTTGCTCCAATTAATTCTTTGTTTTGTTTGACTTCTAGCCAACAGCCAGCGACTCCCTGGGTTTTACTCCAGGTTGCTCAAATAAATAAACTAAATGTTAATGTGTTGCTCATTGATGACAATTAAGTACAGAGATGGGATAACCAGAAATAATGTTTTTCCAGGCGTCCACAGTAGCACAGTAGTGGTATTGGGTTTTGGTTCGGTTTGGTTTAGTGAGGGGGGTGGTGGTAAGGATGTCCCTTCTTTAACATTCATTATCTCATTTGATTCCCTCAACAGCCTGGCAAAGTAGACAGGACAGGAATTATTATCTGTATTTCACAGATGAGGAACCCAAATTCAGAAAAATTACATGACTTACTTGCCCAAAGTGACACAGCTCAAAAAAAGCTAACTGTGGGGCTTCCCTGGTGGCGCAGTGGTTGAGAGTCCACCTGCCGATGCAGGGGACACGGGTTCGTGCCCCGGTCCGGGAGGATCCCACATGCCGCAGAGCGGCTGGGCCCGTGAGCCATGGCTGCTGAGCCTGCGCATCCGGAGCCTGTGCTCCGCAACGGGAGAGGCCACAACAGTGAGAGGCCCGCGTACCGCAAAATTTAAAAAAAAAAAAGCTAACTGTGGCTAAAACTCAGCCAACCTGATTCCCAGGTCAGCCAAACTGTTGTGAGTGGCTCCATTTCCCATCAGGTGGAATAATAATAATACTTTACATAATGCGTTATATACACGTTGACATTTTCTGGATTATCTGGAATGCTTTCCATTGACCTGCAGTTGTGTGAGATGCTCTATAAGAAAAAATTTGTGGTCAGATACGTCTGGACTATGTTATATACTATGTCCCCCTCCGTATTTCACCATGTTGATTAGTACATGACAGCCCCTGAGGAGTCCTGCTGTACACGACTTAAACAAATGTATGACCCAGAATTCTCCGAACATATTTGACCATGAGGAGGTAAGAGTGGAAGCAGAGAGACTACATCCCAACAATACAGGCAAGAGGTTGGGGATATCTGAGCGAAGGGGAATGGTAGCAGAGGTGCTGAGACAAGTAGATTCTGGAGTATTTCAGATGCAGAGCCAATCGGGTTCACTGGTGGTAAAGGGTAAGAAAATGAGCGGAGGCAAGGATGACCTGGAGATGTTAGGTCTGAGCAAATAGATGAATAGAATGGCCACTTCCTTAGAGAAGCTCTCCCTGGACTAATAACCCCGCTTTATCTTACAGCAGCAGACCCCTTGCCTTCAGAGATTGCACAGTTTCATTTTATCTTTGTGGCTGGGATTTTTACAGTGGTTGAGCTTACAGTTTTTGGCTTACCACTGCACCCCAGTGTCTAGCACATTGTAGTAATAAATATTTGCTGAATAAATGAGTGAACAGAGGCTACCATGTAGTAGCTGCTTAACAAACTGTAGCTACCATATTATTAATCTACCTAGTACGTAGGTCTTACTAACATTACTAGTGGATTTAGTATGAAGTGGGGTGTTGGAGAAAGGTGCAAGAGGAGTGACTGCTAATGGGAAGGAAAAGAGGGTCAGAAGACCCAGTTCTTATGGGAGCCCTGTCCCTATATTTCTGTACTTGGGTGAGTCCCCTCCCTTCTCTGAGTCAGTTCTTCCACCCCATTCAACAAGGGGTAGAACAATACGATTTCCATCAACTCTGAGCCTTCCCGCCCATGAGTCTAAGTAGAAGCCACGACCTGTGTCCTCAGGAATGTGCCATGTAGCACCGCCCAATACAGACCATGTCTGACCAAATGATCCATCATCTAGTAGAGCCTAAGTCCTTTAGTACTGCAGTCACCAAGAGGACTTCCTGGAGGTTTTCCTTCTTCCTCCTTCCAAGAGCCTGAAGTAACAAATGAATATGGTGAGATTCAGTGGAGGAAAGACGTTTTCCTGTTTTCATTCCTCTCAATCCAACTGACAAGCCTGCAGTAGGAGCTTGCCTCTTTCCTGTCTCCAAAGAAGGACATTTGAGCAAAATCCATTACTCCTCTAGACCTTGCTATGCTCTGAACCTTACTTCCTACATCAGAAGTAGTACTTCTCTTCTTTTCTAGATAGGAATACAAAAAACAAAACAAAACAAAACATTTCCCATCTGAATCTTTTTTTGAACCATTCTCCCAAAAGGCTGGTGTTGGGTTCCCAGATCTGGGCAGCTTGCATTACCAGTGGCCTCACCGTAGTACATGCAATGGGTCTACACGATTTCACTCGCTCTATGAGAGCTCTTCCAGACAGGGCTACTGGGCAAATGATGTTCATCTTCAGTTCGTTCAATATTGTTTTTCACTTGGTTGCCCAGAGCAAACATCTACCCTGAGATATTCTCCCCCTGGGGACAATCTGCTCTGTCATTGCTTTCCTTGGTGCAGATGTTTTAAAAGTCCCCCAGCGCTAAGGCCTTGCTTGCCTCTTTCTTTCCCCAGAAGAGGTCACTACTTGATTAAGAAAACAGTAGCTTGACCCCAGCCCTCAGTCCCCCCACTGCTATTTAATGAACAGTTCTTCTCAGTGGTTAATAACCAAACACCAACAGCTGCCCAGTCCTTCCTAATATTCTCATCATTGATTTTATTATCATTGTTATTGTGAAAAATATTCATATCGCCACATCAGTCTTGCTTTGCATAGATCCCAGCATGACGGTCATTTTATTTCCTCCTCAAACTGACCCTTGTGGCTACTTAGCCTAGTTTACAGGTGAAAAGACTGAAGAACAAGGAGATGAACTGGCTTACGTAAAGATTATCAACCCACATCTCCATAACAAGTTCAGGTGTGGAAAGAAAAGGCATCAGAGTTTCATTGGCTGAGCCACCCTTCTAAAGGCAGGAGAGAAAGACTGGAACATGGCAACAATTCAAGGTGAGAAGTGTCACCCTATGAAGACAGAAGGGAGGTGATCTGAAAGCCGGTGGCTTAGCTGGAGAACAACCCAGCATCCTTTCTGTTTTCAGGATTCCCAGAAAGTAAACAGCAGAAGCCCAGCTACAAAGACAATGGAAGCAGAAGAACCCACCTGGCCATCATGGGGATGGGATCAAAGATCAGACTGATGAACCGTGGATTCTTTGTCACTGAATGAAGTGCCTGAAATGCATGGTTACATCACTGTCAGTGAGGGGTTTCAGGTAACATATAGAGGAAAAATGGGGTAGAGGGGACAGGCAGTGATTTACTAGAGCTGTACCAGAGACTCACAGGAAAAAGAGGCTTAGAGAACAAGATCATAGCAGTCTGGATGATTAAAGAGGAGGAAGCTCAACAGTGACCTTAGAGGAAAAAGGGAGAATGCAGCTGAATACCACCATCAAAGTTGACCTAGTCGTATTTATTTCTAAGTGACCATTTAGCCTCAAAATCTCAGAAGCAACAGTCATACAGCCAAGATTCCAAATCTGAGAAGCAAGGTCCCAGAAGCATCCAATGGGCCAAGCCCTGGACATTTTTTCAGCTCTGGTGACCTAGGGATGAGGGTTGAGTCTATCCTCTCTGACATCTGTGGTGGGTGGAGGGCAGTTCTCTCCAAGACTACAAAAAAGAGATTCCGTACCAACAGAGGAGGAGGTTGGATGCTGGACAGCTCCCTAAATGGAAGCCTAAGAGAGCTCACCACATGTGAGGTTGATACGCATCCATATAAATCCAATGGTTCTTCCAAAGTGCCCTAGAGACTGTGGAGCATTCTAGCATTCATGGTCAATATCGATAGTATCTATAATTTAATGAGTACCTAGTATGGATTGAGCAAGGCAGTAAGTTATTATCTTACACATATGATCACATTTGATTTTCACAACAGCCCTGCAATGGTTTTTATTAATTCTATTTCACAGAAGAGGGACCCGAGACTCAGAGAGACAAGACAACTTTTCCAGGGTTACAGAGTTTACAGTTAGAATTACAACCCAGATCTAGACATCTATGCAGAACCGCAGCTCCTTATACTACCTGATCCCGTGATCTCCTGGCTAGACCGGGTACCATGTATTTCCATAGCAAGAGAACTTTGATGGAAGAGGAATGAAGAAACCATGGCAGCCAAGTTGGAGAAGACACTGTTGATAAGAGTTTGAACAAAGTGAGCATCTGACATCATCCCCCAAAATGAGAGGGAAGTAATAAATTACTGGGATAGTTCCATCAGTACATTATTTCCAATGTGTATGTTTTATTATTTGATTCAAACGATAACTAGGCAAGTGTGTGTTGAGCAAGACACTGTATCGTTAGATCCTACGGAGGATGAAAGAACGTGTAAGCCAACATGTTTCTCTGTTTTCATTCAAACGCCTTGAAATCTCATTCTCTTCCTATATGCTTAAAAAGGTAACTAGCAATTTGAATTATATTGGCTCAGATATGAAGTGACAAGGGTCCCAAGGAAGGAGGCTCAGGGCAGTTTCACAAAATAATTAACATCTGAGCTCTCCACTGAACATTAGGTTTGAACAAGTGAAATAGAGATAGGACGCCATGTACCTAGAAGAGATAATGGTCAATGCAAAGGCAGAGGGAGATTGTTCCAGCTAGAGCTGAGAGTTGATGATATTATGGAGTGAGAGAATTAAAAAGCAGGTTGGAATAGGTATTTGTGGAGATTTTGAATATGAGGTAAAGGAGCTTGACATTTATAGTAAAAGAGGAGGGAATCTGAGGGGGGTATTTGAACTAGTCAGGGACATGTCCAGCACCAACTACAGTGCTCGGAACCTATCAGATATTTGATATGTGTTTACTAAGTGAGGGAATGAATGAATGCTGTGTATAGGATGTGCTGACAAGAAAAGAGACAAAAATCAAGGACACCAATTAGGATCCTATCACAATAGCAGCCTAGATGATATAGGTAGAAATAGAAAAGCTCTAGAAAGCTTGGAAGCAATGAAAAAGACATCATAAAAGGAAAAAAGAGTTATTCTAATTCCAGCATTATTTCCTGAGCAGAGTTTACACCAAGAACAGAGGGGGAAAAAAAAATCTTCAAATAACCTCCAAATTCAAGAACCCATAATTCTACCAGCAGAGCTAAAGATGCCTGTGCGTATCTCTGGAAGTCCAGAGATTGAGTCGGGAGAAGAAAAGGAAAAGCAGAAGTTTTAAAAAATAAAGTAAAAATATAAAAACTAACACATGCTAAATTTTAAAGCTAATGTTTCACTTTTTTGTTAACTGGGTAGTTGATATTCAACTTACCTGTGGTGAATAAAGAAACACAGAAAGACAGGTCTTATTATGCCCATTTTGCTGATGGGAAAACTGAGGCTCAGAGACTTGACTCCAGGAAAACTGATTCTAAATCCTGGTTGTTTTCTTTTTTTCTATTTTCCCACATGGAAAAAGAAGAGAGGAGATGAAGAGAAAGAGAAATAGAGAGAAAGAGTCAATCCTAAGAAGTCTCATTGGTAGATGCCTCAGAAAATACATGGTGGGGCTGTACCACAGTGGGGGCCCATGTTTGAACCTATGTTAAACTTTTCTCTTTGCCATTGGTATGGATAACCACTTACTTACTTAGGAGAGTTAGCAGTGAGTGATAATCATTTTCTCTCCTGAGAGTTAGTAACTTTGCTTTTTTAATGCAAAGAGACTTCATATATGTAGTTGGTATTTTTTTTAACAAGTCTGTGTTGGGTCAATAAACATCCACCTTCTCCAGTTCTCCTCCCTGCATCATTCAGTCATCAAATTCCAGCAGATGCCAGGGAGCTGTCACCCAAGCCAATAAGCCCCAGAATGGCATAAAGCTACAGTCATCCTCATCAAACAAGATCTTACCACTGGGAACAAGTCCCATAGCTTCAGCAATTTGGTTTCTTGGGAAGAGACAAAAAATGCTAAGTTTTCCTCCCTGGAAGGATCAGAAACCTGGGAGAAGTCATAGATGGTGTATTCTTCACGCTCAGCATCCATCTTCATGATACAGGACTGGCCAAGGGGATGAAGAGATTTCGTAAAAGCTTTACGAGACCCAGTGAAGTACAAAGGCTCTGAGCCATAGTCGCCTTCACAAAGACCAGCTGCTGCCATCACCTCTCTAATAAAATTTCAATAGAAAGGTTTTCCAGATTCCTTTCTGTGTCCACCAGGTCTTGGGTGGCTCCAACAAGTTATGCATCTTCATTATGGTTCATTCAGACTCACCAAGTTCTGCTGACAAGCAGGAAATGATCCAGAGTTAGCCTCCACCATAAGCAGTGACTTAGAAATTGTTGTCTGAAAAATGTGCTTGAGTTTAAAGCCACAAACAGCTGCTTACCCTCCACTAAAAGCTCACAAGTTTGACACCTCTTTACCCGTGGCTTTTCTCCAATTCTCTGCCAACACCACCTCCTAGCCTTTCTCCTTAAGAAAAATGGCTTCTTTCTGAAACCAGAATCCAGCTCTGGGATGTATGTAAACTCTTACAGACAGGAGCTGCCCAAGAGTATGGAACAGTGAACTGATACACAAAAGATGGGTTAAGATCATGCCGGGACATTG
Source organism: Phocoena phocoena (assembly GCF_963924675.1). Classification (NCBI taxonomy): domain Eukaryota; kingdom Metazoa; phylum Chordata; class Mammalia; order Artiodactyla; family Phocoenidae; genus Phocoena; species Phocoena phocoena. The sequence continues at coordinate 68,905,225 of NC_089235.1, read as the reverse complement.
CTCTCCACAGCCCTCTTGGGTAGCTGAAGCCCCAGGGGAGTTGGTCCCCGGTAGATTCTTCTCTTTGCCCTCTGTCATTTCTTGTGTGTGCCTACATTATCCTTTCTTATATGTGCCAAAAAGTTGTTTTTTTTTTTTTTTTTTAGATTGGGAAGGGTTGTAATAGATTATTTGAGGAAGAACTCTGTAAAGTCTTTTTCAAGGACAACTAGGCAGTATTTATCAAAAGCCTCAAAAAGTGCATGCCCCTTAAACCAGAAATGCCACTACTGGATTTATTCTATTTTAACAATTAGGCATGAAAATGTACAGGTATAAGGATCCTTATTACAGCATCATTTATAATGAAGGACACTTAGAAACAACACACATATCTACAAACAGGGGATTTGTTACAGACAATGAGGTATATTCATACTATGTAATATTCAGCAGTCATTCAAAATGGTATAAAAAATCTTTTCATTGATCTGGCAGGAAGCTTCTGATATATTTTTAAGTGGAGAAAAAAGATGTTAAAATAATAGTTGGAGTCGTATTGCAGTTTTGTTCAAAAATGTAACACACTGAAATAGTCATATATTCTTAAGTGCGTATATTACGAATATAATAAAAACCTGTGGCATGGTGGCATTGGGGTAGCTTGGTGTATAATTATGGCTACAGTGATGGTATTACCCTAAGATTTAGCATATCTGGATTTAGGTAACTCTAAAGCCCTGAGAGAAGAGAGAGGGTCTTTTCAGAAGTAGGTGCCATCCTGCCTGCTTTCCGTCTCCCGGGAAAAAAAGGGCTGTCTCTTAGAAATTAAGCATTAAAAAGAGAGATTTCCTTCTTTGGTCTTTTGTCCCTGGAACAGTCCTCAAAATTTTTTGCGACCCATAACACTTGAGAGTGAACTAGTCAAGGGAGGAGTATGTCCAGGTGTTCTCAGTGCTGAATTCTGGGTCATTTTACCATTTAGGAGGTAGGAAAATCTTTTCTATTTTCCATCTGTTCTGGGGAGTCAATATAAGTGATAGTAATAACTACCATCCACAGGGCCAGGTGCTTTGTATCTATTATCCAATCATCCCCACTGCTACGTGTGAGATGGGAGAGAGCATCCCTGTGTCGCAGGAAGAAATGGCTAACATTCCTGAGAGTTTATGTTAAGCCAGATACTCTCCTAAGACCTCTACTTAGATTCTCATGTAATCCTCAAAACTACCTTTAGAAATAACAGTATCACCTCCACTTTACCACTGAGGAAACTGGTGAAGGGCTACAGAGAGACGAATAGATATCCCAAGGTCACACAGCTTGTTTATGGTGGGGAATTGGGATTCAGATCCAGGCAGTATGGCCCTTGAAGCTCTAACTACTAAGCTCTACTCCCAAAGGACAGAAACACAAGAAGGAGGTTTATCCCTATTTGGGTCAAAGTGTTAAATCAAGAAACAGAATAACGCTGGAGGCCAACCTGATGGTGGCAGAAGGATTAAAAGGGAAGCTACGCTCTCCAAATGGAAAGTCAAATCTCCCAGGGACATGGATGCTGGCCTGTCCTTCACCACCTTGCCACCCCCAAGACTCTCCAACCAATGCTAACTTTGGGCAATCTGCCTTCCATTTTATTCTTAGCAACATCAAGAGGAAGCCTAGATCTCCCTATGAGATGGGTTTATTTGGTCCATCTAATACACATTGCTGACCCAGAAATAAAGTGAGGTGCTAAGGTTACAAGGCTAAGGTGTTCCCAGCCTCCTGGTAAACATACCAAGAGAACAAATTATGGACTGAGGCAGACATGTGAACAAGGGTCTACAGAGCAGGGAGGAGGGCCACGGCAAACAAAGCCCATGGACACTTACCTCTCTGTCACAGGCCAGCAGGCATGAATCCCAGCATGTTTTCAGGCTTCTTGCCACTGATCTGGAAGTGGGAAGTACTTGGTCTTACCACTGAAACAAGCTAAGATGTCTGAGGCAAGGATCTCTTAGGGGATCCCCTGAGACCACAGATAGATATCCCATGGGGTCATCATCAGCTATTCCTCTTTCTCCTTGACAGTCAGAACAGTGACAGTAGCCAAAACGGCTGAAAGGAATCAAATAAACCGGAACCACAGACCAAGGCTGCCTTAAGACCCAGTACAACAGAATTCCCCCCCCTCACTTTATGCATCACCGCTCCTAAAATCTCTTTCAACTGGATCTATATGCCCAAACATACACACACACGACCCACTCACATCCAGTGAAACACATCCACTCATGCATGAGCACAGATTCTCCTGCAGCAAATATTATTTTAAAATATTTGAGGCCAGTGACCTGCAGGTCTATTGAATTTGAATTACTGCAGCAGTAATTTTCCTTTCAAGCCAAGATCAGATGCTGTGTCACTGAGTAAGAATCACATGTGGATGGTGTCAAATTGAGCCTAGCGTTCAACTGATCCATAATCGTGTTCGCTAAGAGCATTTAGCCTTCCGGCTCCAGCCTCTCTGATGTCTGTCTCAGAATTGTGTCAGGAGCTAATGGCAGAAAAAGAGCCAGTTTCACTCAGCTTAACTGGGCGATCATTAGGACTTCCTCCAATAAAGGAAGTAAGCAAGGGAGCTACAGCTGACCTCCCTGGGGCTGTCCAGGGGTCCTTGTGCCCTTACACAGGATAAATTACCCTACACAGGATAAACACATCTGAAGTTGCCCAACTTCCCAGCCTGATCTAATTAGTAAACACCTTCAAAGGGATCAAGTGCCACACACAGCAGAGGTGGGCAAATAAATATTTAAAGGGCACCTCTGTGTAGGTGGAACAGGGAGAGGAAAACAGATTAGAAACAGATATGAGTTAACTTTGGGAGCTAGCTGTGTTGTGTAATTGTCCTTGACCTTTGCCCCCACACTGGTCAAACTTGCCCCTTCTCCAGGGTTTCAATGGGACCTGACTCTCCAGATACTCAGCCACCCAGTCTCCAGAAAGAACTATCCCAAGACACGAACTCAACCTGCTCTAACCCTGGTCACTCAATACCACCATTGTTTTGGAAGTGAGAATTGAATAAAATCTATTTCAGGGTCCAGCATGGAACAGTACTATTCAGCAAACTCTTATTAACATGCAAGTGACTGCTAACATCGTTGTTGTTAAGCCAGCAGTGATTTAAGCTAAAGGACTAACACTCCAAGGATGGCATTTTAGGTGACGCCAGTAGTTACCAACTGCACCTCTGAAAAAGATCAGCCCTGCTACACAATTCCTGACTCTTCATGCTTTTTCAGTGGCTTGTGGCCAATTATCACAGAGCTCCCTACCACACCGTGCTAGAACAGCAACTAATGAGACCTCCTGGGTTACACAAAAGCTTTCAAAGAATCAAAGTACATGGCTCACAAATGAATTATAATCAGCTCCACCTCCCCTGTCAACATTCTGGAACAGCAGAAACATTTTCATAACTGGATTTAAGCCTAAGAGCCATCCTCGGAATTGAAGTTCAGTTCTCGCGAGTGGATCATCTGGGTAGACCAACAGAAGCTTCTTAGTACATTTTATTTGCCTCGTCAGAGGGGGAGGGTGGAGAATACCATTCATGGAGCACTTGCTGCATACCAGGCATGATGCTGGGTGCTGTCTGTTCTTTCTCTCACTTAATCCTCATGACACACCTGCAAACTAGGTGTTATTATCCTCATCTCACAGAGGAAGCTGAGGCTTCACTACCTCAATGGGCTACATACACTCCAGTCTTTTGTTTTGTCTTTGTTGGCTTGGTTTTGGTTTTTCTGTGGTACCGTGTGGACATTGATCATTCATTCAGCAAAATTATAAAATCCTTGAAGGCAAGAACCTCATCGGTCCTCTTCCCACTAGATTTGCAACACACAGCTCCATGTTGAACCCATATTCATTCACACGTTCATCCATTCAACATACATTTATCAGACAGTAGGAATAGAGCAGTAAGAATAAAAAAAGTGCCTATTATTACAAAGGTTATATTTTAGCAGACAGAGACAACCAATCAAGCAATAAGCAACTAAGGAAGGAAGGAAGGAAGAAAGGAAGGAAAGGGAGGGAGGGAGGGAAAGAAAGGAAGAAATAAAAAAGGGAGGAAGTTATTTATCCAAAAGTGGTAAATGTCATGTAGGGAACTGGGATTAAAAGATGTAATGGAGAGAGGCAGGTGGTACCATGGATTGGACACTCAGGACAGGATTCTTGAAGGAGGTGACCTTTAAGCCGAGATCTGAATGACAAGAAGGAGGAAGTCATAGAAGACCAAAGGGTAGAGATTGCAGCCAAAGAGACCTCAAAAGCCCTGAGGTGGATGGGAGATATAAGGACACAAAGAACTGGGGGGGGGGGGGGGGGGGGGGGGGGGGAAAGGCCAGTATGGCTTGAGCAGGTGAATGTGTGAGGGGGAGAGTTACATAAGATGATGTCAAAGCGATGGGTAGGAGCCAGATGACACAGGGCTTTGTAAGTCAGGGTAAGCCTCATTCATCAAATATTTGTTGAATGAATAAATACACAGGTCTTGGAGCACTATAGGAATGTACAATAAATACCAACTGCCTTTCAGGAATTTACGGTTTGTCAGAAAGAGAAAGAAATCTACATCCATTCATCCAAGAAGTATTTACAAATGCCCTAGAGTGTGCCAGGCACTGTGGCAGACAGAGGGGGTACCTGAATGGATAAGCCACGTTCCTTGCTTTCAACCAGCACATGGCTTTAAGGAAAGATACAAGACCACAGTACAGAGCAGCAAGTTCTTTAATTTGAGGAAACGCTACATGAGCACATGGAAATCAACCATCTAACCCCGGGAAAAGACAAGGAAAAAGCTAAGACAGCATATGAATTACAGCCAAGATGAAGAGTTGAGAGGATGAGTTGGTCGCTGTAGGCTGGAAAGGTCAGGAAACTTCCCAGAGAGAAAACTGGACTTGAGCTGGATCTTTGGGAATGAGTAGAACTTGGATGTAAGCAGGAGGGGCTCCCGGTTGAAGAACAAATGGGCACAGGTTAGAATCAAAGGTCAACACCTTGGTGGGGCATTCGAAGCACCCCACAGCATCTGTTGCTCCTAACCTACACCTTCTCTGCACACACACACACACAGACACACACACACACACACACACTTACCCCTCCGGCTCATCTTCCCTCCCTGCTGAAACACAGATGAAATGATCTGCTAATCATTCCCCAAGGTGCTTAGCATCTTAGTCACTCTGAAATGAAAGTCTGATCCCCATTCCAACTGAGAAGACCATGTACAGATTCCTGATGTTGAATATCCCGTGGGTAGGAGACTCCTAATATAACCACGTGTTTCACTTCGGGACAGTTCTTTTTCTCGGCAAAGGGATCCGTCCTTAAATGCAATGGAAGTCTGCTTCCTTGATGTGGCCATTCCTTGATGCTTCTTTTTTTTTTAATTAATTAATTAATTTTTGGCTGCGTTGGGTCTTCATTGCTGCGCGTGGGCTTTCTCTCATTGCAGTGATCTGGGGCTACTCTTCGTTACGGTGCGCTGGCTTCTCATTGCAGTGTCTTCTCCTGCTGTGGAGCACGGGCTATAGGCGCACGGGCTTCAGTATTTGTGGCGCACGGCCTTCAGTATCTGTGGTGCACGGGCTTCGGTAGTTGTGGCTCGTGGGCTCAGTAGTCGTGGCTCACAGGCTTGGTTGCTCCGCGGCATGTGGAATCATCTCAGACCAGGGATCGAACTCGTGTGCCCTGCATTGGCAGGTGGATTCTTAATCACTGTGCCACCAGGGAAGTCCTGCATTCCTTGATTCTAATTTTAATCTCAGAAGTATTTTTGGTCACCTAAAAATGCTGGGTAAAAATCAATATTGAAACCATAGGAGCATACAGGAGTAAGTATCAATCTTTCACTTATGAATATATGGGTTGCCCAGTAGGGCTGTGTTGCATGCTGCAGGGTGGTGAGGGTGTCTCTGTTCTACATGTTCTTCATCCTCTTCTGGGACCAGTGGGCCAACCGGGATTTTGTTATGGTGGTGATAACAGAAGTACAGAAGAGTGAGTCCTCTAGAGGCACTCTAACTTCTGCCTACGTTTCATTGGCCAAAACAAGATACGCATCCAAACCCAAGTACAAAGATAGTGCTCAAGAGAACCTACACTCTGCCCACCATAAGGTGATGGCAAGAATAGACGCAATGGGATAAAAATTGCAATCACAGAAGTTATAAGGAATCCATCCCACTTCGCCCACTAATGTCAATTCTCAGAAGGTATAGCATATGTTCCTACAAATATCCTCACCTTCCACTTGGTACGTCCTCAGAAACCTTCTCCTGATCCCGACCTGCAGACGTTCTAGTGTGTTAGCATCTCTAGCTAATGTTGATGGTGATCAGATGTGGTCGTGGTACTGTCTTCCAGCGTGGATTTGCCAGTGCAGGAGAGTGGGTGCATCTGTAAGGATTTGACGCCTAACAAAACACTCCCAAAGCTAGCTCATTCTTGTGGAGGTCAGCGAGGCAATTCTTCCGGTCTGGGCTGGTTGTGGTTGAACTCCTCTGGGCTCACTCATATATCTGCAATCAGCTGGCAGATTGGCTAGAGGTTGGTTGGTCCAGGATGACTTTGGCTACGACACCTGGGGTCTCTGTTACATTGTCTGCCTTCCTCCCGAAGGATAACCAGGACTTATTCACATGCCCATATCAGAGTTCCAAGAGTTCCAGAATGCAGGCAGCATGCTTGAGGAATCGGTTCCAAATGGCACATCACTTTTGTCACATTCTATTGGCCAAAGCAAATCACAGGGCCCACACAAAATCAAGAAGTAAGGAAACAGACTTTACCTAATATGGGAAAAGTTGCAAAGTACTTTGGCCATGTTTGCAATTTCCCCTTACAGGGGTCCTCTATACCATATGTCCATGAATGCATTAAACGTAGCCAAGCTTACCTTAGGTTTTGGTCTACACGGCACTATTGACTTACAGAGTTAGAAGTCAGTTAGCAAGTTCAGACTTTGAGTCATGAACTGTTGTCAAGTAAATTCATATTACAGTTGTATTTATGCTGTTGATCTGAACCAAAGTATAATCCTTTGTATTCAATTTCATCTCCTTTGCTTCAGCCAGCTTTGATCCTTCCATAGCCATTCTTGTAACAATCCTCTGTATAACTTTTTAAAGAACTTGCCAAATTCTGAACAATATCGTCATGTATTCCCTTACCATATCTGGTGCAAGCAACAGCTGTTATCTTAACAATTGGTTCTAACAACAAGTTAAAGACAGGGGTGATCACGTTTTCTAATCTTGCTGTATATTCAATGGCAACAATCATACTGGCTGGGCGCACAGCTGGTCCTTGGTTACCACATGAAGTCACACAAGGATGAATCAATGTTCAAAATAACACAATTCCAATGGTTAATCAGTGGCTCTTCAATTATTTTTTCAGTAGAGTCCTTTTTTTAAAAGATGAACTATTATATGAAAGTCCAACTTGAAAAACAGATAAACATGGGACTACTTTAGCTAGAAGAGGGCACATTCCTGAAGCTCTTCCTACTCAACTTCTCCCACCTCCATCTCCATCTCCATCTCCATCTCCCTTAAGGGATCTGAGGCCTCCTTGGAACAGAAGTTGAAAACCACTGGATGAAACCAGTGTTTTTGAAATTTGACAAACATGACCCTCGATAAGTAACGTATTTTACATAGTGACCCAGAACACACACACACATAGATCACTAAATCAACTGTTTCTCAAGACAACTTCACCATCAGTTCAATATATTCTATGTTTTCTATTCCTTTCATTTCACTTTTGGAATATTGATCATGAACTACTGTCTTGATTTTACAACCCACTAAATAGATCATGTCCCACAGTTAGAAGCCATTGGACTTAGTGACTTCTTAAAGAGATCTTTCAATGTTGAAACTCTATGGGCCTATTGTTCTAAAGCTTTCATACCCTCAATGTCCACTGTTTATTCTCAGGGATGAGAGAGGCTGGTGATGGGCACCACCAGAAAGAGCGGAAGTCAAGTTCTAGAGAAGTGATAATAATGGTCCCAAGAGTAAAGGAGACCACGTGCCCTCATGGACACTAATAAAATCAGTAGATGAGCTTGTGAGAAGAGTTTACTCTGGAGTCTGATTTACCGGAGTTAAATTCCCAGTTATGCCAGCCTGGGTTATTTGGGCTTACTTAATCTATCTGCGTCTCAATAATTACCTCCTCTGATATTTAGGTCTAATAATTAGTATTTACCCTTCAGGGTGGTTAATAGCTTAAATAAGATAGTGCATGCAATGCATGTAGCACAGCCAGGTACACAGTGAGTGGTAAGAGCTCCTTAGTATTAATAAGGGAGTAGATGGCTTTTTTTTTTTCAAAGGAGTGGGTTCGATAACCAAGACAAAATGTGGATTGATCTCTCTCCCTCCCCCATTTTAATAGTCAGAGGGATCTCTGTTCAAATTTTTGCTCTGCCATGTAAAAGTTGTGGTCTTAACAGTGGTCTTGGTTGACTCACACTTTCTGAGCTTCAAGATCCTCAGCTGTGAAATGGGAATAACAGAACCTATCTGACAGAGTTGCTCTGAGGATAGTTGAAATAATGAATGTAAAACAACTGGCACAGAGGGAGAGAGAGACAGAGACAGAGAAACAGAGACAGAGAGAGACACAGAAGGAGAGAGAGAGAGAAACACCCTGACAATATTTGGCCAAAAAAAGGTACTTTGAAAAGCAACTGTTCATATTTTGAAAATGATTGAAGAACATTCCAACCACAACCAAATCATATTGGTTTTCTTAGCTATGATTTAGTGCTCTAAAATGCAGAGCCCTACCAGAAAGTTCCAGCAACATGCAGTCATAAAATTCATCACTCTGGGGTGTGTGTGAATGTGTGTGGGGTGTGTGTGTGTGTGTGTGTGAGAGAGAGAGAGACATCTCTTTGGCTCAGCAAACACAGCTGTCTCCTGTGTGCCACAAAATATGTTGGGGTTACATGATAATTTAGGCAAGTCCCTTCCATCAGGAAACCTATAATCAATCAATATCTCAACCTCAATCCTTTTTTTACTGAGCACTTTCTATGTAGCAGGCACTGGGCCAGGAACTTTACAGACATCCTTTTACCTTAGCCTCAGAGCAACCTGGTCACATAGGATTTGTTATCCTCATGTCACAGTCAAGAATCCCAAGGCCACATAACTATGAAGAGGCAGAGAAGCGTGAGTCTCCCTAGATTCCATACATGTTGAAGCAGAAGGCGTAAGCTGCAAACAAACATCTGATGCGGTACTTTCGACTCGTAAGCTGTGTTCTGTCTCCAGTTCAATGCCGGAAGAGGAGCATTTCAAAGACAAAGGATGGAAGCATGAAGCAGTTAGCAAGAGGAAATTGTCGGAACTGCTGGCAGCAGATCGGCCACGAGCATCAGGCCAGCAACCCGGGGTGTCTCTGATGTTTCTGGGAATAGAGGTTTATCTTAAACCTAAAAAAAAAAAAGAGGCAGGGCAAGAATGTGAACCCAGATCTCTCTATTAGAGCCTAAATCCTCTGTAACATCCCAGTTGTACTCCCATGGATTCGTAGATGTAGATATAAAGATCACGAGACGTAACATACAATACCAACTGCATGGCACCTCTATGTGCCTATCCTAAGTATAGGGTAGTGGTTAAGAATATGGGCTTCAGACTCGGCCAGACCTGGCCTCACATTCTTGCTCTACCCCTTAGCAACTCTAAAGTTCAAGAGAGAGAGAAAGTCAGATGGATACATCACATAATAGAAAGTTTATGTAAATGCACACATACACATATACACACTCACAATAGATTCACTGCGGAAGCGTACCTTAGAGAACATCCAATACAATGTCCTTACTTAGCAGTTGAGAAAGCCAACACTGGCTGGAAGGAAGACCACCGGTGAGGGAGCGCTGGGGGCATCAGACCCCCCACTCCGGAGCCACACCTCAGTCTACCTCCCTCTATAAATGTGCTCAAGTTTTCAAATGGTGACTCCCCAAATCAAAGGAAATGGCCACCCCAGATAAAGCAGATCTTTGCAAAGAAAGAATGTCCATCGCATTCTGAGATTTTCCTCTATCTGCCCATTTGCAGAGGTCACAAGAGGGGCAGGGGAATGATCTCATGACGTGACTCCTGGGTCTCCACACCCAAGAATGCAGGAAGGTTTAAATACATCAGACTGCAGGCAAGAATGCAGACAGGCTCCCCGACATGCCTTCTGTGCTTTTTGTTTTTTTCCCTGATGGATACCATCAGCTGTCCTGTTGCTAAGAGACGGGAGTGGGTGGGAAAGGCCAACAGCCATGTTTTTCAAATTTATCTACAAAACCGGTTGTGCCTCTGCTCTCTCCAGGGATTCGGCTTTCTTAAGAACAGGATATTACAACCCGACAGACAGAGAGAGTGAGAGGACTCTTTTTCGAGAAATGGACAGAGCTTTTCTTGGACCTTCAATGTCATCCAGCAGAGTCCTGGGAGCTGCCAATTACCGGTCTGATGCAATGTTTGGGAAAGAGCCGCAGAGTACACATGACTCAACAACATATTCTGATTTGCATTCCTGTCTCTCGGGAAGTTGCACTTATCAGCACCAACAAGTGCTGCGGGGTCGGTGAGAGCTCTGGGCTGAGCTTGTCATCGGAGAATTAAAAGGAATTAAAAAGACAAGAAGAGGTTGTGGGAAGGTGAGTATTTGAATCACTCTGGGACTTTCCTTTTTGGTTACATTCCAATCGGACAGACCCAAACCTGGAAGAGTTATTCTGTTGCTCAATGTCAAAAACATTCGACTGGAATGCAGGACGTGTGAACTTGGACACCCCCTGCAGCTTCCCTGTGTGGCCCAGTAGGCTGCATCCACTCTAAACACACTGGTCAGGAGAGCAGAGGCAGAGCCCAGGGCACATTTCATATAAAAAAGGCAGGGACCCAAAAGCTAAGCTCGCAACAGCATTCCTCCCCCTAAGCCTTTGTACCGACCCACAATACACTTTGATGAGCCCAGCAGAGATGGAAAAGGAGCCCTTGGGAACAGGTTGGCAGATTTTTTGGTCCTTAGAAGAAAGCAAGAATGTGAATTAACTTCCTCCTTCTCTGGGTTTGTACTTGGCCATACGAGCCAGAAAAACACTTTTTGTTTGCAAAAAGAAAAAAACAAAACAAAAAAATCTGCTACAATCGCTTATTGCCAAAGAACTCTAAGAGCAACATATAAGGGCACCTAATTCCCCATTCTGCCCCCTGCCCGTGGACCCCTCCCACCTTGGCTTAAATAGTCAAGGTAGCAATCCCTGTCACACTAGTATAAATGAGAATGTAACTCAATGTACCCAAAAAACCCATTTAGACTTTGCAGCATGTTCCAGAGCTCAGTGCCCCAGCCGCTTGGCAGAACCTTCCGACTAACTATATACAAATCACAGCATCCTCCTTTCCACCTCTAAAACCAGTACAGAAAAAAAGGAAGGCATCACAAGCTATGTGTCATCAGCAACAGAGAACAATGGAGTTGAGTGCAGGGTGCAGTGTGTGAGGGTCAGGGATACACCAGTTCTAGAAAATACAAATACTTAACCTAAATCAAATGCTTACTGTGAAAAGGCAGATGGCAGGAACTTGATGGCTGTATCCTATTTAATTTTCACAACAACCAAGGAGGTATCTACAATACCTTTTCAGATTTGCCACTCCCTAGGACAGACTAGTCAAAATAGCCTTGGAAGTCCCCACTACACAGAAGGTGAAAACTTACTGCTAAAGAGGGGTGATTATCCAGGCCAGCTGTCACAGATGATGCAATCTTTCACATAGGACAGCAATTAGCCGAAATAAATCCCAAACCACTGTTACCCTCAATCCCTAATTGCCCATCTGGGTTTGTGGTTTTTGTCAACCAAAAAGACACTTGGAGTAGCAAGTGAAAGGGCTGTTCAAAGAAGATTTTAGAATGAAGTGAAGTGTCTCTTTTTGGAAGACTGACAGGTGGGCAAGATACCAGGCAGCCAGCCAAGGAGTGAGACTAAAGGCAGGATGTCCAGAATTGAGCTGGTTGCCCTTTAACCTCTGGAGCTGGGGAGAAGGAGGTGGAGGTGGGAGGGGTCACGAGATTGGACTGCAATAACACTGACCTCAAGACAGATCCCACTGCTGTTTTGGTTATGGACTGACGGTGTGACACGGACATTTTATTTATGGAGGCATCAGAATGCAGTGGCCTGGGCACCAGCCACCATGTTTCTCCCACAGAGTCTATAAAACTCATTGTGTAAAGTCATTTCCCCCTTGTGGGAAAAAAAGGGTTGAACCAAATGATGGCATTCAAAGCCACGGTTATAATCTTTATTAAGGCATTCATGAGTTATCGATCACAAGATAAGGTCTGATCATATTGACATATCATCAATAGATAAAACAATGAGTCACATCGATATCTAGATTTATATTTTGAGAAGGCAATAAAAGAGTGTTTCAGATTCTCCCTTGCTTTGTTCAGAACGTAAAAACTAATGCCATTCTCATAATAGATGCCCCTTAAATAGAAAGATGCTTTGTCATGGGTGGAAGAGAATGGTGATCACTGAGAAGTTAAACTTTAATATTGTTTACTGAGGCTTTAGGAAAATGGCCAAAAGGAAGTGGTCAGCATCATAGTCCTAGCACCCAGCACAGTGCAAATCACGTAGCAGTTGCTCAGTAAATCTTTGTTGAGTAAATCGGTGGCTCAAAGGAACTCAATTAGACGGAGTAAAAGGAGATCTCTCTCCAATGAATATTCGGGATTTTGTCCATTTAGGACAACTTGAGCCAGTCAATCTGTCCGGGCCATGACTTTCATCCCCACAGTCTTGCCCCCTCATCCTATATTTCCTAGGTTGGTTAATGGTGCTTCCCCTCTATGAAAGGCTCTTCCCTCACATTGGCCCGGCGAACTCCTACTCCTACTTTGAAAACCTTCTCAAATATTCCTTCTGCTGAAAGCCTGTTCCTGCTGCAGCTCTAAGGACAACTGATGGCTTCCTCTTTTGTCTGCACTTTGATACACAGCACAGAGCACAGTGCCTGGCAAACAGAGCCACCTCAATACATTTTGACTAATGAGCAAATGAATAAATAAATGGTCAGCAAGAATACAGACAACTGGGGCTTCCCTGGTGGCACAGTGGTTGAGAATCTGCCTGCCAATGCAGGGGACACGGGTTCGAGCCCTGGTCTGGGAGGATCCCACATGCCGCGGAACAACTAGGCCCGTGAGCCACAACTACTGAGCCTGCGCATCTGGAGCCTGTGCTCCGCAACTGGAGAGGCCACAACAGTGAGAGGCCCGCGCACCGCGATGAAGAGTGGCCCCCACTCGCCGCAACTAGAGAAAGCCTGTGCGCAGCAACGAAGACCCAACACAGCAAAAATAAATAAACTAATTAATAAACTCCTACCCCCAACATCGTTAAAAAAAAAAAATCCACTGTTGTTCCCTGCTTTTAAAAAAAAAAAAATACAGACAACTGAAGTAAATCAGTCTCCAGCAATTAGATTCCTACGATGTATAAGGCACTGTGTCCCTGCCTTTAGTTAGAATCACATTTCACAGAAAATGTCTTGGAGGAGGTGGGTAGGGGAAAAATCTAGAAAATGAAAATCTATGTAGCTTTTGTTGTACTCCCAACAACCCTCAGACTATTTGGATTGAGCCCAACTAATAGCATTCTCTAAAACTGAGTACCCAAAAGGGACATTAACGCCAATATCACCCCTTAAATATTAACCATGTTAAACTACAGTGTCCAACACCATCTCTGAAGGACTTCTACCCACTCTCAAAAGAAAAGACAAAGCAGAAGCGACTGCCTTCCTCCTCTGGAGACAGTATATGTTCTAAAATAATGTTGGTCATTTTCACAAGTCCCTTTGACTCATGCAATTTGTCATCCAGACACATATTTCCTCCTGGGCCTGTCCCATTTCCCCTTGGATAGGGAAGGATCATTTTAGCCAAAGGGCCAAGTCCTTCAGGAGACAGATCTGGTCTAGGGTAGTAACCTCCAAAGCAGAAGCCCAAGGACCAGCGCTAGAAGAAGTGGTGGCCATGCAGAAAAGTCAGAATATCAAGGGGCTTCCGGCCATTTCCAAATTCAGTGGGCATCCACCCCACACAGAAAAGTTGTGGGGAAGCAACAGAGACAGTGGGACCTCTTCTTCTCTTTGCCAGCATTTTATTCTCTTCATGAAAGTTCTGTGAACATTCAGGTCACAGAACATCCGTGCTTCTGGTGAGGACGTATATATGCCTGAATACGTACATTTCAAACCCCAGGAAAATGTCGTGAAGGGCACACAGGAAACTTGTCACTGTGCTTTTCTCTGGAGGGATTGAGGGGTGACCAAAAGGAATTTTTACTATCTACTCCAGATGCTCCTGCCTAGTTTGATTTTTTTTCAACACAAACACCTATCAATTTTGAAATTTTAAAAAATTAATAGCGCTTCCCTGTTGGCACAGTGGTTGAGAGTCCGCCTGCCGATGCAGGGGACGCGGGTTCGTGCCCCGGTCTGGGAAGATCCCACATGTCGCGGAGCGTCTGGGCCCGTGAGCCATGGCCGCTGAGCCTGTGCATCCGGAGCCTGTGCTCCGCAATGGGAGAGGCCACAACAGTGAGAGGCCCGTGTACCGCAAAGGAAAAAAAAAAAATTAATAAAGTTGTCAAAGTGGGGATAAATGGTCGGTTTGGGACGGTTTGACCTCAAAGGCTTTCTTTCTCCCTGGCAGCTCTGAGTTTCTGTTCTATATGATTTTCCCACCCTAGTCATGAAGCCTCTGGGGGCACAGATTCTCTTGCATTTCAACATTTACCAGATCTCTTAGGAGGGAATAGGGGGCTCACTGGGAAGAGAAGATGCTGGCTCAAACTGGTCCCAGCACCGGGTTGAGTCTTTCACGATCTCAGTTTGATCCTCCTAAAACCTCCAGAACCTATGTACTACTGGCTGCATTCTGAGGATGAAGTTCAGAGACTTCATTAACATGCTCGGGCCACACAGTGACAGAGCAGGAATTAGAACTCAGAACTGCCAGGCATCCCAGCCCCTACTACTGCAATGTGCCCCTCACTCAGTTCTAATGACCACTGTCCCTCAGCTTCTCCTAGGAGTCCTGGCCGGCCAATGACATCCCCACTAGACCAGTCCTGGCCTCTCCACTCACCCACTCTCACCTCAGAAGTCACTCTTTCCAGATGAGTTGAGAAGGAAAATGCAAAGCTCATGCATTTTACTACCCCTGGGGCTCCGGCGTGTGAAGCCAGTGCGATCAGCAACTTCTCACTACAAGGCTTATTCTTGGACTTCCTCATCGTTCATGGTATGATTTGAATGCCCAGGTTTCTCATCCACCTGTCTGCTCCATAATAAGTTCACTCATGTCCAAAAAAAAAAAAAAAGAAAAGAAAAAGAACAACTGGAGGACAGAGGAGACATGACCAGTATGAAAATGTCTGGGGGGTTTTAGTCAAAGTTGGTCCAGAATGAGTCAGCAGGGAGATGTGGATGACAGGAGAACAAATTTGAACCTTAGCATCATTAAAAGGACTAAAGTACCAAGAATGGAGAAAGTAATCAAGCTCCTTTATGTAGCGCAAGGGCAAGTTTCTTGAGCCTCAGTTTCCTTGTTTGTGGAATGGAGCTCATGACAAAGAACAAGCAAGTAAACTGCTTACCGGAGCACATAGTAATCCCTCCAGAAACAAAGCCATCTTTATCATTTTCTCAACAACATTAAGAGAAGGTACTATTAGTCTATTTTACAAATTAGGAAACGAAGGTGACAAAGCGGCAGAAAATGACTAAGACCAGGTCTGCCTGACTCTGAAGTCCGTTTTCATAACCACTAAGCTGTACTTCCTCCTCCAATAGAAAATTTAGAACAAAAAGAAAATCCCCATAATCTCATGACCCAAGAGATAAACACTTTTACACTTTTAAATACTTTTAGATTTTCTTCTGTACATTCGTAAATATTATTGTTCAAAGTTGAACGATAATACATTCTGTTTTATAACTAGCTTTTTTACATTTGCCAGTCCGTATTATAACCATACTTCCAGGTCAATAAACATTTATTCCTGTAGTCATTCTTGATGGCTCCTTAGTATCTGTTCATATGAACGGTGAACATGCTGTAATCTATTCAACCACCATCACCGGCATTTAAGTGGTTACATTAAGTTTTTCACAAATGTAACCAACACTGCAGTAAGCATCCTTGTAGCTAAGTCTTTCTTTTAACTATTATTGTTAAGGTTGTATAGAAGCACTGGGGCTGGTTCTAGCTTAGCAATTGGGTGGATAATGAGACTTTATGCCCTGTTCCCTGAGAAAAGTGTTGGAGGGGCTGACTGGTGTCATCCTACCTAGAGAGGTCAGACTCCAGAGGCAAGAGTGGGAACAGGACCACCGTCGTCCGATGGCTGGGGAGGTGCCTCTGGCACCGCGACTGAGCTTTCTCTAGTGATCTTGAGCGAGTAGGACCACAGGGCAGTAGAATTGTGCTGGCTGTGCAAAAGCACTTCTCCACAAACTCAATTGTCAAAGGACGTGTTAATCAATCTGCCTCAAGAAATGACAAGTTCCCCAAGATGTAAGAAGCTCAGTTTCATGCTGACCTCCCCCATTCCTCAGGGATGTTACAGAAGAAAGTAATCAGTCCTTGTTTTAGGATTGCCTGAATTTGGAAAATCTAAACTCTGTCTCTGACTTACCAACTTACAATTAAAGTTGGGAACCTACTAAAAACCAGGCACTTTACAAACATATCTTGTTTAATTCACAGAGTGCTCTAATAAGGGATGGAGCACAAGGAGATAAACTAACTTACGTCAATGAACACCACCGGTAAGTCCCGGGAACTCAAAGTTAGATTTTTCTGATACTAAAACCCTTGCAGTCAGATATAGTGACTAAAAGAAGATTAAAAGAATGGCTTTTAGAGGAAAATAGACTTGGGCTCAAGAATATTCCTTCACTTAATAATAAAGTTTGCATACTTTGTTCAGTAAAGTATTAATTCTTCTCTAAAATGAGCCCATCTGTGTCATCCATGAAGACTTTTGAGCTCCCCAGCTTCCTGAGACGAAGTCTGTAACACACTAATACACTTCATTCATTCATTCATTCACTGCTGGGCCCTGGACTAGGTGCCATGACTGTAATGAATGACCAGTATGGTGGTAGAGCCTGGCCTAATGGAGCTTCCAGCTTCGTGGAGAAGACAGATCCTGACATGGGACAATAGTCAAGGGTGGAGAGACTACTATAGGGAAAAGCAAGGTGCTATGGGAACACATCGCAGGCCCCTCACTTTGTCAAGGGGAGTGAGGGTAAGTTTCATAAATGGATGCTATCTAAGCTGATCCCTACAGGAAGAGGAGGTGGTAACAGAGAACAAGGTACTGGGTGAGCAGAATTACTTAAGGGATAGGCATGAGGGAGTGAGAGGTCATGGTAAGGCTGGAAAACTTACCATGAGCCCCTCAAGCTTACAGCAAGAGCCCCTGTAAGTACAATTAGACTTCACCTTGAGGGCGATGGGGATCCATAGTGCAGGGTTCGAGCCAAGAAGGAATAGAAAGAGATTGACATTCAGAGAGCTCACTGGGGTACATGAGTGGACTAAGGGGGGCAAGCCTGGAGGCAGAGGCTTCAGGGAGAGCTTCACTCCAGAGCACCCGGGCGCACAGAGATTTTCTTTCTGAATTCTGTGTAGAGCTTAACATGTTAGTTTCCACTAGGATGTTAAAAAGCCAAGAAATATTTTGGTGTCAGACTCCTTTATCCTTCTTTGGTTCCACAATGCTTAAATCATAGCGATTCAGAAGACTCCCTTGGTAAACAGAGCAGAATTTTTCCAATTTCTGGCCCCAAAGGTACACCTCCATAGAGCCTCAGCCTCAAGCCAGTGCAGGAGATGGAGAGGGAGGGAAAGCTGGAAGAATCAGGAAAACCAGTTCTTAATAATAATAGGTCTCCTCCATATAATAACAGCTCTGGTTTACAGAGCACTTACACAGACATTCTCACAGTCAATGGGGAGTCGGGGGAGGAGGGAAGCGGGCAATTAGCATTAGCCCCACCCTTTCAAATAGGCCCACTGGAGATTACAAAACCTGTGAGTAGTGGGGCTGGGAATGCAAGTTTTATGACTCTCACTTCACTGCCTCAGCTCCCTCCCTTAGAGCTATTTTTTGGAAGGTGAGAATGGTTGTTTGACAGCATCTGTGTGCCCATTACCTCCTAACAATGGGGAAGTCAAGGCTAGGAAAGGACGCCTGAGTGGATGGGGCACAAAACAGGACAGTTTTGAATGCCATGGGCAGGGGATACTAATAACAAGGAAGCGTGCTCTCAGTGTGTGTCCGGGCTGGGGGCGAGCTGGATGTACCAGAGGCAGGAAAATGCTAGCATGTGTCTATGCCCAATGGGATTGTGTTAGGGTGAGGAATGGGGAAAGGAAAGAAGAGTAGGAACTCCACACAAGAGTCAGGGGCTGCTGGACGGATGAGCCCTTCAGCAGAGTCTGAAAGACCATCTGGAAGTCAGGAAGCAAAAGCAAATTCCACAAACAGCCCCACCGTTTTTGTTTGTTTGTTTCTTTGTTTGTTTCTTTGTTTTGCGGTACGCGGGCCTCTCACTGTTGTGGCCTCTCGCGTTGCGGAGCTGTGCTCCGGATGCACAGGCTCAGCGGACATGGCTCACAGGCCCAGCCGCTCCACAGCATGTGGGATCTTCGCGGACCGGGGCACGAACCCGTGTCCCCTGCATCGGCAGGCGGACTCTCAACCACTGCGCCACCAGGGAAGCCCGCCCCACCGTTTTTGAGCAAAAGGGCATTCAGGTAAAGGGTGCTCGCTCTGGCGCTTGTTCAGGTCACCAAAGAGCTGATATGAAACAAGACCTGAGGCTCTGTGTCTGGACAACTCGGTTGAAATCCACAGAGCAGAAACCAGCTCACGTGGCCCCGCCAGCCCTGGGGTCTGGCAGCTGACCAGGAAGCTGTGAAAGGTTCCTGTTTGGGGAGCAGTTGAGCCGTGTCCCTCCCACCCCCAGAGAACCACAGAAAGGAATTTTGCAAGGCTGATCCACAAACAGCCACCTAGGAAGGAAGGAGGGAATGGTTTCCCAGGATCCTGCTGGAGACCCACATCAAAATGGCCCTGTGGACAATATTCTGAAGTGGGGCAATTCAGGGCACATGCATGTCAAACCACAGGCACCCTTGGCACTTCCTGCAGACCTACCATACCCCAAATCGTACGCAAAACCCTTTATGTTTAACCCCATTCAATCCTTGCAGCACCCCTGTTCTGTGTTGAGGAAACCGAAGCCCAGAGTGGGTTAGCAATCTGTTCAAGGTCGCATAGGTAATTAACTGCAAAACTGAGATTTTCTGGGAGGTCTAGAAGCTCAGAACCCATGTCCTTTCCACTCCCCACAAAACCTTGTGAGTTTGTGTGCTTGAAATAGCACAGCAGGGAGAGGAGAGGAAGGGGAGGTGCAGCAGGGTGGACACTGTGTCTTAAGCCACCACCCTGACTCACTCCCCTTAATAAGCATCTAACGACAGCTGAAGTGTCTGCCTTGGGGGAGTGGGGTTTCTAGAATAGCACTGCGGAGGGGAATCCAGACTGGTTGTGACTGGGGCATGAATCAGCATGGTGACTTCCAGGTTAAAGAGGAAGCCTTAATTAACAGCAGCCCCAGATGCAAAAAGAACAGTGTCAAGGCTTTCTGACAAGCTTAGGACCCAAAGGGACTATATCTTGGTTTCCTGTCTCCAACTCCAGCCTTATTTCAAACCACTTCCTAAGCCTTCCTACAGTTCACCAATATGAGGACCCCCATTCAGCCTCTGCTCTTTGGTCCTGCAATGGTCTCCACTGGGAACGCTCTTGACCTCTCCTCTGCCTCTCTAAATCTGACCCATATTCCCCGGGGTCGGGGTGGGAGATAAATTAGAAGTTTGGAATTAACATATACACACTACTGTATAAAAAATAAGCACCAAGGACCTACTGTATAGCACGGGGAACTCTACTCAACATCTTAGAATAACCTAAAATGGAAAAGAATATATATATGTATGTATATATATATACACACATATGTGTGTATGTGTTTTATATATATAACTGAATCGCTTTGCTGTACACTTGAAACTAACACAACATTGTAAATTAACTAAACTTCAATTAAAAAAGAAAAAAAAGCTGAACCCAAGTCTTCCTTTCCACAAGCTCTAGCAGACCTGGCCCAGTACAGAAGAGTGAGTCCTCTAGATGATCCACTGAGTCATTCATCTGGACAACATCTGTTAAGCATCTGCAATTCCTGGGCGCCATGGAAACTATTAGGATGCAGTGAAGGGAGACTGGCCCCGCCCACTTTGCCTAACAGGAAGCGGAAATACATGGCAACAGAGCATAATAAGAACAACAATAAGAGCTTGGAAGATGCTTCAATGTTACAAAATGCTTAACTTTTCTGGGTTATGGAAGGTTCAGGAAGCCTTCCAGAAGGAGGCAGCACCCCAAAGATGTTTTGAATGGTGGGTGAGATAAAGGAAAAACCTTTTACTCAAGGATTCAAGAGATCTGTGTTCTAGGTAACACTCTACTTCTGTCTGTGCTGACCTGGAGCAGGTCATCCCACCTCTGAAACTCATGAACGGGTCGGACTGGCACAGCAGCCAACATCTCACTTGCTGGAGCTCTGGTCTCCATACTGACTGACCGCCTAATTATTGCTCATCTCACATCTTGCATCTCCAAGTCTCTATTTCCTTGTATGTAAAATGGAGATGCTAATAACCAAACCTCGGGACTCTAGAAAATTCAACAGAAGAATGTATGGGAAAGTGCTTCGGAACTGTTAATATGCTGTGTACTGGAAGAGACTGTGTGGCTGTAGGTCACTTCTCCACTGGATGAAGCTTCTCTATGTCTTCTTCAGGGGGTCTAGTTCAAGGATGGACACACCATTTAAGCATCATAACACCTGCTGAATTGAGCCTTATTTTTCACACACACACACACACACACACACACACACACACACACATTGTTATTCCTGAATCTCAGAATATTTTCCTCCTTCATTCCTATAAAAACTCTGTCCAAACCTCACTCTACCCAAATCCCCAGCAGCATCAATCCCACCATAGGACACTTTAATTCATCCCTTCCTTTTGGTATTAATTACAGTAATTGACTTGCTTCTCTCCTCCTCACCATGACTCAGCCACCTGCCTGCCACGTGTGAGCACCATTTGGGGGTCCTACCTTCTGAGTGTCCCTTGAGGCATCTCAGACCTCCCGTCCTTGCCGGTGTACGTGGTTGGTGAAGCTGCCGTGATCATCACAACCACTTATTGAACACGTGCTCTGTGATCAGGCTCTGTGACCGCCTCTCACTGACCCTCACAACAGCTCTATGAGATGGCTACAATACGATGAGCAGCTGTGTTTTTAGTTCCATCTTACAGGCAAGGATACCAAGGCACAGGGAGGTTAAGTAATCTTCTCAAAGTCACAAATTTAGCAACTGAGGAGCTGGGATTCAAACCTGGGACTCTGACGCAAAGTCATTCTGTAACGTGGCCAGTTAGACGAGACCTGACAGTGACCTAAAGGCGAGGTTCACAGTAACAAAATAGACATTGTTCCTGGGTCACACTGAAGGCTGCAGCTTATTTGGGGACAGCTATCTCTCTGGGGTCTGATTTTGTCCCTTCTTTGCCCTGATGTGCCTTCAAGGCCACCTCACTAAGGAGGCCTTTTGTTTCTTTGTCACAAGCTGCTAATTCCAGATAGTTATAAAAGGTAGGGAACAGATGTTAACCACATGCGTACCTCTGCAGCCCAGCTGGACACCACTCCATACTCCACTTGTTCCTTTCCACCCGCCTCTGATTGCAGAAAGGCCATAAGTCGGTTTCAAATGCACGTGACAGCCTCGGCCCCTTATCAAATGCTGAGTAAGTGCCACTGTAACCAGTAGCTGTAGAAAAGTATGCGTTTTATAAACTTATATTAGGGAGATCCTTAATATGACAGACTCTCTTAGCAGTTTGCCAAAACCTGTTACCTCCTCTTCCTGGGCACACAGGACGACATTTCCCAATCTTCCTGGCAGTTGGTTTTGGTCATGTGACCAGGCTATAGCCAATAGGAACTGAGATAATATGATACACAATGCTTCCTTGTCTGGCCCCTAAGAACCTTCCTTGGATGCTCTCCTCCATGCTCCTTTTGCTTCCAGGTGACTGGGATAGGGGTCAGCGTGATCTTGGAAGCCATGGGATGTGGATGGCATGTAGATGGATGTAGACGCAGAGTCTCTGAACGCCCACATGGAGCAGATTTCCAAGCTGTCACTCCTGGGAATCACCCTGACACATACTCAAATCCTATACTTCTTAAAGTGCATTATATTTACTTGTTCATGAATATCTTTACCCAGTAGAGCATAAACTCATTGAGGACAGGCATATTTAGATCCTCACTGCCTAGTAAAGCACCTGGCAAAAAGTGGTACCCAATAAAGGCTTACTGAGTTATCAATATCAGATGACTTTATTAATTTCATGAGCCGCTTCTTGTTTTTTGTTTATTCTTCTTGGTTTTGTTTTGTTTTGTTCACAACCCTGACTGGGGAGGTGTTCTTGGGAGAATACAGTATCTCATACCCACAGGCAGATGCGTACATTTCATCCTTAGAGTATCATCACTTTGATGTAAACATTTGAACTCTCCTTACATACAAAGTGACCTGAAACAGTAATGCTTTAAGCGATTGAGTCATTGATACCTCTGCGTGAAAGAGAAACCAGAGTCCCTTTTGTAGAGGACCAGAGAGAATTGAAGGCCCTTAAAGAAAGAGAAGTTTCTACTTCCAGCCAAATAGAAGTAACAGCGATAGCATTTGCTTTTCCACCTGAAATAAGCAAAAAGCAGACAATGAAATAATGATTCACAAAACATTCAGACATCAGGCAATGGGCCATCAGGCAATGGGCACGATACCTGAAAGATGGTGTGGAAATAAAGAATATTGGCCAAGGAGGCAAAAGACCTGGGTTCTAGCTCAAGTGAGCCCTGTAATTGCCCCAACTTACTGCCTTGAGAAAATGTCCAGGCCTCAGCACAGGAAGGAGGAACTCAGTCAGAGCCCAGCAACCAGGGTGAGTTGAAGAGATGAAGCTGGAAGTCCAGTAGAACAACGTGGCTAGAACTCACAGAACCCAGAAGCAGACAGGAGGGAGCTGCACAAAAAGACATCTTCCGAAGTCTGCACTGTACACGATCACAGCAAGGGCTGGCCGGGACGCTGAGGAGCCGGAGCTCTCTTCCATGCTGATGGAAGTGTAAATGGTATGAACACTTTGGAAAACAAAGTACTTGGCAGCTTTTTTAAAAAGGTATACATATTTCTACCATATGACCCAGCCATTCTACTCCTAGATATTTTCACAAGAGAAGTGAAAGCCTATGTCCAACAAAGACTTGTGCAAGAATGTTTGTAGCAGCTCTGTCTGAGATAACCAAACATTGGAAACAGCCCTTATGTCCATCAACAGGTAAACGGATACAGACACTGAGATACAGCCCTATGATGGAATACCATACAGCAGTAAGAAGGAACAAGTGATTGATATATGCGACAAGGTGGATGAATCTCAAAATAATTATGCTGGTCGAAAGAAGCCACACATACGAAAGGGCATATAACGATTAACTCCATTCACATGAAATTCTAAGAGATGAAAACTAGTGTACAGCAACAGAAAGCAGATCATTCGTTGCCTTAGGGATAGGTGGGGAGGGAGGGGCACACAGGTAGGGGCGGGAGGAAGGGATTATAAAGGGACACAAGAAAACTTTTGGGGTGATTGATATGTTCATTATCTTCATTGTCTTGATGTAGAGAGGTTTACATGGGTGTAAATACGTATGTCAAAACAGACTGTATACTTTAAATCTGTCAGTTATACATAGATAAAGTTGGGTTTGGTTTTTTTTTTTTAAAGAAAACAGAGATGTAGATGTCAGTAATAATGAAAGCTCCTCAGTCTTGCATAAAATGAGCTCTAAGAGACACATCTGCCCTATGATTCAGTTATCCCAGGAAAAGTCTCATTCAAGCATTTGCTGGGACCGCCCCAGAGGTGGCTGATATAGAAGAAAAGAATATTAAGCAAGAAAAAAAAAAAAAAAGGCCTGGTTTCTAGCTCAGACCCCCTTTTACACACTGTGTGTCTTCGCGTGGCAATGCCATCGTGAGTTGATGGGGCAGGGGCCAAGCTTTCATCGTGGGAGACAGCAAGACATAACAGAAGAGCAGGGCTTTGCAACCTAGATTCACCAGGATTGGTTCTTCTACCTTGTCATGGAAGAGAAACGACATAAAAGGGTGTACAAAGCCTAAGTGCACAGTGATGAATTTTCACACCCTGAGCCCCCTCTCCCAAGTGACCCGCATCCAGACCGAGGGTCAGAACATCATCAGGACCCCAGGAGCCCTCCTCGTACTCCCTGTCAATCACTACATCCACCCAACAAACCTCGACTGGATTTCCGCTTCCTCCCCATTAGCTGTGTGACTTCTGGTACATTTTCTCATCTATAAAGTGGAGTTAATAGGGCTTCCCTGGTGGCGCAGTGGTTGAGAGTCCGCCTGCCGATGCAGAGGACACGGGTTTGTGCCCCGGTCTGGGAAGATCCCACATGCCGCGGAGCGGCTGGGCCCGTGAGCCATGGCCGCTGAGCCTGCGCGTCCGGAGCCTGTGCTCCGCAAGGGAAAAGGCCACAACAGTGAGAGGCCCGCGTATGGCAAAAAACTAAAAAAAATTAAAAAAAAAAAAAAAGTTAATAGTGCTAATTTACAAGTTTTATTTGTTAATGAAAGAAGAAAATGAAATAACATGTTTAAATCACCTAGCCCAAGGCCTAACATGTCAGAGGTGTTTCATACCTAGGAGCTCCCTTCCCGAGAAGAAGCTTGGAAGGGCCGGATCCCAAGGGGCAGGGGAGACTGAGTGGGGAATGCCTTAGCAGTACCCCCCTGGGTGAGTCACTTAGCCTTGCTGGGCCTCTGTCTCCTGTCCCGCACAATGAAGGCCCCATAAATGCTGGACTCAACATCACACCCCTCCAGGGCACCTTGCTCCGGATGCAAGGATGGAATAAGACATGGCTTTTGCTCCTTAAGAGCTCAGAATCCAGACCTCTCTAGTCCTGATCAGCCATGAGTGGAACCCAGTTTCTGTGCAATGGTGTAAATAGACGTGGATGCACCAACAGGGAGACCAGCATCCCCTTTATCCGACTGCTCATCACATACACCAGAAAGCTTTTAAAACCAGACTGTCGCCCCCTCAGCCTCCCAAATCAGAATGTGGATGTGTTGCTAACCCCAGGGGATTCTGGTGCTAACGGTCTACAGGGTGCACGTGGGAACCGCTAGCGAAGGAGTTCCAATGAAAGCTGTGCTGAGCCCAGGACATACAAGTAAACCATTGCTTTTTAAAATACATCTCTAAGACCAATTTGCTTCCTCTTCATTTGCCTCTTCCCCCTAACACGTGCCAAAAACGCACTCTCACTAGTTAAGAATGTCCAGGTGTTTGAGCTCCAATCAAGCAATTCATATCTTCTTTCAAACCAGGGTCTGAGTTGCCAACTCTACTGAACATGGGCTATCAGGAATGATTTCCCTGGTTTTTTTTTTTTTTTTTTTTTGGCCATACCACACTCCATGTGGGATCTTAGTTCCCTGACCAGGGATCGAACCCGCACCCCCTGCGTTGGAAGTGCGGAGTCTTAACCACTGGACTGCCAGGGAAATCCCGATGATTTCCCTGGTTCTGACAGCACCTGATGGTGAGGTGACAAGTCAGTCCCAGGGCCTCCTCTGAACAAACAGCCACCCAGCATGAAGAACAAACTGTTCTGTCAACCAGCACGGATGACCCCTACACCTGTGGTCACGGTGCTGATGGTGAGTGACACCCATCATTGTGGATGTCTATAAGAGCCTTCCCAAAGAACGGACCTCTGCATTCCATTTCCAGCCACAATTTGTGCAAAATAAAGATTAATGATTAATAATAGTAGTAGCAATAGCTAGCATTCACAAGGCATAGACCATATGCCCAGAAATCCTTGGGCACTTTGCATATGTTATTTCTTTTAATCTGTGTTACAGATTGAATAATTGGTCTCAATTCTTTATCCCTTTTTTTTTTTTTGCTCTTATCCATGCCCTTTGCCAGGTGACTTTTTAGTTCTTCTCCCTAAAGATGGAGTGTACTCCCCTACTCCTTCCCCTCAGACAAGTCTAGACTAAGTCAGCCAACCCACAGACATATGAGTAAGAAAAGTGGTTGTGAGCTGGAGTCACCAAGTACGGGGGTGATCTGTTACATAGCAACAACTAGCCAATTCAGTCCCCTAGAATGGACCAGGATCCAGTTCTGAGTGACTTGGAAGGTCTTCCCTGCTCCCAGCTGCCATTCCATAAAATTTCTGTCCCATTACGTCACAGATCAGAGGGGGATACTGGTCCAGCCTGCAATCTCATCTCATATGCAAATGTAATGATATCTGCAAAAGGAAAACCCCATAAAATACTCACTGCTAAAATGGTGTTGGTATAACTGAATCTTGCTTTGATTCAGAGGCACCTCAGCATTCTGATGGCTCAAGGCCATTCATACAAACAGCAGGTGTGGAAATATTCAAGGTATGTCATGGTTCTTACGTATCTAAATTTCTTGTTGAAACCATATGGTATGTGACAGAAAGAGAGATAACCAGGCCTCATTTGCCTCCTGTCAGAAGTATACAGCCCCAATAACATAGCATTCTTGCCTGAAAATCAAACCTGAATCCACTCAAGTGCCTAAGTACCATTTACAGAAAACAGAGTAAACCACAGGGATGCAACCTGAAAATCTCAGACAGAGCAGACAGCTCAGTTTACTCAAAAAACAAAATGTGAGGAAAGGAGGATGCTATGGGCTGAATCGTGTCCCCTCTAAAATTCGTACGTTGAAGCCCTAACACCAAGTACTTCTGAATATGACTACCTTTGGAGACAGAGTCTTTAAAGAGGTAGTTAAGTTAAAATGAGGTCATTAGGGTTGACCCTAATCCACTATGGCTAGTGTCCTTAGGAGACATTAGGACACACAGGTACAAAGGGAAAAAAACCATGTGAAGATAGGAGATGATGGCCATCTACAAGACATGGTGAAAGACCTCAGAAGAAACCAAACTGCCAACACCTTCATCATGGACATCTAGTCTCCAGAACTGTGAGAAAATAACTTTCTGCTGTTTAAGCACCTCTCCCACCCCAACTCACCCACCTGTGGTACTTTGTTACAGCAGCCCTGGCTAACTAACACGGAAGAGGAGACTCCATGATGGAAAGAAAACTAAGAGACGTATCAACCAACTGCAAAGGATGGATTTCATTTAAATAATGATTCAAACAAAAAACTGAATCCCACACACATATTTGTTGAGCACATAATAGGTTCTCAATAAATATTCAAATGAATGAATTCATGTTTGTCCCTTATCTCCAGAGCTGGTGCTTGGTGCCTTTTTATGGAACTGAAATCAGCCTCCAGTGATTTCCACGACTGGTCTTTCATCCCAATTTCTTTTTTTTTTTTTTTTTTGAGATACGCGGGCCTCTCACTGCTGTGGCCTCTCCCGCTGCGGAGCACAGGCTCCGGACGCGCAGGCTCAGCGGCCATGGCCCACGGGCCCAGCCACTCCGCGGCATGAGGGATCCTCCCAGACCGGGGCACGAACCTGCGTCCCCTGCATCGGCAGGCGGACTCCCAACCACTGCGCCACCAGGGAAGCCCCATCCCAATTTCTGATATCACCCAGAAAAAACCTTTCCTCCCTTCCCAATGTGAACCATTTTCTGTGAGCTGTGCATCTCCTCTTTCCTACCCTCAACACCCTTGCTCCTTCACCTGTTTCCATCTCTGGCCACCAGACCTTCCCCCATCAACGTGCTGGCCACTCACCCCAGACATCCCAGGTCCTACTCCTTTCTCAGGAACTTGCTGCTCCCTTTGCCAGAGACCATTCCGGCCCCAGGTATCTGCCCAGCCTACGCCTTCATGTTTTTCGGGTCTCTGCCCAAATGGTGCCTCTTCAAAGTGGTTTTCCTGACCTTCCCTGCTAAAAAGAGCATCCCCAGCCTCTCTAGTCCTTCTGCCTTTAGCCTGTGTTGCTGCTTTTATTTTGGCCGCGTCATCCATGCAGCATGCGGGATCTTCGTTCCCCAACCTGAGATCGAACCCGTGCCCCCTGCAGTGAAAGTGCAGAGACTTAACCACTGGACCGCCAGGGAAGTCCCACTGCTTTTCTTACAGCACACAATATATACACTTATTTACAGCTTTCCTTTCCGTCCACTAAACCGCAAGCTCCCTGAGAGCAAGGATTCTGTGAACTCCCGCTGCATCCCCAGTACTTAGGACAGACTCTGTAGCATGGCAGGAGTTCCACCAATAGTTTTGAATGAATAAGTAAATGACAGCTGTTGTTAAAGTGGGACTTTCTGGTTCCCATGACAAATATCTTTTCTTATTTTCCTTCTTCCCTTTAAAAGGACTCAGCAAGGAGCCTAGCAAAGGAAGCTCTGTCAGCTGGCCACACTGCCCCTTCAGCAACCCCCTCCCTCCAGACTGCCCAGGCTGCAGTTGGACAAGCCAGCAGCCAGTCTGTGGCCATCTGCAGACCTCCAGGCCTGGGGCAGCTTGGCCATGGAGACAGCAGGGCTCCATGGGGACACATGATTCAGGCGGACTCACACCACCAGGACACATGCGACTTTCTCCTGCTGAGATTGCTTCTGTGCATTGCCCATGTGTACTTTGGCTTGCAAAGCCTCTGTTTACAAATCTGGGTCAAAGGAGGACAGGAATCCCGACAACATGTGATTTGCAGAAGCCGGCCATTGCCTCCCGTTCCCGTTTTTTCCTCATAAGAAGGCAGTGCGTAGAAACGTCATCAGTTTGACTTTGAAGCCACACAGACCCAGTTCACGTCCAGCTGTCATCTTTATTTACCGTTCTTGTGACTTTGGACAAGTCACGTAACCTCTGTGAGCCTCGATTTTTTCCATCTTCACGAATCCATCTACTTCTCCCTCTCCCTGTGAGGGTCCCCACAGAAGACTGGTCGTTACAAGAACAGACTCAGGAGCTGTCAGCCTGGAATTTTAACCATGTCTCCATCACTCTCTAGCTGGGTGATCTGGAGCAAGTTACTTCTCTTCCGTGTGACTCAGTTTCTGAATCTGCCAAATGGGGATGACAATGCTAGCCATGGAGCAAACACTGTTGATGGACTGCTTTAAAGCCTCTCCCCACCCCCTTCCCCTCCCGCCTCATTGCCACCTTCCCTGTGGGAACTTGGAACCCAAATCTCAAAGTTCCCAGCCCTCCTTGTAGCCAGGGGTGTGTGTGTCTCATTCTGGCCCAAGAGATACAAGCCAAAGTCGGCCAGTAAGTGCTGACAGAGCTTGGGATTTAAATGATCATATTGCTGTGAATGCTTAGGAACAGGCTTGGCAAGTGGTACATAAATGCTTGGGGTATGAAGGCAGAAAGGTAGAAATTGTGCATGAGTCAGAATTCAGCAAGAGGGATGAGGTGAGGGCTGGGGCGCTAGTAGAAGCCTTCAGGGCGGTGGATGGTTCTAGAAGAGAGGATAAGAGGAGGGTGGGCACAGGATGCAGGCTTTGTCCGGGAGAGGAAAAGCATGTGTTCAGGCATACTTGAGCTCTGGGCCTGGACACTCCCACCCCAAGCTGCCCCAGGACCATCTCAGAAGATGCCTGTCCCTCGAGGGAAGCCAATGAAAGGGTCGACTCCAGGGACCCACCGTTCATCATCAGACTTTGAGTGCTGATGAGTTGGTCTCCACATCGCCTGGTTTACAGAGAGAGCATTCCAGTCGCCATTAAGTGTGAACAGTGTCTTTCATCTACACTGCCCGGCAGCCTGCTAGCCAGACAGGGCAAAGCTTTGTGGGTAGCCCCAGGGCAGAGGGCTGCAAACAGCAAGGTCCCCTGGGCTGGCCTGGAAGAGCGGTAGTAACCAGAGCCCCACTCGAGAGGTGGGAGAGAGGGATGGGAAGCAAACTGCCGTGTCTGAAAGCCCCTCAGGTACCCTGTCCCCAGAGACAACACTGAACCCAGGCCCTGTGATGGCATGGAGGTCATGGGCAGCAAAAAGAGAAGAGGAAAGTTCCCCATGAAGGGATCTGCTCTGGCCAAAGAGACCTCTCCTCACTTTCCTGATTCTGCGGGGTGCCTCCCATTCACCCAGCCACCCACGGGGTAGAACTACAGATACTGGGGGAGAAGCCAGTGAACAACCAGGGGGGAACTATTCCCCTGAAAGTGTGGCTCTGAGATACTCCACCGGGGTGACTCATCACTGTGCAGAGGGTGTGTCCAGAGGCTGAGGCTGAGCCGGGCTGCTGCTTGCCCCAGCTTGGAGATTTCTCAAATATGTAAAAGGTTGTATTATGCTGGGCACTCAGTAGCCCTTCTGAAAACATGTTTTAAATACTTCCAGTGAGAGGGTGGGGAGAAAGCGAACCCTCTTGCACTGTTGGTGGGAATGTAGATTGATAGAGCCACTATGGAGAACAGTATGGAAGGTCCTTAAAAGTCTAAAAATAGAACTACCATACGACCCAGCAATCCCACTACTGGGTATATATCCTGAGAGAACCATAATTCAAAAAGACACGTGCACCCCAATGTTCATTACAACACTATTTACAATAGCCAAGTAATGGAAGGAACCTAAACGACAGACGAATGGATAAAGAGGATGTGGTACATATATACAATGGGATATTACTCAGCCATAAAAAGGAACGAAATTGGGTCGTTTGTAGAGACGTGGATGAATCTAAAGACTGTCATACAGAGTGAAGTGAGTCAGAAAGAGAAAAACATATATATTAACGCACATATGTGGAATCTAGAAAAAATGGTACAGGTGAACCGGTTTGCAGGGCAGAAATAGAAGCACAGATACAGAGAACAAATGTATGGACACCAAGGGGGGGACGCGGCGGCGGGTGGTGGTGGTGGGATGAATTGGGAGATTGGGATTGACCTGTGTACACTGATGTGTATAAAATAGATAATCAGTAAGAACCCGCTGCATAAAAAATAAATAAAATAAAATTCAAAAATAAATAAATAAATACCTCCAGTGTCCAGTTTCTTACGGGCTTAACCTGGAACACGACCATGGGGAGGGTTCTTTCCAAAATGCAAACCAAACGAAGTCGCTTTGCTACTCAGAACCTTTGGTGGCTCTACTTTTAGGATGAAATTGAAGCATAGCCTGGCAGACGCTCCCCTTGTTTACCTCTGTCTTGTTTTTCTTTGTATGCTGGACATCCTCCACTAATTTGTACCCCACAAACACTCCACGACACTCAGACCTGATTGCCTCTGTATGTAATTTCATTCATTCATTGAACAAACATTTATTAAGCAGATACTGGATTCGTCTATGTCAGCTGCTACGATACAATGTTGAATGAGAGGGACTTGCTGTCTTCAAAGACCATAGCGTTGAGTGCAGGAGTTCCCATACCCTGCAGCACATCAGAATCACCCTCGGGGCTTCTTAAAAGCACAGAGGTATCCTGGGATGGGAAGAGATGGGAAGGAATCAGCAGGCAAAAATGCTACAAAAGGAAGTGGGAGCTGAATTCTAATTTCTTCTGATTACCTTCCTGGGAATCAATAGGATAAGTGGGGAAAACTGGGTTTTCGAGCCAAAAAACTGGTTCAGAACTCAGGCATCTGTATATTCTGACTAGCTGGGACATTCCACCTTTACACCTGTTGCCTGGTGAAAGTCCTAAGAGTCTCCCCTTGCACCCTCAAAAGTGCCCTGGTTTGGATAAGAAATTATATGGTCGCCTTATTCTAAACTCAGCTTTACCCATCCTACTCGTGAGAACTTGGGGAGATTTTTAAAACTCCCTGAGCCTCAGTCTCACGGTCTGTGCCCCAGGGTGAGCGATAGTGTGTTAAAAGGTGTAAGAAGTAAATGAGGTCATGGCTGCCGAGTGCCTGGGAGAGTAGGTGCCTTATTCACAGAAGCTGTTATTATTCTCTGCCTTGTAGGAAGTAGCCCTCATTTGCTCTGCATTGTCTCCTGACCAATGAAATGAGACCTTAAAGACAAGAACACATTCAGATGAAAAATAGAGCACTTATAGTTGTGGAGAGAATGGACTTGAGTCAGCAAGACACTGCTCAGATAGTTGCTGGCTGGGATGGCAAAGCTATCTTGAGTACCTCTCTGACAATATTTAACCTTCAGCTCGACCTTCTAGAAAGTATGGCTGTACCACCCTCCTCGTTGGTTGAAATTTCTTAGAGTGTTGGATCACATGCCTCCAGTGGGCCCAGATGTAGGCTATTTCGGCATCTGGGGCCAAGCAGAGTTGACAGAGAGACTGACACGTTATCTGTTCCGGTGGCCATCTGCTCAGCCCCACTCATGGCTCATCAGAGGGTGAGAAGGACCTGTCTGCACAGTGATTCACTGATGCCCACCGGGAAGCCCTCTTTTTAACATCCTCTTTCTGAGCTCCTCAATTAGCATTTGAGGCCAAAGGGGACCCAGAGGAGAGGGAGGCAGAAAGATCTGCCAGCTGGATGGAGTGTGGTCTGACTAAGCAGCTGTGGGAGACAGGCAGAGAGAGAAGGAAACTCTGGCACAGCTGGACCCCCTGGGTGGAAACTTACAAACAACCGCAAAAAAGAATGCTAATAAAAGCCCTCCAGAACGGCAAGTATTCATAATATTGCAGAGCTCCTCAAAGGTTAAGGATCTCGGCCAAGGACACAAAAGTAAGGCCAGAGCTTCACAGAAATCTAGAAATCTCTTTGGATGAGTTTGCATGAAGGAGCAGCCACATGAGCAGATTGTTTAAAAGTCTAAGTATATCCGTCGAAGATGAAGTAGATCAACGTAGAGATGGTGCGCGGAGAGCCTGGAATAAAAAGCCGAGATGGGAATTACCCAGCCCTGTTCTAGAAAGACAGGTGCTGCGGCTGGCAGCTACTCAAGTCTCTAGAACTATTCTGCGTTCTCTGGTGTGGGTCTAAAAGAAGTGATTCCTTTTCCTAAAGTGTGGTGGGCCAAACAATTAAGGCATATACACAGAAAGAAAACTTATTTTAGTGGTTACGTATTCACTTATACCACTCGTAATATGGAATGCATCATATCACGTGTTATTTTTCTTCAAACACAATTAAGTCAAAGGATGCAAACTTCTTTCCCCAGACACACCAAGCCTTGGAGCCCTTGCAGTTCTCTCTGCCTGAAGTCTCCTCTGGACAACCTTCACCCACCCAGCTTCTGCTTGCCTTGCAGGCCACACTCCAATGCCTCTTTCACAGAGAGAGGCCTTCCCTGACCACCGTGTCAAACATGGGTATCCCCTGGTGGTTCATACTCCAGTCTACTGTCTATTTCTTATAAAGCACTTCCAGGGTCTTGTCCATATCTCAGTTGGTTATATGTCTCTATCTTCTAGAATGTAAGCTTCACAAGGGCAGGAACTCTTCTGACTTATGCTTGCCTCAATTCCCAGCATCTTACCATGGGACGACCTCCTAAGCCATGGTCGAATTTATGACCACGAGAGGGCCCTGCCAACTACAAACTGGAGCTTGCCATCTACCTTTACAAGGATTAAATTATGAGCCGCTGCAGCTGCTGACATTCAAAACCCCCTGAAAGGAGTTCAGGGTAGAGATCAGGAATGAGGCCCTCTGCGCTCTGGGAAAAACTGGCAGAACAGGTCTTCAGATAGTTAGATATTTTCAGGAGAAGATTCTATGAGCCCAATTCTTGCATCTCGTCCTATCTAGAAAAAGCACTAAAATCTTCATGGTGACGTCTGCTCCTCGTAGCTAGCAGCAGCGTTCTTCAAAAAACATGTGCTCGATTGCATGTACTCTCCCTTCACCAAAGTCACATATATACAGACCTTCCCCTCTACCTCTTTGGAGCAGTTTCTGAGAGCTCTCTGAGATGCTGTCTCCTGAGCTACAGTCCTCATGTTGCCCCAAATAAAACTTAACACACACACACACACAATTCCCAGCACCTTGCCCATTGGTTGGCTCACAATAGATATCTAATAAATATCTGTTGACGGAAGAGCCATCGAAATGAACTATGGCCTTAATAGTGACATTCTTGCATAGGAGAAAAAAGTCCGAGTGTGGCTAGAGCATGGCGAATTGTGTGCCACCCTGGATATGGCCGTGGGAGGATGTAAAATGTTTGGTGATAATTATACCCTTCCCTTCTCTGGCTGAGCCGCAGACCTGGGAGTTAAGTAGGGACAGACTGTTTGCCTTTTGGTGGTAAATATGGATGGGGGAACATGGCTTAGAACTGAGTCCAGAAGAGGCTAACTGCGCTTTCTCCTTCTGGTGGGTTCACTCACCCAGCTGCAGCTCTAAAACTTCAGGCCTTCCTCCATCCTTCCCTCCCCTCTTATCCCTCCATCACCCTGACTCAGGGTGAGGCCTGCTCCAGTGGGCTGACCTTACGGCAAAGGTAGGAGACAAGAGAACACATGTGACTCTGAAGAGACAGAAACAATGAGTAGCATGTCAGTGGCGGCCAGAGCCCCAGTCCCAGCCTCACCGGTCAGAAAAGCCATTCTGTTATGGAAAGAAGCATGCCAGGGTAGAAGCTTCCTCTCCAAATTCTTCTGAAATTGTAGAAGTTCCTATGTGGAAATGGATTAACACAGGAATGGCTGGAAAAGAGAATGGTTCTCCGTAGAATCAACGTCATGGTCATGCATGTGTCTGGGTGAAGAGGGAAGTCAAGAACCACCCTGAGCAACCATGAGCCTTTGGGTGTCATGGATTATGTCTTTCACCATTACTTGGATACCACAGGCCCTAGTGTTATCTCTGTGCCTAGAAAACTGTAGTGGTCAGTAAATGTGCGCTTAACAATGTGTGCTGGAAGAATGGAAGCCTGTATGGATGATTAAATGCATTAAGGATTGAGTAAAAAAGAATGGAAGCCTGTATGGATGATTAAATGCATTAAGGATTGAGTAAAAAAGAATGGAAGACTGTATGGATGATTAAATGCATTAAGGATTGAGTAAAAAAGAATGGAAGCCTGTATGGATGATTAAATGCATTAAGGATTGAGTAAAAAAGAATGGAAGCCTGTATGGATGATTAAATGCATTAAGGATTGAGTAAAAAAGAATGGAAGACTGTATGGATGATTAAATGCATTATGGATTGAGTAAAATATGCATTATACATTGGTCTCTTACGAATCTGGTTAATTTTAATCTAATCTTAATTCCTGATCACCTTAGGATATATACCCCAAAATTGAATTCACAAATATTCAAGGCAGGGAACCAGAACCTAGACAGCAGTGACCCTGCTAATTTCTGGTCACACTGTAAACCCTCTTGGAACAACTTTTAGCTCCCAGCAGGCTGAATTAGAGTGAGTCCACATCATTTGTGATCAACGAATAAGCTATTTCTATCTGCTTCCCACCTCTTGAGCAGGGGTTCTTAACTTGGGTCCATGGGTTCTACAAGGGTCAGAGGACATAATTCTGGGAGGGTGGGGGGACCGTGAGTTTGGATGAGAACAATATACAGCTTTATTTTCACTCACCTCTAACTGAAATTTGACATTTTCATTACTTGTGAATGCAGGCAACAAACCCCAGTGTATAAACAGTATCTATGATTTTATCAACCACAGAAATCACGGATAATTTCCTATCGTATGTCAGCTGCTGCAGGTACAGACAGACCTCACTTTACTGCACTTCATAGATACTGCATGTTTTTGCAGATAGAAGTTTTGTGAAAACCCTGAGTTGTCAGATGACGGTTAGCATTTTTTTAGCAATAAAGTATTGTTTAATTAAGGTCTGTACTTTTTTTAAAAAGACATAATGCTACTGCACACTTAATAGACTAGACTAGAGTATAAACATAACTTTTATACGCACCAGGAAACGAAAAATGCATGCACGTCGCTTTATTGTGATATCTGCTTATTGCAGTTGTCTGGAACCGAACCTGCAATATCTCTAAGGTGTGCCTGTACTCACGTCTACTTCAAAGTCACCTTAGTTATTGGACCGCTCAGATCTTATTTAACACCTTCATAAATAAATGCATACTGTACTTGTGTAGCCAGGCCTCTGGGGTGATCCTTTAAGATCCCATCTCCTGGTATTCACGCCCTGGATAATCCTCTCCCATGAGTGTGAGCTGAACCTAGTTACTTGCTTCTAGCGAACAGAGTATGGCCAGAGTGAAGGGATGCCACTTACAAGATGAGGTTATAAAAGATGGTGGCTTCCATCTTAATCCTACTTCTTCTCACTTATGCCTTCTCATGAAGCAGCTGCCACGTTGTGAGTTGCTCTACAGAGAGAGGAAGTAAGGGTCACCTCTGGTCAACAGTCAGAGAGGAACTAAAGCCATCAGTTCAACCTCCCATGAGAAACCAAATCCTGCCAACAGCCAGGTGAGTGAGCTTGGGAAGCAGATCCATCCCCAGTTGATCTTAAGATTACTGTGACCCTGGCCAACACCTGGATTGCAGCCTCATGAGAGATCCTGAACCAGAGGACTCAGCTACGCCACGCCCAGATTCCTGACCCACAGAAACTGTGAGAAAATAGATGTCTGTTGTTTTAATATGTGTTTGATGCTCAGTAATGGTAACAAATATAGTTATCTATCGACTGATAACTGTATCTCTGTATAACTAGTTCTTTTTGAGGTGGGGTCATAGGCTTCACCAATCTGCCAAGGTGGTTCATGCCACCCAGAGGTTAAGAGCCCCTGCCCTAGACTCTGCTTTAGAGAAGACGTGGGTCCTGGAAGGGGCATTAGGTTGTAGCTTACATCTGAAACCACATCCTTCTGACCTTGGAGGTAGTGAACGGAAGGGGAAAGGAGAACCAGGGTGAGTGGGGTTTGGTTCAGCTGATACGGCATCAGAGGTTGGAGCAGATGTTCATCAAGACAGCAAGAGAGGGCTTCCCTGGTGGCGCAGTGGCTGAGAGTCCGCCTGCCGATGCAGGGGACGCGGGTTCGTGCCCCGGTCCGGGAGGATCCCACATGCCGCGGATGCAGC
This sequence comes from Phocoena phocoena, assembly GCF_963924675.1. NCBI lineage: Eukaryota > Metazoa > Chordata > Mammalia > Artiodactyla > Phocoenidae > Phocoena > Phocoena phocoena. The sequence goes on along the minus strand of NC_089235.1, from coordinate 68,867,903 downwards.
TGGGCCCGTGAGCCACGGCCGCTGGGCCTGCGCGTCCGGAGCCTGTGCTCCGCAACGGGAGAGGCCACGACAGTGAGAGGCCCGCGTACCGCAAAAAAAAAAAAAAACAAAAAAAGACAGCAAGAGATGCCAAAGGGAGACGAGAGAGCAGAGAACCCACATGGCAAGTTTGTGCCCAGAGTCGGAAGGGTGACAGAACAAAGGGCAGACGGAGAAGCCAGGGGTGGAGCCAGGTGTTTTTAAAAGGCAAGGCCAACCAAGAAAATATAGTTCCATCTCTCACTGAGAGTAGTAATCCCATGCTATGTGATTGGCGTTTGTACACTACTCTCCTGCATTGTAACCAAAGCCTGCCTTTTTTCTAGATGGTAAACTCCTCGAGGGCAGGACCCCCACGTCCTTGTTTCCTTTGTACCCCAGAGATCGATCACAGTATAACTTTTCGTGAATGACATATCTGCTAAGGGACAGCGCTGGGCCCGGGAACCAGAGATGAATTGGGTTCCATGTCTGTCTCAAGTTGTTCATAGTCGAAAGAGGAAGCCAGATAAATACAGACATTGACATTAGAAAGCCGTAACTCAAACATGAGCTGCGCTTCTAACCAGGTTTGGTGGCTCTCCAGGCCTTGGAAGGGAGTGACACTCATTTCCCTAATTTGCGGAACATGAAACGAGATGATATGTTTAAACTGCCCCACACAAGGCCTGACATGTCACAGGAACTCCTACCTTGCTTCCTATTCTCATACTGTTTCCAGTCTTCTGGCCTCAAGGTCTCGAGGGTTGGTGTGAGATCTGATTCCTGTGTGGGAGCTGTGGCAGACTTCCGAAGGTGGGCCCCTCTCCCAGCAGGCTTCCTTTCTCACTGCCAGATGCTATTAAGCCACGTGCCGTGTTCTGTGAGTTCTCAGAGGCAGGGGCCATGTGGAACTCATTTTCGTCACTCCAGCAAGTAAAAGAGCGCTGCCTCCAAACAGGGCCTGTTCAGCACATGTTTGATATCTGATTAAAAGGATAAATGAGAAATCCTCGAAAACCCTCCAAAGTGCTCTGCAAGAAAGGCCATCATGGGGCTTCCCTGGTGGCACAGTGGTTGAGAGTCCGCCGGCCGATGCAGGGGACACGGGTTCGTGCCCCGGTCCGGGAAGGTCCCACATGCCGCGGAGCGGCTGGGCCCATGAGCCATGGCCACTAAGCCTGCACGTCCGGAGCCTGTGCTCCGCAACGGGAGAGGCCACAGCAGTGAGAGGCCTGCGTACTGCAAAAAAGAAGAAAAAAAAAGAAAGGTCATCATGAACTGGGGAGTAGGGGCTTTGACCTGGATCTTAAAAGTGCAGAGGACTCAGATGAGTGGAAGGAAGCTGGTGGTGGTAGAAGGAAGACACGGAAGGCTGCACACCAGCTTTAGAACAGCGGTGACCTCTGGGCAGGAAGGAGAGGCATGTGATGGGGCGGGAGCATCACATGAGGGAGCTTCAGTGGCCTCTGCCAAGTGTCATTTACAAAAACAAAAGGAAACATCAGAGGCAACTGTGGCAAAATGCCAACATGTGTTAAATTGGAGTGATAGGTGCAAGGGTGACCGTTCTATTCCCTGTACTTCTTGCTATGTTAGAAATAGTTCATGATAAGAGAGGAAGGGGAGGAATGGCACGGGCAAATGCAGAGAGATTGGAAGATTGTGACACGTACCGAATAGGAAAGCCCTGAAGTAGAAGACTTCTTCCACAGACTCTATAGACATGGAGTGTCTCCATAGAGGGGAGGGAAGAAAGTTGGAGCTGTCCTTGGTCCTGAACCAAAGCCACCCCCTTGGTCACTGCTATTTCTGGTTATCCTAGAACACTGGGGGTTTCTTCTCAATTCCCCCAGTGCTCATAGGTTTCTTTGGTATCCTCCAACTTAATATTTTTAAGTCTGATTTTGCCCAGTTGCTGCAAAAACAGAAGTGTAAGACAAGAACAGGGGTGTTTCTGAGCCTGACAAGAGTGTCTACTATTTATCGAGTTCTCATGAGTGCCAGCTTCCATGATAGTGGTTTCTGCATGTTGTCTCATATTGTTTTAATTATCCCCATCTTACAGATGAAGAAACAGACACAGAATGGTTGCAGTCAGGTAGCCCATAAACGGCAGAGTTGAGATTAAAGCAGGTCGCATAAGTATATGTCCCAGGAATTAGCCAATTACTCCTTGTGGCACATGCAAATAAGGCCTTAGCTTGGAGGAAAGTATCCCCAGGAAGTCACTGTCTCAGTCCTTTCTAGATTCTTTCCATCTACAAAAGCAGGATCGTGGATTCCCTAAAAAGACAACGTAGGTGAAAGTATCCCATAAACTATCAAGTCCTCTACAAAGGCTGGCAGCTCTGTCTCTGTTTTTGATAGTAGTGGTGATAGTGAGAATTATAAGCCTTCTGCAGATGTCAACAACGTAAACTGCATTCTACTTCTATTGCTCAGGGAAGTAAGCCAAGGCCAAAGGAAAGGAAAAAAAAAAAAAAAGAAGAGAGAGAGAGAAAGCCCCAAGTTGGAGTGGGACCGATCTGGATGGATGGCCCCATTTTAACATGTATTAGCAGTGTGGTTGTGAGACAGTCATTTGATAGCCACCCAGTCTCAGTTTTCTCCGCTAAGAAGTTGTTATGTCAGTAAGGTTCCCTATTTCCCAGAGTGAAAAGGTAGCCTAGGATAACTACGATGACTCTATGAGGGGAGGGCAGCTATTATATACCGAGTGCCTGCTGCCTCATGCCAGACATTGTGCTAGGCGTTTTATGCATATTAGCTTCAGTCGTCATAATGGCCCTAGGAAATTTATTATTATCTCCATTTCAAAGATGAGGAAACTGAGGCTCAATGAGCCCTTAATAGCTGTCAGCTAAGTCAGATCCAACTTGACCCATCCATTACCAGATGGCGCTTGAGGAGCTGGATGACAGGGACTGGTAGGTGGGAGGTGGCTCCACTTGTTAATTTTTCCAGAATCTAGGCAGATACTCCCATGAGCAGGTCCCATTCATAGCTGGAGCCTAGGGAGAGAAAGCCTCTCATGACAATGCACAGTTTACCAAAATACCAAATTCCAAATATGGTGGAATCCAATCTGGCTACCCTGATGCTCACTGTAAAGCAATTATACTCCAATAAAAATGTAAAAAAAAAAAAAAAAAATAAGAGCAGCTGCCACTGGCCCTCCTCTGCCTCTCCTTTCCCCTAGTCTCTGGATCTAAGGAAAACCTGCTCTCCAGGCTGGCAGGAGCCCATGCAAGGGAGCTAGGCTCCCTCCTCCCAGCTCAGAAGCAGGGGAGGGAAAGGGAAGGAATTGTGCCAAAGGTCACAGTGTTCCCGGTCAGTGTGTTCCAGCTTTGAAGTCAGAATGCTGTCAGTGCCCAGGCAAGAAAACCGCTGCAGGCTGCTCCACCTGCCAGACCTCCAACAAGCTCCAGCTGGGCCCCAGCCTCCACAGCAGCTGCACACTGCAGGGAGGGCTGTGCTCACCAGAAATCCCCTTTCCAGCCCCAGCAGCATCCTTAGGAAACTGTGCCTGCAGAGACGGCCAAGCCATAAAGCACACAACAGCCTCACAAATGTGCCCAGGTACCTTGCTCCCATATCCTCTGAAAGTCAGCCACGCATGACTCCATCACCAAATTCCACGGGGAGAATAAGCATTTCTACATTCTCCAGCTCTCTCCTCCTTCTCTCCCTTGACTCATAGCTTCTCTTTAATTTGTTTAATCCTATATCCCCCCAAAAAGATTTATTGTGAACCCACTATGTACCTGACACGGGTCAGGTAATGGTTAAGGTCTAGTTATGAAACCATAATTTTCCCTGTTCTTGTTACAGTTTATAGAGGGAAGAAGACAAATGAAGGAATTAATTAACAAATTAAGACAAATTAAGGAATTAAACAACAAATGAAGGAATTAATACAGAATTAAGAGTTGTGATCAGCACCATGAAGGAAGGAGAGGAAGGTGCTTTGGGAGAGAAGAGCCATAAGGCAACCTGAAAACTGGAGGTCAAGGAAGCACTCCTCAAGCAGGAGGGAAATGAAGTTGAGGACTGAAGGATCAGAAGGAGGCAGCCTTGTGAGGCCAGCTTGAGAGTGTGGTGAAGAGTTTACCTAAGTCACAGCATGTGCAAAGGTCCTGAGGCAGGAGAAAGAATGGCATGTTTGAGAAACTATAACAGTATAGCATAATGGGTAGATGTGAATCCAAGATTAAACTGTGGGACCCTGAAGGATACACCTGAATTCTCTATACCCAGTTTTCTCAAGTAGCGTCAGGTAGGGATTCGGGGAGGAGACACATTTGAGCTGATTAGTCTGGGCAGATGGAAAATGGTCCAAGTGAGAGGTACTTTAGCAGACATCCCAGGTCTCACAGTTAAAAGGAATGGAGCAGCAACTTGAACCCAACCTATTAACTTAAACGTGCATAGTTTTCTAAGCTTCCTCCAGAATCGTGGTGCACGGCAAACACTATGTGTGAATGGAGTGGCACTAAACCACAGGTGCGATACTGTGCCTGTCTCCTCTCATCACTTACGTGTTCCATGGCCCTTCATGTATAAAATTCAAGATCAAAGATAAGATGATTGAGAATTTCAAGATGGCAATGGCAGAACGTTACACCAAGCATGGAGCTCGGCTGAGCATAGGGCCCTATATGACATCCCCTGGCTGGATACACATGAAGCCAGCCCTTCAAGAATGACACTCTAGGCAGTAGTCTTGACTATAAACATTTAATATGGCTAACTGTTTGGATTGTATTAAAAGATGTAACCTGTCCAGGTATAATTTTATCTTCCTAGAGATTTTTGCCCTGTGGTTTTTCATATCAAATGGTAGTAATGGGTATAGACTTGAAAGCCAGGGTAAAGTTCTCATAGTAGAGCTCACGCTGGCTTAGGTAGAGCCAGATTCAGAGCCCTCTTTCATCACTGAGTAGCTCAGTAACCTTTGGCAGGTGGCTTAGCCTTCCAAAGTCTCAATTCCCCATGTTGTAAAACAGGGGTAATGGCTACCATATCATAGAGGAGCTGCTAGAATTTAAAATAATCTGGGCCACGTCCCTGCATATAGCGACACAAAGTTAATGAGTGCTATTGTCTTTTTTAATTAAAAAAAAACAAAAAAAACAAAAAACCCCCAAAAACTTAGGTCTCTGAACTTCAGATGTCCTGGTTACTCTTAGGACCCCAGACACTCCCCAAGCTGCTTGTCACCTGCAAACACATATCTGGCAGAAAAGGCAGATTTGTTCTATGAAGTAAAGTGAGGGGTTCAGTGGGTCCCTAACACAAGCAAACATGGTTCCAACTCCAACTCCATTCACTGCTTCACCCTGAGTGAATGACTTCACCTCTTAGGGTCTCAGTTATCTCATGGATAACTGGTAGAAGAGGGATGATACTGGGACCTACTTCGGGGAGCTGTTGGGAGGATTTCGCAGGCTCTATGTGCCCATTAGCATGCTACTTGGAACAGAACAGTGCTCAGTCATTTATTCCATGCCGCAGTTTCCTTTCTGCAAAGCAGGGATACTGGTAGTCCCTACTGCACGAGGTTGTTTTCTGGAACAAATGAGGATGTCCATGTAAAGTGACTGACACGGTGCGTGGCACATAGTTAGGGCACAGTGAATGTGAAATGTGAACAATGATAACAGTGGGTAGTTATCACATCACTGACGAGAGTGGATATAACTGCCACAACTCTGTCTTCTACTCCTTCCCACTGCACGGGGTATCTCTGACGATGCCCAAGAGCATCTGCTGGCCCAGTGTTCATTTTCAACTTTTGCTGATGCCACTTCGGCACCCCTCCCCCACCAGAAAATACAGTTTACCCAAGGACTGAGTCTATTTTCGTTTCTAAAGAAGGAAAACAGATGCACGTGCCAAAGCACAGACTTCTTCAAAACAAGACAGAGCCCGAGACAAGGTCACGGCCCTGGCTTTCAGAATTAGGAGGGAGGTGTACTTTCCAGTAACCTCTTGGTGGAAGATAATAACTGCATCTCTCAACCAGCAGTTATATGTCAAGGTCACTTGTCCTCATGTCTAGCACAGAGGGTCACAGGCTTCCCTATTTGAAGCTGGGAGATTATCTGGCTTCAAACAACATCAGAACATCAGCCGTTGTCCCTGTAACCTGGCGCCTTCCGCCCTCCTTCTGTAACAAGGAGCCATTATGAACAGTTGGAGTGCCTTATGCAGGCCACAAGGTGACCACTGTCTGTGCACCGTTCAGATAAACCTCTCGTTTCTCCCAACCCAACTCAGGCTCACCCTGGTTAGCTTAGTTTTGCATTAAACAGACGCTTCTTGTGCACCATGTGTCGAGCATAGCGCTAGACACTCAGAGACGGACCGGTTGAGCAAGATGCAATCTGTTTTCTGTAAGCCAGACTTTAAAGAGCAGATTTCAATATAATGTGTTAAATGCACTGAGAAAGAAGAGAAGAGAGCACCATGGAAACCCAGCAGAATAGAAGAGGGGCTTAGCCCTGCGTGGGTTCAGGGTAAACTGGAGAGGGGATACCCGATCTAACCAAGAAAGGAAATGGCTAGTTTTCACCTGTTACTTTGCTAAGTCATTCACCTTACACACGTGGATGAAGTGACCCTTCCTCCAAACCCACTCATATTCTCTGGCAGCTCCTCCAACCCTCCCGCATCTTAGCATTCAGCACCTGGTTCCACAGGTACACATTTTATTGTCTAACTCCAGGCTAGAAGCTCTACAGAGGCAGCGACCGGACCTGCCGTGTTCTCTGCTCTGGTCACGGCAATTAACATGGCGCCTGGCACAGAGCAGGCGCACAGTGAGCACTTAGCCCATTGAATAATACATCTTGTGATGACCTAGGCGATGGTGATACAACTTAGAAGAATACGCCTAAATAAGTAATTAACAATAGAAGTTACAAATGTAAATACTAAATGAATGACACAGACTGTTCAATTAAGCTCAATCCAGCAAATACTAACTGTGTCTTCTATGTGAAAGGAACGTTCTATGAACAAGAGAGGATACAAAAATATATCAGCAAAAGGAACCCCTGCACTCAGCTTGCTCAGTGTTATCCTGGAGGACAGGATACAAGTGCACAAAATAAAGATCAACATAAATTGGAGGCTGTGAAGATTCAAGCAGAGGGACATGAGGAGAGACTTCAGAAAATGATCAGAATGCATCTTAAGTAAAGCACTTCTTCCATGAGGATTCAGAGGAGTGAGAAGAGATCATTCCAGAAAGAGAGAATATCAGAAACAAATAAGAAGGAAGCTGGAACATGACTGGTGCTTTCTAGAAAGTCCAGTTTGATAGTCATGTAAAGACAGCGTTTGGGAGTACAAGGACCTTGGCCTCAAGTACTCAGTGACCCAACCAGCTCTTCCAGGAAGGTCCTACATCCACAGTGCTGGAGCCTCATGACCCCAGACCTTGATAGCCATGCTGAAGCACTGATCCCTTTTATTTCTTGCAGCAGGGAAGCGGCACAATCAAAGCTATGTCTTAAGAACACTTACAGGCATCTGTGTAGTGGATATACGCTGCTTTGGTCTGCCCAAGACCTCTGCAACCTTGGAGGACCTTCCCCTCCTCTGTTGCAAATGGTCCTAATATAACTTCAATCAGAGTAGCCCACCCCAATCCCCAGGCTCAGGAGTGGATACAAGGAGCCCCATCACAAAAACCAATCCCACTGCAATAAAGACTTGCCCAGTGGTGGCTGTGTGACTGAATGGGGACAATTAGCATCTTTTACTGGACTGATGCACAGACATCAGGAAAGAGAAAGACATATATAAGTGGGTAGGAAAATAAAAAGGAGCTCCATCGAGGGGAGCCACACAGAGCTGGGAACAGCAATGGAAATGCACCTGAGATGCTTAGAGGAGAGTGAGTGAGCAACTATGGATGGATGCAGCAGAAATTTTAGGTAAAGCACAATGGGTCAGACACTCAAAGGAGGACGATGGATTCCTGCTTTGGTGGACTTGGATGCCAGGCTTAGGGAACGACTCCTTCTCAAGTGCGCGATGAGGAACCATTAAAGGTTTTTGACAAAGGAGAAGGACTTCCACTCTCTGCCTGAGCAGATCATAATTGTGTTCTTCAGAAAAGTGTGGTGAAGTGGAAATAAGCATAAGCTGGGGTTCAGGCAGTCCATTCCAATCCTGGCTCTGCTCCTTCTGTGTCATCTTGGGCAACCACACCACAAGGGTGAGAGCAAGGGAGAAAATCAGAGCCACATCAGGAGGTGCCCCATCTCCCACAGCGGGTATTCTAGAATAGGGGTTGGCAAACTGCTTTATCTTTGTAAACAAAGTTGTACACACCGTCCGTTTACACATGGTCTTGCACACAACAGTGGCAAGACCAGTAACAGTGACAGAGACTATATGACTTGCAAAGTCTAAAATAAGTACAATCTGGTCCTTTACAGGAAACGTTTGCGGCCCCTGCTCTAGAGTCTTACGGAATAAAACTTGATGTAACAGGATGGGCAATGGGCAGGAGGAGAGAAAAAATAAAAACGACTTCTTGATACACACATAACAGCTTAGGAAGGAGGGAAAGCTAATGGGATTGGCAATTCTTCCCAGACTTAGGGGAAAAAATTATTTTCTCCTGACAGATAGACAATGGCAGTTTTATTGAGAGATAAAGAGGACTGAGATAAAAATGGAGAAATGCAGACGAGAGAACTGGGTTAACCGAAGGCACTGCAAGAACCATGGAGACACGAGAAGAGAAACAGAGCCATAGAGGAGAGAGCCAGGCAGAAGGAAGGCACGAAGGAAAACACCTATGATGAGAGAGATGGGAGCTTTAATACATATACAAATTATACTTAAATATTGAAATATTATAGGTACATTTATCTATATGAATATGTATGTTCATTTATATAATGTAATTTGTATTTATATAATTTATTTATATATTTGTATATGTATGCACATCTGTATCTATATCTCTATATATTCTGATACTTATCTATAGATAAATAAGTATATTTATCTATAAACAGGTAAATATAGATATCAACATAGATAAATAGATCAGCATATGTGTGTGTATGTGTCTGTGTGTGTGTATGTGTCTGTGTATGTGTGTCTGTGTGTGTGTGTGTGTGTGTATGTGAGTGTTTGTGTGTGGGGGGTGGGGGGAGAGAGAGAGAGAGATGCTGGTAGCTCCTCTCTGGGGTTTTGGCAGAGTGTCAAAAAAATTACCTTAACACAAAGAAAACTTGGGTAGAAACATCAGAAACCCATTTCTTCATTCCAAACTGCCCTGCAATAGATAATCAGGATATATTGACCCAAAGGGTAACCATGTTGACAGAGACGGAGACAGAATCAATACAACGTTTCCATAGCAAAGTTTGCAGAACACTGAGGTAAATAAGACTGTGTTTTCTGCAGGCTTTTATCAGAAATGTCTGCTTCAGGTTTACGACGCTTCCTTCCCAGTCTGTCTCTTTCTGAGCATATAAAATGTGCTTTTAGGGCATGTCTTGACTGATTGCAAATAGCACAAATGGGAGTAATGAGATTTCTAAGTTCCCCCCCACCTCCAAAAAACAAAGCTATTTAACGATTTTAGAGACAGGAAGAGGGGCCTATTATCCTCGAGAAGAGGACCACCAGTCAGCCTCAGAAAGAGTCACAATCCCTTTCAGAGTGCACACCATCACCCAAGACAACAGTCTTAACTGAACGGTATCAAAAGTCTTGACAGAGCTAGAGGAGAGGGCTCAGGATAAAGGGAAAGAGAGGGAGATACAGGGGTCCTTCTATGCCACTCACTACTCTTACTCTGGAATGACCCATAGCGCCTGGCATGGATACAGGCCGACCAGGATTTGAATTCCAAATCTGACACACGGGAGCTGTTCGATCATGGGCAGGAAGTTCCTTAAACTCTCCCGGCCTCAGTTTCATTTGCGGAAGTACAGATATTTTCCTATAGTTGGAATAAGCAGCGCTTGTGGGAACTTCACAGGAGACAGTGGTGATGGTAATGTAAATACAAAATAATAATAATAACAACCACCATCATTTCCTGAGTGTATCATTTGTGTCAAAAGCTGTTTTAAATGCCTTTAAATATGACTCATTTTATTCTCACAACAAACTTAAGAAGTGAACTATTACTGTCATTAGCTCCCTTAGAAAACGGAGACTCAGAAAGGTTAAAGTGAAAAGGCCACAAGTAGAATCCGGAAAGCCCAATGTCAGGGTCTGTACTATTATCTGCTGTCTCTACGATGAGGTTGGAAAAAGAAGCAGGAGTTAGATCATTGCATTAATTTCCTAGGGCTGTCATAACAAATTACTACAAATAGAGTGACTTAAAATAACAGAAATTTATACCATCACAGTCTGCAGTCCAGAAGTTTGAAGTCAAGGTGTTGGCAGGGCCCTGCTCCCTTTGAAGGGTCTAGTGGAGGATCCGTCCTTGCCTCTTCCAAGTTCTGGTGGCTCCTGGTAATCCTTCACTTCCTTGTCTTTATAGGTGCACCACTCCAATCTCTGTTTCCATCTTCATCTATTCTGTGTCTCTGTGTGTCCTCACCTCTTCCTGTAAGGACAGCAGCCATTGGATTTAGAGACCTCGACTAATTACATCTGCAAAGACCCTATTTCAAAATAAGCTCACATTCTGAGGGTCCAGGCTGACATAAATTTTAAGGGGACACTATTCAACCCACTGTAATCATGAAGCCCATCAGTTCTAATCTTATCTCGTAGAGGCTTAAAGTGACAACAAATTATTATTATTTAGTCAGGGCTCCTTGGGTTATAAGTGACAGAAACTCAACTCAAATTGGCATAGGCATAAAAGGAATTTATGGGCTCAGGTAACTAAAAAGTTTAGGTATAAACTTCAGGTATAAAAAAGGTCAGACATATCTACTTTCAGGAACCCAAATGAACGCCTTATCTCATCTCTCACGTCTAATTTCTCTTGTGTTGCTTTCTCTGAAGCAGACTCTTCCCAAGAGATGTCAAGGTGGCTTCCATAGCTCCAGAAATAGGATTGAAAGGACAAATGGCCAGGTCCACGTTTTTATTTTATTTTTATCTGCAGTTATTGGTAGTGCCAAGTTAGTAAAGATTATATCCTATCTTCTCATCAATTCCAGATGAAGGACATCTTTTTCCCTAAGTTTCCAACAAACGTCTAGGGAATGAATCACAGTGGACCAACGTGGATCACATTACATTCTTTAATCATTGTAGTCAGAGGAGGGGATATTCTAATTAGCCTGAATACATGCCCACACCACTCAGTCACCACTCCTGTGGACGATTCCAGGACGGTCCCCCAAGGAAAAATTGGGATATTGGACCAGAAGGTAGGGTAGGTGCTGGATAGGCAAAAACAATACATTCCAATCATAGATTCAAAAGAGGAGAGTTGAATAAACTTGAATTTGCAAAAGAAAGCACACAGGTGTTTTCTATTACGTTCAAACTTGCATCTCTAAATCAATGTGTTGCAAAGCAGATGGCACCTGAACTTCTATAGCACAATGGTCAGCAACACGTTACTCAGCATTGAACCGTCAAAGTTCCTCCAGGCTCATCTACACATCGCCCCAGTAAGACTGACTTCTCCTTGCAGGCAAGGATTAGGATCATTATTGCCTCTTTGTCTACTCCAGATTAACTGCATACAGAGCCCTAACCTCCAGAGCTTACATTTCACCTGGGGACGCAGCCTCTATGACTTACACAGGAGACAAAGAGAAACGAAATGAGACCAAAGTCCAAAGAAGGGACTCAGCCCAGCAAGATGTCTGAACTAGACAAACACTTCACCCCACCCTGCACGTCTTAAATTTTTCCCAGAGTCAAATCCAATGAGAAGAAATGGCACAGGAATGGAATGGTCACATGATTCCTCCTGTAGATGACTATTATAAAAACCCGATTTAAAAACAAACAAACAACAACAAAAAAAACTATTCAAAGGCTTTGGAAAGCATCCAAAGGCAGAAGCCAGAGAAGAGTTTAATTTTGAAAAAACCACAACTGTAAGGGGAAAGAATTGGGAATTTGTGGATTTCTGACCCGTAGGTGCTCCACAACCCTCAGGGCTACAATTGTGAAAACCCGAAGCCTCTGTGACCCAAGGTGCCAGAGATCAGACTATAGGGCTAGGAAAGCAGGTGAAAATTGAAAGAGGAATTCCTGGCAATGAGAGAACCACAGAAGTAATGAGATGTAAATACTGAGTGTAATCTCTGCCCAAATCCCTGGCTGCCACTAAACTCTGCATTTACAGAAGAGATTCAGAGGGGCCAGGAAAAAGCGTGAAGAGATCAGGAGGAAGCCTACTCTAAAGGTAGAGCTGCAACGGGTGAGATCTGTTTGTTTTGTTCTTTAACTCCGGGGGTTTGTTTTGTTCTTTAACTCCGTGTATGCCCAATTTTGCACAGCTTGGGTAGCAGAAAACTAAAGTTTTATGGGCTTGACATGGCAGGAAATAGAACCCGAGATCAGCAGACAAACTAGAAAGTAGGGGAGAATCATAGAAGAAAAAAATAACTACTGAAAGTGTGAGTCCCATTGCTGCCCAAATTCTTGGCAAATAACCAACTTACACGGGCACCTGGGAGACCCCTAGAGAGCCACACTAAAAGAGCAGCAGTGGGAAGCCATAAGAATAGAGCAAAGGGCTTCCCTGGTGGCGCAGTTGTTGAGAGTCCGCCTGCCAATGCAGGGGACACGGGTTCGTGCCCCGGTCCGGGAAAATCCCACATGCCGCGGAGCGGCTGGGCCCGTGAGCCGTGGCCGCTGAGCCTGCGCGTCCGGAGCCTGTGCTCCACAACGGGAGAGGCCACAACAGTGAGAGGCCCGCGTACCGCAAAAAAAAAAAAAAGAATAGAGCAAAAATATCAGGTGCTACATACCTTTGAATCCAGGCAGGTCGAGTGATTACTATAACAAAAATCCAGTAATCCTCAGAAGAAGACAACATAATACAGATTTACTATTATGTATTACCTACAATGTCCAGTTTTCAACCAAAAATGACTACACGTGCAAAGAAACAGAAAAGAGGAATGCATACTCAGGAGAAAAAGTCAGGCAATACAAAATGTCATTGCATGGGAAAGGATGTTGTCATCAGACAAATTTTCAAAATAAGGTATTAATGAAGGAGCAGATAAAGAATGAAGAAAACAACCAGCGAATATGTAATATAAAGATCAATAGAAACTCTCCAATCCACACAACAGAGTTTTAAAATACTGAGGAAAAGTAAACAGAAGCTCAGAGACCTGTGAGACAATGTCAAGCATGATCCAACACGTGTGTAATTAGAATCCAAGAAGAAGTAAAAGATAGAAGGGGAAAGAAACTGATTTGAATAAATTATGGCCCCTAACTTTTCAAACTGGGTACAAATAGGGTAGGGGAGTGAGCCTTCTCTGTATAAACTCAGATCTCCATCAGGATGGAATTAGCCTCAGCAACGTTTGACTCAAAGGCTCACAGCTGAAAGATTATCTTTTAGGTCATGGCCACTGCTTTCCGAGGGAAAGGCAATCTGGGAGTCAGAAAAATCTAACTGTGAAAGCTCAAGTCATTCCCTTTTACCTGTTATGTGACACTGGTTGAGTTAGTTCATGTCTCTAATCCGTAGTTTCCTCACCTGAAATATTGAGGTCATACTATGTAGGACATCTTGCCATACTGTCCTGAAGTAGCATATGTGAAACATATATAGTTTAGTAATTTTTTTACTAATATATTTTATCTCTCCCACCAGAACACAGATTCCAGGAATGTGGGGACTTTTTTGTCTGATTGCTCACTTTTATATCCCCAGAACCTAGAACAGTGGCCAAGGTATGATAGGTACCCAATAAACATTGGTTGGAAAGAGACACACATGACTTTATCACGATGAATGAATTGCCAACAGAGAGTCTGGTTAGTGTAGACACTCCATGAATGTTATTTTCCTGCCCTGTTTTCTTTTCCTCCCACATTCCAGGAAAGGCATCTGACAGTTACTGTGAGACCAAGTTCACAGCTCTGGACCCATTCTCATCCCAGTCAAAATAACATGATTATTTGGCTGAGCGAGACAGGAAATGACCAATAGCCACAACTAATGACACAGTCCCTGGCCAGGAAGACAAAAGAACAGCTTCTGTGCGGCGTAAGCGGCAAGGAGCCACAGGAATGTGAGACAGAAGCATGTTTTAATGATTATTTTTACTAAACTGATACAGCTTGCCTTCCAGTTATTCTTTGATAAAACTGACACTCAACTTATACGACTCAAATGTGATTTAGTCAGCCTGAATTCTCCTTGCTTCTACACCCACTTCTTCTGGGGAAAGGGATAAGTCATACTCAACAAAGGAGAGAATTCGAGTTCCTCATCTTTAGGGTGTTACAGAACTTTTCCAGGACCTGATGAATATTATGGATCCGCTACCCAGAAAAAAATACACATACAATGTTTTGCATACATTTTTAGGGGGTTGAAGGACCCCATCCTTCAGATTCGTGAACCATGTGGTCTGAAGCAAAGTGCTCCATTTTACAGATGAAAATACCAGGGTGCAGAGGGGGAAAATAATCTAGCCCAAGGTCACGTAATAAGGTCACTTATAAGAAATAGCTACAAACCGACCGCCCCCCCCCACCCCGGTAGCTTCTAATATCAAGACCAATGTGATTTTCATTACTCAATAACTATTTTGATTTTTTATAAGCAGCCAAAATACCTGTAATCATCTCTGATGAGTCAGGTGTGTGACTCAGCCTGTTAATATCCATTTTGTCGGGGAAAGTATGAGTAGAAAATAATGACATTAGGGTTTGTACCTGAGAAGAATGCAGATTTAAATCTTGACCCTCCTCTTAGCTGTGTGTTCTTGACTCATTACTGAGCATTTCTGAGATCGTGTTTCTCTTGTCTGGAAAAGGGAAGTTAAGAGAACCTACCTCACAGGGCTGTTGTCAAGATCAAATATGATAATGCTTGCAAAGCATTAGCTGTTGTCAGTAGTAGTAGGACTTTTATAATTTTAAAGCAGTTTTCAAAATGGAAGTACACAATATTTTGAGTGATGACAATATCATAGGGATAAGTGTCCAGTTATCTACAATATAACTAGTCAGTTCATACGAGCACTAATCTCATAATATTCAATAGAAAGAGAATATTTCCATCAGGATAGGCTGTAATCCCCTGAACCAAATAATCTTCCGAGGCTCGAAGGCTTGCAACAATAGAGATTTACTTCTTATTCACGTAACTTGCCCGCCAGAAGTTCCACGGTGCATCTATTCCAGGGCCCCGTTGTGGAGCAGATCCTATCTAGAACATAGCTGGGCATCAGGTCAGAAGGGAAAGAAATACATGACAAACCACACGCTGTCTTCTGCCTAGTAGCAACACGTATTGCTTCCACTCACACGTCACTGGCCAGAGCAAAGCCACATGGCCAGGCTACATATTCATGGGGTATAATCCCACCTCCATCATGGTTTACAAATCCCAATTTGTGAACCATAATGCAATCTGCCTTGGTCGATGGGAGCTGCTCTCTGCAGAGGCTGTCCTAAGTAATGAAATGTGACTATGGAGCTGAAATACTCAAGTCTAATCAAAATGACCAGGTGAGAAAAAAAACAGAAGAGTCCTCGGAGGACACAGAATAAAAGCCAAAACCAAATCAAAATGGTCCCAACTAGGCAAATGTGAAAGAAGTTGTTTAGTAAGAAGACCATAGTCTGCATGGAGGCTAGAAAAGGGGGGCGGGGTAGGGCAGTGTAAACCATGAATGTCACCATCACTGCTCGGGAGAGAAGGTTCTTAATCATTTGGCAAGAGCTACCTTGGTGTGCTTGGCAGGCACGTTTTTGCCGTGGTGGTACCTGTGAATGGGGTCATGATACCTGCCTCTCAGAGTGTTCACGGCAATCATTAAGTGAAAGAATGACTGTGATGTGTTTAACACAGCGTTTGGTCCGTGTGCTCATTAAATGCTAGATGATAGGGATAGAGACAGAGACACAGACATAGATATATTTCCCATCATATTTGGGGTCTGGACCCTGCAAGACTGTGAGCCTCTGTCCCCAGCTGACCCTGGTGCTGCCTTCTGTCACAGGGTGGCCTGGCCTGGAGCCCTGACCTCTATAATGTGCTCTAACATTTGCAAAGTACATTCTCATCCATTTTTTTCCCATGTAATCCCTACAAGTCCACACAGCCTGAAAGTGGCAAAGCCAAACTCCAATGCTGATTTCATCTGAGGCCTTTGGGCTCCAAATTCTGTGCTCTTTCTCCGAGGAAATTCTGCCACATCCTTTGATCTCCGTCTCTCTCTCTCTCTCCCCTCACCCTCTCGCTCTGCCACAGTTACTTCAAAAGGGACAATAGTTGAAAGATAATGATACTCAGCCATCTCCAGTGTGATACTCACTCCAGTGTGTCTGACCCAAGATGTGACTGGCTTTGGGTGGTTTGGGTCCCAGTTCTGGGCTCCATATGCCCTGGCACAGAAGGTTGGGCCTGCTTCTCATTGTAACAAGGTTGCACTAATTAGCTGCATTTGATTTTGCATATGGAGAGTAAATGCAAATGAATGTAAAGCAGTATGCAAATCAGCAACATCCTGGCTCCCCAAAAGAAAGAGCCTGTGATACTGATGTCATGGCGATGTATATTAATAGCCCGTCCCACCAAGACATGCTGTTTTTTCAAAAGGGGCAGGCATTTGGGTTTTTCTTTGGGGGAGGAACAGCAGTGACTTTATATTGAATTCCAAGTTTATGACCCTTGACAAGAAGTCTATCGGCCACAGTGCTATGTTCTCTATAGAAGATTCTTGCAGGCAATGGGGTTTGTTGGAAAGAGGCACAGGCTTGGGAATTGAGCCATATACCTTGTGATTCAAAGTCCTGTTCTTTGCCTGGTCTGAGACCTGAGTCTCAGTCTCCCCAGCTGTACAATGGGGTTAACCAACCTACTACCTACAGAGCTGTCGGTGAGGACAAAATGAGACCAGAGGCGCCTGACACACAGTAGGCGCTCAGTAAGTGCACATTCCCTTCTTCACACTTATTCCTTCCTCCTTCGGAAGTCTAAATTGGCAAATAGAAGTAAAGAGGGCCCGTCCTCTAATCCTTGCTTGCCCTGCATTGCTTGCCATCCCATTTCAGGATCTTTCTAGTACAAAGCTGTATCACAGACCAATCATTTTTAACAAAGGCCCTATGACCTCTTAGAGTCCTCCAAACGTGAGTAGATGACTCTGTCCTGTGCCCCAAAGTACCATCTCCTGAAAACAATAGCGGCTATTCTTAAAAAGCTGGTGAATTCCTCCACTTTCTAGATCTAGTTCAAGCGTCGCTGTATCCTGGAAGCCTTTCATGGGGTCCCTGAGAGACAAGGGGCTCCCGTCTGTGCCCCCAGAATGCCCGGTGTCCCCCTCCATGGCTATGTTCTGTTACTGCAGCTTGCTTACCTTTTACCCTAAATACACTGGTTGTTTCTCACGATGGGGACTATTTCTGAATCATTTTTGCATCCTTAGCCCATGGAACAGGGCCTGGCAAAGAGAAGATGCACAGTATGTGTGGGAGGGAGAGGGAGAGGGAAGGCGCGAGGGAGGAAGGATAGAAGGAAAGAAGCATCACCACATATTTAGCTGGAGCCAAGCACACACACACATGCAGTTACTCCTAACGAAATCCTGATTAAAATCAGACAAATTCTGGAAATGCATGAACACCTGAGCTTGAGTTCCCTGCCACCAAGTCCCATCCCAGAGCAAAACGAGGCCACAGGGACACAAATCTGCTCTCAGGCAAAGGCCTCACTCCCACGCAGGCAGTGTGGGGATAGAGGGGCTTCTGTGTAGGGCACCGAGCCTCCCAAACCAACCTCATCCACTCAGCTGAACATCTGAACGTTCTCACTGTATGCTAAGGATTCATGTTCTGTAACTGGACCCTCGAGCCGGATGCAAAATAAGTGGCGGCTCTTGATCAAAGTGCTTGAGGCCCACCCATGGGGGGCGTGCACGCGCACACACGCACACACCATTGCCACGTGCACGCGTAGGGGTGCTTGTGTGTACACAGACCTACCTTCATACGATACATGTGTAACATCACGCAGACGCTCGTGTGTATGCACAGACTCACCTTTATACTATCCGTTCACAGACACACGACACACGCACACAGACACAGGCACACGTAGGTGTGCTCAGGTGTGCACAGAGCCGCCTTCGCACTGTACAAACACACTCAGAGGCACATATTTAGAGCTCCTTACAGGCAAGAGACACACGCCCTGAGACTAGCTTTATCTTCCTCTTTGGTTCCAAACACGCAGGCACCGCTCTTGATGGACACTGGCATCTCTGAAACTCCCCAGCAACTACAAAGGCAGCCCCAGAGCGCCCCGCCTGCTCTACCTGCCCAAGCCCATGGCTTTCGGACTCTTAGGGCTCCACCCCCAGGAGGCCCCTGGCCCCCCTTTGAAGGCTGTTAATAAATAAACTTCAGGGCCAAAAGGCAGAGGTGTCAGCTGAGTGACCTGGGTGACTAACAGGAAGGAATCTGTTTGCCACCCTCGCCAGCATTTTTTCATGATGGCTCTGGGGAGGCTGAGCCTCACTTTGCAAGTGAAGAAACAGAGATGAAGTGAGACGCCTCGGGCCACCAGCAACATCCTCCTGGGGCCTGGGGCCCGCCTTGCTCCCCGGCTCTGAGCTCTTTGCAAAATAAGCTCTTAGGAAGACAACAATGCAAAGATCCAGGGTGAAATTTCTCAGCCCCAGAGGCTTCCGAGAACCTCTCCACAGGAGCGTCAGGGGAGGACACGCACTGCCCTCCCCTGCGGGGAGGATAAAGGCTCTCGTTCCGCCCTGCTGCTGGCGGGAAGCTCAGTGGAAGGAGGAAAGGGTAGAGGAAATTGGGAAGCAAATGAAGGAGAAAGAGAAGGAAAGGGAGACATAGAGAGAAAGAGGGAAAGACGGGAGGAAGGGCAGGCAAGTGGGCAATTTACCTTAGAGGGAAGAGTGGGCTCTCCATGGAAACAAAAGTGCCTGTGTGTCTTAAGATGCCACTAAAGAGGAAGATTGTAAATTTTCCACCCAGGAGGCAGGGATGATTGCCGGGCTTTGACAGCTGAATTCGAAAAACATTCCTATCCATCACCGTAGATCCCGACTCCCACCTAGGCCAGGTGCTGTGGGGACGATTAATGGCAGGCCTCACATACCCTATTTTATCTCAAACGTTCCTCTTAGACAAATAATATTCTGGGATCATTTTTTCTCTTCCTCCAACTGAAAAGAAAAGAAGGGAAGGGTAAGCTGGGATGAAGCGAGAGAGTGGCACGGACGTATAGACACTACCAAACGTAAAATGGATGGCTAGTGGGAGGCAGCCGCATAGCACAGGGAGATCAGCTGCGTGCTCTGTGACCACCTAGAGGGGTGGGATAGGGAGGGTGGGAGGGAGGGAGACGCAAGAGGGAGGAGATATGGGGATATATGTATATGCATAGCTGATTCACTTTGTTATGTAGCAGAAACTAACACACCATTGTAAAGCAATTATACTCCAATAAAAATGTTAAAAAAAAAAAAGAAGGGAGAAACAGAGAAGAAGGAACGGACAGATATGGGCAAAAGGTATGTACCTGCCATGACACCAGGGAGGGTCTTTCATCCAGACAAAGGTGCTGGAGGTGGACGGACTTAAATCTGAAACTCAGCAGCCCTTGCGCCGAGCAACAGGGCCGGGGGTCGCTCTCGCCCTCTGACCCTCTTACCTGGGAAGAAGAGGTAATTTAGCCCACACTCTCATGGGATGGTTCTACACACCTAGTTTATATACGGCTTCTGTGAAAGGGCATGGTGGAGAGTCAGGTGCAGTGAGCCTGCCTAAAATGCCTTTCCTTCCCTCGCACGTGGAGCCTGTATGGAAACATACATATATATGAAAGCACCCCCTACTTTCTTCAAGGTAGAAATCCCTCCTTCCCCAGAGATAACCTCTCTCCTGATGTGCGGTTTCTCACTCCCTTAAACGAGAACAGCAGTCCTTACAGTCTGCTGTTTGGGAGCAACCCCGTCCTGGTATATTCTCCGTTTGCCCCCAGTCCCAGCCACATCCATTCTCTGTGCCGAGGGGGCTGACCCCCAAAAATGGCATCTCCCGGTCTCCCTTGCCTTCTGGTTTCTGACCAGGCTCAGCCAGTAGGAGGGCCTGGAAGGAGACTGGTGGGAGGAAGAGAGAGAGATTGGAGTACTCACTTCTCCCCAACTCCATCTCTGCTGCGGTTCTGGGGTTCTGAGGTGGCTCCCCTGATGAGACTCCAGCCCCCCACTGCATTCCTGTAGCAAATGCTACTACACTGCTGTGGAAACTCCCACCTTGGTAGTTCCTAGAGGCCTCAGTACTTCTTGGTTCCTTAATTCTTCAAAGTTGATTGTATGCTCATAACAAACCACCCTACAACTTACCGGCTTGAAACATTAACCAGCTTTTTAATTCATAATTCTGTGGGCTGGTGATTTGAGCAGGGCTCAGCTAGGAAGCTCTTCTGCTCGCAGCGGTCATGGCTGGACTCACTGATACACTTATAACCAACCGATGTTCACCTGGGGGCTGGCTGGTCCCGGATGGTCTCACTCGGGTATCAGGTGGTTGCTGTTGGCTGGTGGTTGGGTCTTTCTCTCCATGAGGCCTCCAGTAGGCTAGTGTGGGCTTCTTTTCGTGATATCTGAAGCATTCCAAAAGGGTGAAAGCAGAAATTGCAAGGCCTCTGGAATTCACTCCAAGTCAGTTTTGCCATAATCTATTCGTTCAAACAAGTCACAAAACCAGCCCAGATTAAAAGGGATGGAAACTAATTCCGCATCTGGATGAAAGGAGCAGCAAAGGAAGAATACATAATGGGATGGGAGGCATTTGTGGCCATGAAACAATCTATCACACCTGCCACCTCTGTAAATGACTCTTTCCTTCCCTTCTCTTTAGAATTCCAAGGGTGCCTTCTGTTTCCTGCTGGGACCCGGACTGGCACAATATAGAACATTACTTATGACATCATACTCTACCTTATCCTTCTCCAAAGTGCTTTTTATGCTTAACATTACGTTTCTGAGATTCATCTGTATTTGCCACGCGTAGCTCTAGTTTAGTTATTTTCACTCCTCCATCATACTCTTTGTAGGGGTTTATTTTGTCCATTCTCCTGCGGACGGATACCTAGCTTAGCAGTTTTTTGCGTTATAAATCCTACATTTCTCCTTTGCACACGAGAGTTCTCTGGGGAGTGTAGTTAGGAGTAAAGTTGCTATAGTGTAAGACTACCAAATTGCTCTCCAAAGTCAATACGGTCTTTAATAGAACAAATAGAACCTGAGAGCTGAACGAAGTTGAAAAACTGGGTTCATTTTACATTATGCAATTAGCTGTGTTTTGCAGAACCGTAGCAATGGCTGGTTGGAATGAACCTCCCACCCAATGTAAGAATCCTTTCAACAGTGTTCCCAGGAGATGGTCAAACAATCCTTGCTTGAACTCTTAAGAATACACAGGGGAAGCTTGTTACTTTAACTGTGATTCCCTCTGCAGAGCAAGAATAATTTTGGAAAAAGAATAATCCTTTCCTCTTGCAGTACAGCCAAAGCCCAGGGTGTATGGCCTAAAGGAGAAGCAGCAAGAGATGATGAAGTTAGCAGATTTGGTTTTCAAAAAGTCAGCCTACCTGCAGTGTCCACAATGGAGGCAGAGGGACCAAAGAGAGAACAGTTACGGTGACCCCGCGGGGAGATGATGCTCAAATGAAGAGATATTAAGGATGGAGAAAGGAACTGGCTTTTGGCGGTTGAGGCTGGGATCTGGCATAAAACTTCCATTTGGTACTTAAGTGCCCTGCTCACCTCCTTGAACTTTTGTTTCTTTATCTGTTAAAAAAAAGGGTAACGGTAGTACCGATTTCATAGGGTTGGTATGATGACAAAATGGGATCTTACATTTAAACAGCTTAGTGTCCGCCTCATATTGTGTGCTCAGTAAATGTTGGCTATTCTTCTCGTTGAAGAACCATTGTCAAGACTACAGAAGTTAGGGTAGGTTAAATTGCTATCACTGAGAGACCCAGAAGTGCATAGGGTTGAAACGCTGCAGTTTATTTCTTATTCCCATGACGGTCCAAGGAGAGCGTCTTTGATGGCTAGACAGCTCTCCCCACGTGGCGATTTAGGGCCCCAGGTGGCTCCGTTGTCACCTGGGACCTTGTTGTTCTCTTCCTCCAACCTGAGGAAGCGGAAGGAGGTCCGTCCACTTATTAAAAGCTCTGCACCTGGGTGTGGGCACCGCACTCCTGTTCACACACCATTGGCGAGAACCAGTCACGTGGCCACACCCAGCCTCACAGGAAGCTGGGAAATGCAGTCACTTGCTAAGAAGCCCCTTCTCTCTCCACGTCGGGCTGTTGGTATTGCAGGCTGTAAGAGTCTTTCTTGTGGGGCTGTCTTGCGCATGGTAGGATGCTGGGTAGCATCTTCAACGTCTATCTCCTAGATGCTAGTAACACAGACACACCTAGCTCATGGCAAATGAAACTATCTCCAGACATTGTCAAATATCTTCTGGGGTGCAAACTCACCCCCTAGTTGAGAACCACTGCTCTACAAAAGAAGAGGAAAATTCTGTGGGTGGGGGGTGGGGGGCAGGGAGGGCAGCTGGCCACCTCTGCAGGAGAGAGAAAATTCAAACTAATAGCTTAGCTCAATTCCTTGTTCCCTCTAGAAGGTGAGCTCCCCAAGGCAGGGGTCTTCTGTATTTTGTTCACTGCAGAACTCCCAGCCCCCATCTCCTGCACCCAGAGTAGCACCTGACCCCTAAAAGGCAATCAATACATAGTTGTCAACTAATTGGATGTGCTCTGTAGACTGGACCAACATTCATCATTCAAACATACCTTGGGTGCTTTCCATGAAGCAAGCCCTGTGCTTGTAAAGGATGCCCTCTCTCCTTGTATCAGGAAATATCATTAATAATAATATTAATCATCACTTTAAAAGCCCAGATCCACTGGAAACAGTATGTCACATGGGATCTGCCCACTCCCACCCCACCTCTGGAGGTGCTGAGCCCCTGGTAACTAAAGGAAAGAGATTCCAGCTCAGGCTGCTGTTCCACAGCTGGTGATTTCATCTTCCTGAAGGACCTCCCAATGCCCGAGCTTTACAGATCCCCCTGCTATGCCTGATGCCAAGTTATTGCATTCTCTGGCATTGGGGCCAGATCTGGAGATGATCGATATTCATGTATTCATTCAACAGATATTTATTAAGCTCCTACTACGTGCCACCCATGATATTAGGACCTGGATTCAGAGCAGTTAAATCCAGTGGGGAAAAGAACTTTTTTTTTTTTTTCCTGCTCTCAAGTTAGTCACAGAGATACAGAAAAAGTAAATAGACTTCGAAACAGGAGTGGTAGATCCAGTGGGACTGGCCAGGAAGGGCTGACTGAGATGAGTGTGAGTAGTTGGGAGCTCAGCAAAAACTTTGTTAAATGAATGAATGAATAGGTGAGAGACAGGGACATCCAAGCTGAAAAACACCAAGTGCAAAAGCAGAGAGACGTGCAAAATCACCAAAACTGTCAGCAAGGAGGTCAGTTGCTGTGGCTGGCGTGTGCCAAGGTTGAGAGGGTAATACCAAGAGTAATGATGATAACAGAGAGATAGTTGGCATGTCTCGACAGTTTCCCATGCGCTTGGCACTGTTCAAAGGGCTTTAGGCATGTTATTTCATGGAATACGTACAACATTATTAGCCCAACTGTACCGATGGGAAAACTGAAGTCCAATGAAGCTAAGAATTTGCCCAAACTTGCACAAGTGGCAGAGCTGGGATTCCAACCCATGCCAGAGACTTCACTCTTCACCTCTGGATCTTGGGGAGGGTTTTGCATTTCACAGGAAGACTTTTGACCTCAGTCTTGCAGGTAATGAAGAAGCCAGGAAAGGAGGCCACGCGGTCTTTGCTCTTAAACACCTCACATTCCGCGAGGAGAAACAGGCACGGGCAAAAGCCTTTAGAGTCTGCACAGGCCATGACAAGTGCTGGACCACAGGCATAGACAAAGAGGCCTGTCTCCCCCACCTCTGCTCCAAAATGAGGGCAAGTTGAACGTTCACTTCACTAACCAATGAAAGCCTCATGAAGCTGGTGTCACTTGAGTTGAGTCTGGAGGGAAGAGAGCGCATTCAGGCAGATGTCACAGTGTATCCAAAGGCACGAAAACGGGAACCTGCAGGTGTTGGAGGCGTTTGGAACAGTCTGGAGCAGCAGGGTGAGGAGAGGCAGGAACGGCATATTTTCCACTTGGAGCTTGTCTGTGGCCCTGAGTTCAGGCTTTAGGCCTTGAAGAAGCAGTAGCCACAGGGCTCCTCCAATGCTGGAGAGGGTGACCCTGCGTTGCTTAAGATGGTGGAAATGAAACTCATGCAAGAAACCCCTACAGAAATGCTACAAGCTTTCAAAGTGCTTGGCAGCTGTTCAGCTGAGCACCTGGGCCCCGTAGAAGACAAGGCTGCCGGCAACCGAATGCACTGATGGACCCAAGAAACGTTTCTTTCCTCTTCTTTTTTTTCAATTTTTACAGGAAAAAAAAGTCCCTTGAATCTGGCTAATATGAGAAAGTCCCCTGAGAGCACTTGAAAAAGCAAAAGATGAAGGGGGAAAGAGCCTGAGATCAAGTCCTAGCCTGGCTCTGACCAGCTGCACGTTCATCGCACCATCACCTCCTCCTGAGGAAGACTACGTTTCCCAGTCTCCCTTGCAGTTGTTTGGGGCCATGTGACTGAGTGTTGGCCAATGCGGTGTGAGCAGAAGGCAGGAAAGTCACTTCCGGACCTCACCCTTTAAAACATCCTACAAGACCCTCTTGCCTTCTTTTTTCTTCCACGGCAACTCTGGGGACCACAGGCTCCAAACAGTGCATGGATGGACGAGAGCCAACTAACGCCAACGGGACTGCAACTTGAGCAAGAAATACATTTTATTTGTTAATTCACTAACATTCCAGGGTTCCCCTGTCCCTGCAACACTGATTCTCCAGTGCTTCTAAAAGTGTGGTCCACAGACCTCCAGCATCAGCTTCACCTGAGAACTTCTCTGAAATGCAAACTCTCCAGCTCCATGCTAGACCTACTAAATCAAAAGTTCTGTGCATGGAGCCCAGAAACTCTCTTTGGGGATTTTGATGCAGCCAAAGTCAAGAACCACTGGTTTACTCTATATGCTACCGTGTGGCCTTCATCTTTTGAGCCTCAGTTACCCCCTCTGTCAAATGGGCGTGAGAACGCCTCCCCTTGCTGAACTCAGGTGAGCATTAAATGTTACTATGTGGTGTAATATGTATAAAGAATCCAGCTCAGGAGCCCACACACGTTCCACGTACAGTCCGGAGCCAGATGACCTGGGAGAGCCACACAAATAGTAGGTGGGAGTCCGCCTTCTGCCACTGTGAGAGACATCCTCTATGATGGCCCCCAGTGATGGCACCTCCCGGGATCCAAGCCCTTGAATAATCCCCTCCAGTGTCTGGGCTGGACCTAGTAAGTCGGGTCTGATGAACCTTCCTTCAAGGCCCACGGGGAGGATTCTTTGCCTCTTGCAGTGTCTGGAGGCTCCAGGCATCCCTTGGCTTGTGGCTGCACAACTCCGGTCTCTACTCCATCCTCACATGGCCTTCTCCTCTTCTGTCTTCCCTTCTGTCTCTTGTAAGGACACTTGTCATTGGATTTAGGGCCACCCAGATAACCCAGGACGATCTCAAGATCCTTAACTTAATTACCTCTGCAAAACCTATTTTGCCAGATGAGCTCACATTCGTAGATTCTGGGATGTGGACGTATCTTCTGGCGGGGCCACCGTTCAACTCACCACACGGCCCAAAGACAGGGATGGGTCTTATTCAACATGATATTCCCCTGGTCAAGTCACCCTGTGTAGTGCTTGACCCAAACAGGAATTTGACACAAGTTTGTGAACGGAAAAGCAGCAGAGCATTTAAGTGACTGGGCTTTAGAATTAGCTAAACCTCTATTCAAACCGCAACCGCTTACAAACCATGTGACGTTAGGCAAATTACTTAACCTCCCTGAACCTCAGTTTCCTCCTGTGGGCATCTTAATAATACGTATCTCATGGGGTTATTATGAGCATTAAGCTAGTAAGTGCAAAACAGCTACACCATATCTGGCACCTAATGGGGATGCAAAATGCAAACACGGTGCCTGGCACACAGGGGTCCTCAATAAAGGCTCGCTATTCTGACTAGCATGTTGATGATTGGCGTGGCTGTGGTTCCCACTGTCACACACCTCCCAGCCTTTTGCTCTGACTACCACAGGGGCCCCTTCCCGTGCTCAGAGTCCCTGGGGTGATCCAGCAGCCCTCCTTGGAGACAGCTGTGGATAAATAACCCAGCCCTGCCCTCCCACCCGCAGGCCCCCTTCCCTTCCCACCGCCTGGCTCGCCTCCTCCAGTGATGTCTCCCAGAGCAGGGCTGGCAGTGAGCTCGCCTAGGCCCCTCGTTGTTATTCCTGGCACGAGGTAATCCTGCCAGCTTCCTCAGAGACCCGTAAAAACACCCGCAGTTTCTCTTTCATCAGAGCAGCTCAAAGCCCCATGGCATCCGCTCGAGAAGACAGTGCTCCCAGCTGAGTTCTGGGAGCCGGCTACTTCCCAGGATGGTCTGGTATTTGCAAGGCAGAGGGAGCGAGTGTGAACTGAAATAACCCAGCCCAGGCACTGGCATACCCAGGCTGCCAGGGAGATACAAGGCTTAGTGTATGGAGAGATCCTCCCTGGAATTTTCTGGATGTCAGTGCTCTGAGTCACACACAAGTGGGTCTGCATTCCCACTCGGCTACTGAGTAGCTGTGTGACTTTGGGCATTTCACTTAGCCTCTCTGTGCTTCAGTTTGGGGCTCTGTAAAACAAAGTGGAGATGATATCCCCTTCCTAGGTTTCCTGGGAGGGTTAAAAGGGATAGTATAGGCACAGATAGAAGAAAATATTTGCAGCACATATATCTGACAAAGGGCTTGTATCTAGAATGTGTTAAGAACTCTTGCAATGCGCTAAGACAAACAAGACCCTTCTCCAGATGCGGGAAAGACATAAACAGATGCTTCGCAAAAGAAGATATATACAATAACTACATGAAAAGGTGTGCAATGTCATTAGTCATCAGGGAAATGCAAATCGCAATGATGAGATACCACTTCACACCCACTAGAATGGCCAAAATGAAAAAGACTGTCAATAGCAAGTGTTGGTGAGGATGGGGGAGCAATTGGAACTCTCATACACTCATGGTGGGAGTAAAAAGCTGATATGACCACTTGGAAAAAAGGTTTGGCAGCTGCTTATAAAGTTAAAAATACACTTAGCATATGAGCCAATGATTCCACTCCTAGGTATTTCCCCAAGACACACGTCTATAAAAAGGCTTGTATGTGAAAGCACATAGCAGGCTTATTCATAATCACCAAAAATTTGAAAAAATGTCTGTCAATAGATCAAAGGATAAACGGAGTGTGGAATATTCAGGCAACGGAATATTAGATAGTGATAAAAAGGAACCGCTACTGGTATTCCTGGATGAAGGCCATAAACGCTACATGGAGTAAAAGAAGACAGACATGAAAAAGCAAAACTTCCATTCGTAAGTTCTAGAAGAGAGAAACAAAGCTGCGGTGACAGAAATCAGAGCAGTGGCCGCCTTCGTGTACAGGTGGGGAAGGAGGCTGAGTGGAAGAAGGCCCAGGAAACGTTCTGCAGTGATGGAAACATCCTATGTTCCTGTATTGGGGTGATGGGTGTATACATTTATCAAAACTCACCAAAATCTTTACTTACAGATCTTTGCATTTTGCTGTATGCAAATTAAATCTCAGTACAATTGGAAAGGGACCATGTGTGTAGAAAAGCTCAGCAAGGGGGCCAAGTTGAGAGACAGGACTCAGTAAAGGTCAACTACTATCAGGAAACGGTAAAAACGAGTAAAAAGCATATGAGTTATTCAACTGTATGTTGGGAGTTCAACGTGCTAATCTGGATTCTGACCTGAGAACCCCATCTGAGATGTGGCAAAACTCACAAAAAGGCACCATGGGCTAAGTCTTTTGTGCCCAGCTCCCCACTCTTCCTTTCTTTCTCCTGTGAACAGAGAAACAGAAAAGGAGTGTTTTGCTGGCTGAAGATGCTTCTTAGAAGCAGCGGGGCGGACGGAAAGTGTACCTTTGGGGGAGAGGTGAGAACAGGCTTACTAACAATAAAGATGCACAGATGCCTCAGTGGGTCCACAGCCCACACTGTTACATCCAGGGTTTCAGAGATGCCCGAGGCAGCTGTGGAAATGAGTTTGGCCCAGCTACTCAGACAGAACAGCATCCAAGGTAAGGAAACTGGCTGAGGCCCAGCTGTCCCCCAAACTCCCATCCAACCCCAGGCCAACTTTCCCCATGACTGGCCTCCGCTATCAGGATCTTCCTGCATCCCTCACTCTTCCTGGACTGTTCCATCCTCACGATATGGTGGATGTGGGCCTGTACCCAAGCGAGGAGACGTCACTCCCAGCAGAGCACATTGGCTGTCGTACTCTAATCTGAGGCCTCTCACTGGACGCCCGTCGCAGTGGCCCTGGAATCGCCTGGAGTTGCTGCTGACGCTGTCCCCAGGGGTTCTCATCTGTTAGACGTGAGACAGACCAGACCAGGAGCTCTCCCGCCCCATAGCTCTGAGATTCCTCCCTCTTCTAGCGCTGTGGCCTAAGTTGCTTCCCAGGAGTCCCGAGGGTGGCACTGAGTTGCCGCGACCGTCGGCAGGGCCTCCATGCCCAGGCCATGTGGTCCCCCTTCCAGACCTCCGAGGCCTGGCTCCAGCCTTGCAAGCCACAGAGATGCCCATATTTGCTTAAAGTAGTTGCCCACAGCATCTTTTTTTTTTTTTTTTTTTTTTTTGTGGTACGTGGGCCTCTCACCGCCGCGGCCTCTCCCGCTGCGGAGCACAGGCCCCGGACGCGCAGGCCCAGCAGCCACGGCCCACGGGCCCAGCTGCTCCACGGCACGTGGGATAACCCCGGACCGGGGCACGAACCCGCGCCTCCTGCATCGGCAGGCGGACCCCCAACCACTGCACCCCCAGGGAAGCCCGCCCACAGCATCTTTTAAAGAGAACACTCTGCATTGGGAATTACAGCAACAGAAGGAGGGAAAAATAAGATGTTCCTCTCATCCCCTAGCAAACAGGGCTGCTGACTGGAAAACAGCCCATATTTTGGGTGCAAATCACACTGAGGACTTAGGAGGCTTTGGGGAAGCCATCTTTGTGGGAAGCGGCAAAAGTGCCCCCTTTTGGGGCCTGCATGAAGAGACTGTCTCTACCTGTGGATCAAAAGTCAGAACAAACCGCCCTGAATTACTGAACCCGGAATACGCATTTGTTGTTACCGTTGTCGCTGTTTTAAAGGGGAAAGGAGCTGCCATTTCATTTCCACCCATGACTTGCTATGTACGCAGGGCCGGCTGCGTAACTAGCAAGGTCCACCAGGTGCAAAATGAAAACGCAAGGCCTCGTATTCAAAAAGGAAAAAGAAAAGCTTTTTACTTTATTCTGCAATCTCTGTCTTTATCGGCTGTAGGGCTTTTATTTGCTAGTTCGTGTCCTGTGCCCTCAGGCCGGGGGTACTTGCAGGGGAGCGTAGCCCCTCGTAGACGTCCACAGCTCTGCCCGACCACTGGGCCCCTCCCCGTGCCCAGGTCCCCACCAGAAGCAGAGGGCAGCTGCCGGGTTTGGCCAGGGCAAGGGATGGGGCGGCCAGGAACCCATCTTGGGGGGTGAGAAGGTGACTGGGGCAGGACTTCACTTACAAAGCACACATTTGAAGACAAAATTTATTGAGAATTTCAAGATGGCTCTGGCAGACCTTTAAACTCCAAACGTCGACCTCTCTCATCTCTGTGTCAGTATAGCTTAGGATTAAGACCGTGCCAGCCAGCATGGGTTCAGGGCTTAGCCAAGTTACTGATCTTCCCTATTTATAAAATGAGGATAATACCAGGACCCCGTACATTAGGCTGATTTGAGAATTAGATGACCTAACAAGAATTGTTAACTCTTGAGACTTCCCTGGTGGCGCAAAGTTTAAGAATCAACCTGCCAATGCAGGGGACATGGGTTCAAGCCCTGGTCCGGGAAGATCCCACATGCCGCGGAGCAACTAAGCCCGTGCGCCACAACTACTGAGCCTGCGCTCTAGAGCCCGCGAGCGACAACTACTGAGCCCACATGCCACAACTGCTGAAGCCCACACGCCTAGAGCCCGTGCTCAGCAGCAAGAGAAGCCAGTGCAATGAGAAGCCCGCGCACCGCAACGAAGAGTAGCCCCCGCTCGCTGCAACTAGAGGAAGCCCGCGCGCAGCAACAAAGACCCAATGCAGCCAAAAATAAATTTAAAAAATTAAAAAAAAAAAAAAGGAATTCTTATAACAGCACTTGCCATGTGCTCCACACTGTTTTATGTGCTCTACAAGTAGGAACTCATTTCACCCTCATAACAAGCTGATGGGTAGGTTGGTATTGTTCCCACTTTACAAAAGAAGAAGCTGAGGCACAGAGAAGTAAAGTGACTTGCCCAACTCCACACAGCGGGTAAGTGGGTAAGAGGTGCGGCCAAGATGTGAACACATCCAGAATATGTGCTTCTAGGTCAAGACTCGGCATAGTTCAAGGTCCCCGGAAAGTGAACAAAGGTTATTGTTCCATTTCATGTACGCCTCACAATGAGCCAATGAGGTAGGGGTTTATACTCATTTGAGATCATTTCAGAGAGGACATGGGAGCTCAGAGAGGTTAAGACAGTTACCCCAGGGCCCTCAGCAGTACTTACTCCAGGAGAGGAGAGGAGGTGAGCTAAGGAGATGAGGAGAGAGGGTGAGAGTTGGGCCTCTGGCAGAAGGGACTTGCACGATGCCTTGGAGGTTTTGGTGTAGGCCATGTGCTCTAGATATAATTGGAAGGCTTGAGTTTGAGGGGTATGAAAGCATTGGGTGTTGTAGCCTCCCGATGCTAAAATCCTAGATCATCAGTGCAGGACAGCAGCATAAAGATTATTGAATCTGAGTCCTGATTTTATGATCGGGGACACTGAGGCTGGAGCAGAGATGTGGCTAGCCTGATGTCCCAGAGTCAGAAAGCACAGTCCCAGGAGCAGATAACCCCTGGCCGGAGTGTTTGCCGGGGCTGTAGGATGTCCTGAGCACATACCAAGGGTCCTGGGTCCATAAATCCAACAGTCAAAACCCCTGCCAACAGGCTACTCCTTGATAACCACTGACACAGCAGTCCCAGGCACAGTGAAATTCTTATAAAATAAAGTCCCTTGCTACTAATAAGGCAATTTCTAGTTAGGGTTGCTTTTTACAGTTGCAAAACTGAGCTTTAAAAACCCCACTACTTTTTAAGTCAGACAGGCCTAGATTTGAAAAG
Organism: Phocoena phocoena; assembly: GCF_963924675.1. Classification (NCBI taxonomy): domain Eukaryota; kingdom Metazoa; phylum Chordata; class Mammalia; order Artiodactyla; family Phocoenidae; genus Phocoena; species Phocoena phocoena. The sequence continues at coordinate 68,836,296 of NC_089235.1, read as the reverse complement.
GGCTCCACCACTTAGTGGCTGTGTGACCTTAGGCAAATTACTTAACCTCTCTGAGTTTCAGTGCTCTCATCAGTAAAATGTCTCTGAACTGAGATCACTTCATAGTGAATGAAGATCTCTGGAACAGATTAAACGAAAAAGAAGCTACAGAGGGTAAAACTGCCCAGTTTGAAAGCTGGCACATAGTAGGTGCTCAATAAAGGCCATTCTGTACCTGTCAGAGTCCAAACCTACATAGCACGTGACAGACGAGTCTCAGGGGAGATGTCAATTCTAAAAGGACTTAAGAGTCTACCAGCACCATTTTTTCAGCAGCATTTGCTCACTTCACGTCTCTGTGTCACATTTTGGGAATTCTTGCAATATTTCAAATTTCATCGTTACTATTATATTTGTTATGGTGATCTGTGATCAGTGATCTTTGATATTACTATTGTAGCTGTTTGGGCATTTCATTTTTTGGCAGTGATGTATTTTTTGAACTCACTTGCATTTTGGAGGAAAATAACGCTACTGCACACTTGGTAAACTACAGTGTGGTGTAAACATGACTTTTATATGCACTGGGGAAAAAATAAATGCATAAATAAAAGGACTTAAAAGCACCCAGCAGACCTCTCCATCTAAAAAGCCAGGGAGGGAAAACACAGCAGAATCTGGAGAGGTCCACCATTCGTCCTGACTCAGGAGCCAAGACTGGGAGGTCCTGGTGACAGGAGGTGGGGAGGGGAAGTTGAGGAGGAAAGGGAGTGTGAGAGAACTGACATTTTTGGAGTTTCTTTTCTATTTAAGGTTTTGCTAACCCGTTGGTAAAACTCATTTCTGGTTCATGTTCTTAGCAGGAAAACACATTCAGGCTAAACAGTAAGAATGGACCTTGGCTTGGAAAGTTCTCAAAGGTTCTCACATCTCTCTGGCGTCTACTGCGACTGAGGAGTGACATTGGTTAAGTAGCTCAGTTTGAATAATTGTACGCTGAGGATTTCCAGGGGAAACGCCCAGGGCAACTTTCTGACTGGGGATCTTATGACACAGATGGATTTAAATGAAGAAAATCTGTAAGTGTGGGAGATTCTCCCTGGACACGGAGACTGAGGACATGCAGTGAACAACACGGACGCCCCAGAGCATAGACATTCTATCGGGGAGGTTTCTAAAAGAGAATAGCACAGGGTCATAAGCACCGGGTAGAGAAAAAGTAAAAGGTGTTACAAGTATCTAACCAGCGTTGTGGTTGGGAGTCCAGGCAAACCCTTCCAAAAGGTAGCATTTAGGTTGAGAAACAAAGGATGAAAGGGCTGGGTATGGGCTTCCCAGGGCTGCCGTCACAAAGTACCACTAACCGAGTGGCTTAAGACAGTAGACATGTAGTCTCTCACAGGTCTAGAGGCGAGAAGTCTGAAATCAAGGGCACAGAAGGGCCACGCTCCCCCTGAAACTTGTAGGGTAAGATCCTTCCTCGCCTCTTCTAGCCTCTGGTGGTCCTGCCAACAATCCTTGACATTCCATGGCTTGTAGAAGCATCACTCCAATCTCTGCCTCCATCTTCACATGGCCTTCTCCCCTACGTGTCTGTGCCTTTCTTATCAGGACACTGGTCGTTGGGTGGAGGCCACCCAACCAGGATGACCTCACCTGAACTGGATCACACCAGCAAAGACCCAGTTTCCCAAGAAGGTCACATTCACAGGCTACGACTGGAAACTGTCTTGTGGGGGTGACCCAGCTCTATGGAATGCAGGGAGCAACACAGGTGTGTGAGCAGCCACGAAAGCCCTGAGCTGGAGATGGTGCCTTTGGGGACACGAAGAGGCCAGCGTGCCTAGAGCACGGTGAGGGGAGGGAAAGCGGTCCTGGTGGACTGGAAAGTGGGATGGAGCCACATCATACGGTCCTAGGAGACGGGGAGGAGCTTTTCCGTCTCTGAGAAAGGCCCACCTTTTCCAGCTCATGCTGGAGGGGGCCTGAAAGAGGCTGACACACCGCAGGCAGGGAGTCACGGCCACTGGTGTTTTCATAGTCTGATGCACCACACCTGTGACTGGCCTGCCACTCTGGAGAACCAGATGTGAGGCAGAAACCTTCTGGCAATGATGTGCTCTCTGCTCTGGAAAACCAGAGGCTAAAATTGTCCCGTTTACTGCACAGTTGCTGCCTGAGTGCATCCTGACAGGCAGCCGGGGAAACCAGAAAATGAGAAAGTGTCCTCCTTTGCAAAAATTACGGCACCTTGGCTATATATAAAAAAATATATTTTGGCCTTTGAGAGAGATATATGCCATATATATATATATACACACACATATATATATAATGTCTATCTTGATATATATGCTATATTTATGGCATTTATTGAAAATTTCAAGCATATATTAATATATAAAACACATATATCTTATCACTTTATATATATATATATATCATATAGACCAAAAGGTTTATGCTTGAAATAAAGGTTTGTTTTCTGTGCGGGCTGTCTTTGGTATTTACTCCATAAGTATTTACTGAATGCCTAGCATGTCACAGATGCTGTTCCAGGCAGCTGACTTTCTAGTGGGATCGGGGAAACCAATGGATCAACTCAAACAATTGTAAGGCATATTAAAGGCTGCCGAGAGCAGCAGAGGAACATCCAACTAGGAAAGAGAAGAACGAGCACTGCAGAGCGTGGGGGACTTTGGGTGTTAAATACAGCGGCCGGGGCAGGCCTCGCTGCTGGAGACGGCTGAGCACACATGCGGAGGACCCGGAGAGAGCAGTGCGGGTGGGGAGAGAGACAGCAGCTGCAGAATCCCGAGGCGGAGCTGCTGGGGTGTCTGCGAGATGATGGGACAGGATGGCATGGTGGGATGAGCTAGATGGAAGGAAATGGAATATGACTGGGGCAGCACAGCTGGGTCACACGGACCTCGTAGACCACTGTAAGGACCATGGCTGCTGCTCTGAATAGGATGGGGACCGGTGGCGGAGGGCGGTGGAAGCAGAGAAGGCTTATACTCTGGCTTCTGTTTCAAAGGGTCACCCTGGGCTGTTTCGAGCATGCATTGTAGAGGGGCAAGGGCAGAGGCGGGGAGGACATCAAGAGCTGTCGCAATCATGCGGGCAAGAAATATGATGGCTGGCACCAAGGTAGGGGCGGTGGGGGGTGAGAGGAGGTGGTAGTCTGGGTCTATTTTACTGACGGCCTGGATATGACGGGTGAGCAAGGGAAGTCTAAGGTTGACCGACTCCAAGGTTGTAGCCTGAGCAGCTGGCATTGCCGTTAATGAAGACGGAGAAGGTCACAAATGGGGAGACCGGGGGAGGATGAGAATTTTGCGATGATGGTTAGACACCCGAGTGGAGATGGGCAGGGAAGCAGCTGAACGCCCCAGTCCGGAGGCCGGTGGAGAGGGAACATCTGGAAGATGTCAGTGTAAGGAGGACACAACAACCCTAAGACCAAAGGAGCTTTCCAAGGACTCGTGTGTAGACAGAAAAGAGAAGACAATTAAGAATCAAGGCCTCAAGGCAACAGTTGTGACTCTCTAAAATTTAGATTCAGGGAAAGGATGAGAAACAGGCAAAGGGGCCTAAAGGGAGTAGCCGGGGTTGGGGGTGGGGGTGGGCGGGTGGGGAGAGGAGGCCATCCAGGAGAGTGGAGACCTGGAAGCCAAATGAGGGAAATGTTACAAGGGAGGACATATTAACTGTGTCAAGGACAGGTGAAGGTCAAGTCAAAACCAGACTCGGAACAAACCCTGGAGAATTTTGGAACTGAGGACGAGGGGCCTCCTGACACATGGATTTTCTGTTCTTACCTCTTGCTCCAGACACAATAATTACTAGGTTATCTTAAGTCTGAATCTAATCTTAGTTTCTGTCTGTCCTTCCCACTAGGAGTCCACTCACTCCTAGTGTTATAACGCTCCTGGTGTTATAGGCTGAACTGTGTTCCCTCAAATTCATACACTGAAGTCCTCGCTTCCAGTACCTCTGAATGTGACTGTATTTGGAAATAAGGTCTTTAAAGAGGTAAGTTAAAATGAAGCCAGTTAGGGTAGGGCCCTGATCCATAAGAGAGACATTGGAGATTCTCACAGAGAAAAGGCCACGTGAGGACACAGTGAGAAGGTGGCCATCTGCAAGCCAAGGGGAGAGGCCTCGGGAGAAACCAAATCTGCTGACACCTCTCTTGGACGTCTAGGCTCCAGAACTGTGAGCAAATACATTTCTTTTTAAGCCGCTCCGTCTGTGGCATTTTGTTATGGTGGCCTAGCAAACTAATCTAACTGAAAAATAGGAAACTATTTTTTTTGCTTTACATCTCTGTTACTAACACAAATCATGGCCCCCAAAGCAAATGACCACTGAATAAAAGGGCAACAGGGCTTTTGATTTCCAACATACAGTGATGTGAATAGCTGTATTCCTTAAGATTAGGTTTGGCTGTCAAACAAGATGGAATGTATTTTTCCTTCAGGTACATGAAGACAAGAGGGAGGGAGTCCAGGACTAGCAAAGGAGTCCTTAGTTTTTGAGATTCTTTAATATCGTTATGCTACATTCCACCTCATGTTTCAATAGAGCTGCTTAAGCGCCAACCGTCACTTCTCTATTCTAGCTAGCTGAGAAAAAGAAGGGGTGCTCCCTCCTTCCCTCTTATTAAGAAATCTTCAAAACACACATTCAGGACACTTGTGCTTCTGTTCCATTGATGAGAAACTAGTCACATGGCCATACCTAATAGCAAGGGAGGCTGGGCAATTTAGTCTTTATTTTGGGCAGCCAGGTGCCCAGCTAAAAACCAGGGATTCTATTATTAAGATGAAAGGAAAATGTAACCCTTCCAGGTACTCTTCCATGAGTTCTCCCAGTAGAGCGTTGTAACCAGCTGTCTCTGGCACAGCCGCCCAACCAACCTTCCCGAGGGGCCTCTCTACATAGCATCCCAGGGAGCTGGCTGGAAAGCACTGGTCTAGACAAGCAAAGTGAGAATTTCCTCTGCAAATGAGATGTGCCACCTCTAGAGGTCCTCACTGGGAGCCAGTGGCAGGAAGGAGGAAACTGGAATAAAAACGGTCTTTGCAGCCTTCCTGAGGGGATGCTAGGGGTGCACAAAAAAAAGTATGTGAAGGAGGGGGAACACTGAGAACAAGCCTCTCTTGCACCAGAGATGAGGTGTGATGGGGCCTGTCCTGGGGTCAATGGACCACATCACCAGCCAGGATGCAAAAGAGGGAAGAGATGATGAGGGAGGTGGGCGGGAGCCCTCTCCAGCTCTGGACGTCTCCCCTGAGAGATCTGCCAGCCTTCTTAAGCGTGTCTAGGTGCCGGCCATCAGAAGGCAGCACGGCTGTATCTCTGCAGGCCCAACGGGGGCTCGGCTGTGACAGCTCTTGGAGCATCAGCTGTGGAGGGCCTGGAAGGCACGCCTCCTTGAGCTTGGATGTGAAGCTGTCGGTGCCACCGGGGAATCACTATGAAAGCACTCCCGCCCGGGCAGCTCACGACACTGCACAGAAACTGCAGAGCACACTTCTAACAGGTGAGGTTAAACACAGCATCCAACTAGGACAGCCCAGGGTGGGAAAGGGTTTGAGATGAGGTGCAAAGAGCTCTGAGCCTGGGGGACCTGACTTGTTTCAAGTTCTTGTCCGCCACTTTCTAGCTGGGTGACCTTGGGCAGGTCACCTCCCCTTGCTGAAGCTCAGTCTCCCAAACTAAAAGTGACAAGACTGAATCGCATCACGCCTGGGGTCCCCAGTAGCTCTGGGATTCCAACTCCAGCTCCGAGAGATTCTGAGTTACAGCCACAGCCAGCGGACTGGGAAGGAATGTGGGCAGGAGGCGGGAAGGGGAGGGACACACCTGTGAGTTCTTCCTGGCATCCCCAGCTCTCCGTGTTATTATATTTTTCTCTGCCCCATTTTCAGAGTCCTTGGCCTCATATCTCCTTCAATGCTCCAAAATAAAGCTTGTCTTCTTGCATTCCCAAGGCCCAGAGGCTTCAACTCTTCCCTCCCCAACCAGAGAGATCAATCTCCACACAGCAGCCCGAGTGGCCTTAAAATACAAATTACCCACAGAAAATCCCTTGGTGACCATCCACTGCTCTTACTGCAAAGCCAGTCTCCCTACTGGAATCTATGAGCCCAGCATCACCTGTCTCCTGCCGACCCCCCAGCCTCCCCACAGGCACCTTGCTCCCTCCCTGTTACCGGTGGCCACACCTGCCTTCTCCAGTTTCCCAGGATGACAAGGTGTTTCCCATCTCAGGGCCTCTGTCAGAACATCTTCCCCGTTCCCTGCAGCCGCTCCTGTAGGTCTTAGCTTAACTCTCACCTCTGCAGAGAGGGCTTCACTGGATGCCCATCTCAAGTGTGTTCCCCTTTATCATCTCTCTTAGCCCTGTGTTTACTCTTGGTGTATTTCCTTATTTATTTATTTATTTTAAAGTCTTTATCAAATTTGTTACAATATTGCTTCTGTTTTACGTTTTGGTTTGCTGGCCGTGAGGCATGTGGGATCTTAGCTCCCTGACCAGGAATCAAACCTGCACCCCCTGCATGGGCAGGTGAAGTCTTAACCACTGGACCGCCAGGGAAGTCCCTCTTGGTATATTTAAACGCGATTTAGTGATCTATTTATTTTTCATCTGTTGATCTAGTTTGGGTCTGCATCCCCGACTGGAAGCACACTCCAGGGGAGCGGGGATGTGGTCCATGACTAGGTACAATACTACCTGCTAAGGACCCAGCACAGGAGGCACTCACAGGATATTTAAATAAATGCATAGTTGCATAAATATTTAAAACGTTTAACAAAGTATTTGTTAAAGAAAGGACAGAAGAGAGGAAGGGAGGATGGGAGGGAGGGAGGGAAAGAAGGAGGAAGGAAGGAAGGAAGGAAGGAAGGAAGGAAGGAAGGAAAGAAGGAAGGAAGGAAGGAAGGAAGGACGGAAGGAAGAAAAGAAGGAAGGAAGGAAGAAAAGAAGGAAGGAAGGAAGGAAAGAAGGAAGGAAGGAAGGAAGGAAGGCAGGAAGAAAAGAAGGAAGGAAGGAAGGAAGAAAAGAAGGAAGGAAGGAAGGAAGGAAGGAAGGAAAATTTGAGGAATTTGTAGACTCAGCACTTAAACCCCGGTCTTTCTACTTCAAATCCCACTTACTTTCCTTGCCCCCATATTTCCATCAATCAATGAACAAACCGGTCCTGGGACTGGCACCATGCTGGGGAATATGGATAATTAAGGAGCTTACAATACAACCGAGGAAGTAAAACTAGCACACATGTAACACGACAGTGGACATGGAAAACAAAAAGAAGCCATTAGCAACGTGTTTCTGTAGAATAACACTTAATTATAGAGAATGATGCTTATGGCACATTTTTAACTAAAAGCAAATTAGAAAGCTGCATGTTTTCTATGTGTATACCTACACATGGTGGGGGGTAGGGAGGGAGGTCTGGGCAGATGGCAATAGAGAGAATACCCATAAGGATGTGCCCAGCTAGGAAACTAGGTGCTCCAGCTTGCTGGTCATAGAGGAAATCTCTCCAGAGAAGGGGTCAGTGGATAAAGGGGAGCCCTGCAGAAAACATTTTCATACTGAGCACCTACTGTGTGCCAGGAACCGTATTATCTCTAATAAAAGACCCAACCAGGTGTTATCATCATCACCATTTGAAAAAAGAGGGAAACGAGGTGCAGAGTGCCTAGTAACCTGCCCAAGGTCACACAGCTAGAAAATGTCCTCTCTGCCTTCACTCTGCCCACAGCGATTTCCAGCAGCTGGCGTGAAGGGGCCGCCACCAGAAGGGCGGGTGTTGTCGAAGCGCTGATGGTGCGGTGGGGAGGGAACGAGGGTGATTTGAGAAGCTCTCTATTTCCATTGGCAGCTGTTTTTCCATTCTCACCTCCTTCTGTGCCATGCGCCAAGCCTGTTGATCACAGAGGCACCACCCCACCTGCCCAGTTTTGAAAGTGCACTGTTCCCCGGTTTCCGAAGCTTCCAGTGCCGTTCCTTGTGATGCTCTAAATCCAGAGGCTTCTCCACCTCTTCCCAGGATGGGAGGGTCTCAGTCGCAGCCCTGGTACTACGGAGGGGCCAAGGCTGAGGAGTCGACCACACCCCACCACCTCCACCCTTATCCTCTGGTTGGGGTGAGGGATCTGGGAGCCTGTTGTGCTGTCCTTGTGGAGGAAAAGGAAGAAAAAGATCTGCTGACTATGAAAAGGTAGCAGAACAAGGGTGCAGCCAGCATGGCTCAGCTGGCACAGTGGACAGAAATCCTTTCCAGTGAAAACTGCAGAGCGCTTGATAAATGCCACTCAATCCGGGAAGGTCCCTGTCACCACTTCACAAAACCAAGGTCCCGAGAGGCTCCTAACTGTGGGTCCTGACTCTCAAAGGGAATGACAGACAACATGTAACCACGGATCTTTGAATCTCTCTCTCCCAAACTGACAGATACATGAGTTATCGTATTATAAAAATAGATGACTAGGTACTATGTTTTTTGGGCACCTGATACATTAGCTGATTTAATCTCCACAACCCCCCAAACTGGTATCACCTTTGCCATTTTCCAGGTTGGAAAATTGAGACTAAGTGAGGCTAACTACAATGTCCTAGGTCATTCCATTCATAACAATGGAAGAGTGAATCAGAAACTTAGCATCCTTATGTATATTATATATGTAATATTACATGTTATGCCACCAAGGAACCGTAAGTGTAGAGCGGTTGCTCTGTACTGAGCTGAGTCCACAGCCAGGATTAAACCCAGGCTGTCTGATGCCACAGCCTTTATCCTTCAACACCTCCACGTGCTTACGATACTCCTCTAGTGTCTGAGAAGCACCCTTGGGGGACAGAGTTAGTAGGAGAGAGAGATGGATGGAGGAAAAACGTCTGTCTGGGGCACACCAGAGTCCCTGTTACCTCCCCAGATGAGAAGACAACGTGTCTGCAGGGGGAGGGGTGGGTGAGTGAGCCTGCGGTGTGACGTGGGGACTGGAAGATGATTCTGAGTAAAGGTCAAGTTTTTCCAGAGCGAGAAAACAGGCTGAAGGGTAGTGGCTCTCTCCACAGCGGCACTGGCTTAGCAGGCTGCCAAGGTGAGCGCTGAACTTGGCCTGGGATATGGAGTTGTATAATCATCTCAACCCTACCGGGTCACTCCAGAACACCAGGGCAACCTTCGTACCAGAAAACAGGCTCATGAACACCTGCCACCCGGGACCGTTAGAGGAGTAAACAGAGGAGTCATCGCACTCCACGGTTGATAACAGTCATGTACCAACATTCAATCACGCACATACAAGTCAGGCATTTGGTCTCAGAAGCTTTACGTGCGCTATCTCTTAAATCATCCAGAAAAGTCCCCGAAGAAGGTGCTAAAATCATCCCATTTTACACATGAGGAGCCTGAAGGTCAAGAACTTGCCTCGGATCATTGAGCTAATCCATAGTGGAGCTGGGATTTGAACCCAGGTAACCTGATTCCAAGAGGTGCACCCATGGCCTCTGTGCTGAAGTGGGGCAGCTGGGCATGTGGTAATGGGAAAAGAGATCTCAGATCCTGGGATTATATGGAATCAGATCTCAGCCCTACCACTTCTAGCTGGAGCTGAGTGACCCTGGATTAACTATGTTCAGTGTCTGTCGTCCCACGGGTAGAACGCGGATCCTGGCTCCTCGGGTGGTGATGAGGGTGGGGTATATAAGCAAAGTGGCTGCCGGTAGTTCCTTCGTAACTGGTGCCTGGTCTCGTGGGGGCACGTGGCCTCTGCCACCTCCCAGAGTAGAGCGTGGATCCTCTCTGAACCTCAGGCTTCTCTTCAGCCCCCAGAAGGAATCACCCCACTCTCCTGGGCTGCCCTCTGTTCAGTGAACTCCCAACTAGAGCTGCAACAAGTGACCCCAAAGGCCACCCCCAAAAACGTGTTGTCTGATCACCCAGCCCCAGGCCTTCCTCCCTCTCCTTCAAAGTCAGCCTTTAATCCCACCCACCCTCTTGCCAGTTTGATTATCCCCCTTCCACCCAGGGAACAACCAAGGAAATTTAAAAGGTAGAAAATTCAGCTGATTTCCAGACGTTTGGGCACACAGTCTGGTGAGAAGAGAAATAGAAACCTTGAGTTCACCAAAGGCAGACGAAGACAGTCTTCTATGGAGTTGCCCAAAACTAGTTGAAAGCAAAACCTCCCGTTGGGCCTGCCTTGGAGGTAATCGATGCCACAAACATAGAATTACCAACCTCAGGAAAGACCCTGTTTCCTTGTCAGAAAAGCATATGCTGCCACTCCTCCATTACCGTCCAGGTCCCCCTCTCCCGGGGAGGGGAAGCGGGGGGGTTGGTCCATGCATAGAACTGTGTTTCAACATAATTGCTCTCCTTTGTAGTCCTGAGTGTTCTACTATATGCATTTTGAAAGCATTATTCTAAAAGGGCGTCCATAGCTTCCCCAGTTAGTCAAAAGGGGGTCCGTGGCACCAAAAAGAAAAAAAAAAAAATCCCAAAGCTCTCTGAACCTGGCACGACCAAACCCTAGGAACTCACGAGTTCCCTGTCCTTCATGAAATAATTCCCTGAAGGTTTCTAATAGGTTTACAGATAGCACCATGTTGCCTCACCTTTCAGGATCCCTGTGGAAACCTCCCGTTTTGTCTGCAGATGTGCATAACCGAGAGACGGGGAGAAACAAAGCAAGGATGACTCTATCCTGATATATACATCCTTTTCCAGGGACGCCCCCTGCCCTGAGAAGCCCGATTGCACGTATTCCTCACGGCCTGCAAATTCGGGGAAGGCTGGAGCAACGCTGAATCTTATATCCCAGCACCTGAAACAGCAACTGGAAAGAGCAAGTCTCTGATAAGCGTTTGCCGAGCACACGGGAGAGACCAGCGGGGAGAGGGAGGGTTTTACTCTACGCAGCTTCTTTCCTCGAGTCCATGGGAAAATTTCCCCTCCCTCGGGCAAATCCCTAGATGTTTTCTCGCCGCCTCAGAGGTCTGTTCAGAGTTGGTTGTGGCCTTTTCTTCTCACCTGGGCCACGTGGAGGACAAGCTGGCATAGGGTCTGCCTTCTGGGGTCAGGGGCTGGCCGTGCCTTCTCACCCACACAGACGGTTCCTCTTTCCCCTCCTCTGAGCACCACACAGAGTGAAGACTCTTCTCGACCAGGCAGAGAACCGGGCCTTGCACAATTGCTATCCAGGGAACACTGTACCCCAGACCCGGAGAGTACGCATTCTTTTCAAGTGCACGTGCAACCTTCTCCAAGACAGACCATGTGCTGGGCCATAAAATAAGTCTCAATACATTTCAGAGGACGGAAATCACACAGAACATCTCTGAGGACAGTGGGGGAAAAATTAGAAGTTAGCAAGAGTAGATACGGAGAAAATCTGAAGGAACTATTTGAAGGACCTCTCTCGGTGCTGGACACAGACAAGGTCCTCTATCATTTCTGCCCCGAGGTCTCTCTCCACCACGGCTAGGCTCCTTCGACTGCAGCTTACTGGGAATGTCAACTGCCAGCCAAGGACACGGCTGTGGCCCCAGCATGGCACTCGCTGCCCTCTCTGTGCAGGGAGCTGGGACGACGTGTTCATTCTGGAGCCCCCTCGGAGCCCCTCGACTTTCACCAGGTCCACACTGAGACAGGAAGATCTCCACCGTGCTGCCCAAATGAGGTCCCCCCACTCTCCACTCTTAGGAGTCCCAACCTTCTCAAGGGGCTGCCCGGGTGTGGCCCGAGAGCTTGACTTTTGCTTGGCTTTTGCTCTATTTACTCAGAATGTTCTCTGGCAGATAGAATCCATTTTGTTTAGGGAGTTTAACTAATACCTCTTGAGGAAGGAATGAAGCAGCTTACCGGAAATGCCTGCTTTCCTTTGTCTGCCATTTTAGACGGTTCCTATGAGATCAGCAACACGGTTTACCAGAAGGCAACTCAGCAAGCCAAGTCATTCCAGGTGAACGGCGACTGCGGCCCTGACACCCTTTGGGCTGGGAAATAAAGTGGGATCTGAATTTCAATTAAGGGTTTACGTGAGCTTTTCAAGGCTGATAATCTGATCCATGTCTTTAGTTCATAATATAAATGGGCACTTGCGGTGCTCACAATCCACTACCCATAGGACCCAGAAGGTGGAGGAACCTCTTATTGGCACAAAGGAACAGGGTTTTACTGAAAAAAAGCTGGGTGCAGCATCATTTTTCTACAAATCAAGGTGAAGACCACTGAGACAAAAATGAGTCAAAAATTATGTCCTTAATTAAAGCACACCTGAAGAGGTTGGGGCATGATAAAACCTCCTCAGAACTCAGTCCGTGGGAGGTTTCCAGTGGGATTCCATTGAGAGAGGGGAGTTCAAGAAGATAGGAATATAAGTCCAGTTTTGTCATATTCCAGCTGTGGAGATGTGAGCAAACGACTCCACCTCAGTTTCCTCATCTGTAAAATGGGGCTGATGGTAAAAGCACCTACTTCCCAGGCTGGTTGTGAGGACTACGTGAGGGGATGCCTAAAGATAACTTCCCAAGTGCCTCTCACGTAATAACAATACCAAGCCCTTACCATGAGACCTAACCAAACGCTCTTCATTTTCAAGACAGTCCTGGGAAGTGGATACTCAGGTTATTTCCAGTTTGTAGATAAGAACATTTACGCCTGGGGAAGCTAAGAAACATACCCAAGAACACACGCTGTAAGTCACAGAGGTGGGATTCAAACTCAATCTAACTCCAGAGCTTCAAAGAACTTCCAGTCTAATAGGAGTGACCAATAAAAGCCACCAACACCAGGAGGCCCACCACGCTGCCCCAGGGACAATGCACTGGGATCCAAGGACAGTCAGCAATCAGCCTGTAGGAACAAGCGTTCAGGTGCCCCATTAGGGTTGGGCCTTGAGAGGTGCTTTGGTTCTCACAGGAAGAGGAGAAGACAAGAAGAGCCTTATGGGTGGAAAACTCACAGTGGCAAAGACAAGGTAGGTATTAAAACTAATTCCCTGTTTGGGTCAGGCTGGAAAGACAGCTGTGCTGAGAGACCTGGGCTACCTGGAGTCTCATTTCCATGTCTTTGCAGACATTCTGATCATTACAGCACTGTGGGTGAGGGCACAGGCTCTGTGCCTGATGGACTAAGTGGACATAATAAAGCTGTGTGACCCTGAGCAAGAGACTTAACCTCTCTTGTCCTGAAGGGGGCTCACCTTTCAAATGAGGGTCAACATACCAACATTCTGGGCAGCTGTACTGACTCCATGGGGCTCCCTGTGTAAAGGCTTAGCCTCAAGCCTGCTAGCGCTGATGTTTCTTTGCACTTCTGCTCTACTTGATGCGGCCTGGGTCTCCTCGGCCGGCCTTCCCACTGCTCAGACCTCTTCTGCTCACTGGCTGACATCTCTTAAGAAACTACTACTTAAAGTCCTAGAAAAGAAGAGACTGCGAAATCAACGAGAAATGGGGCTTGGTCTATGACTATTGCTAGAGATGAGTTTCCACTAAAAAGAACTTGTCTGCTCACAGCCAGGTTTAGGGATCTGACTCATCCCTCTTGAATAACTGTGATGCAATGTTCTTTGAACTGTAACCATTTGACAGCTGCCCAAGGAAGGTACTTCCTGCCTGGACCACAGGCTGCCTCTGTTAATTTTGAGAATTTAGCATATCGAATGGGAGGGCCGATTAGAAACTTTCCTACAAAGGCACATTTGCTTTAAGCTCTCCTCTCGTTCCTTGTAAACTCAAATTCTGGTGTGTGTGTTGAGGGGGCAGTATCTTGTTCGGTGTCCAGGCTTAACTAAGGTGTTTGTGTTATTCACTCTTTGAATCAAAGGTCCTAAGACATACATCTTTCAAATTTCAGCATCTCCAAAGAATGCTATGTGTCCTGCAACCAACGGCATTCAGTAGTTCAAGTGGAAGCATTTGCTTCGTTCTTCTTTGTGGCACACAAATTAATCGTGAGCTGTGTAATCGACAGCATCTCAGATTTGAGGAAATACAGCACGTGCCGGGGACCACGCTAGGAGCAACCACCACATAAACATATTGTCACTCCTAACTTACATCTGAGATATCTGATGCCTAAAATATTTAAGAAAATTTAGCTTATGACCGCCTAGTACGTAGGAGAAAGAGCACGGACTTCTTGTTACTGTTGCTGAATACAAATTACCGCAAAACTTAGTCTCGTTAAAACAACAATCGTTTTACGTTACTCATGAGTTTTTGATCAGGAATTTGGGAAGGACTAGGCTTTGTGGTTCTCACTTGGGGTCTCCCATGTCCTCGTATTCAGATACTGGGCTCTGGTCATCTGAAAGTACAGGTGGTCTAAACATCCAAAATGACAGCTTGCATGGCTATCGGCCAACCCTGGGTGCTGGCTGGGAGCTCAGCTGAGACCACAGACCAGAGCACCAGGCAGCTTCTTTCGCAAGGCGGTCTCCGTGCTTCCCCAGAAGCAGTATCCAAGGAACCCTGAGGATGCTGCATGACCATTTGTGACCTGACTGCCTGAACAATTACCAAGACTAAAGGAAATGACGTAAGTCCCGGGTCTGGACTGTCACTGGTAGAGAGAGTAGAAGGAGTGGATGAGTACGTCGACTGAAGGCAGATTCCACAGGATTTGGCAATGGACACACCTACCAATTGACCCTTAAACTACAGGAGCATGATAGGTTTCCAAAAATCGCTTAGTCATTGCCTGAATTCAAATCCCGTCTCTACACAGGGTGGCAATGTGGGTAGTAGAAAGTGGGAAAGCCCCAGGTGAAACCAGCCCCCTCACGCACTGGCCAGGGGGCTTGTCCCTCCTGGCACAAAAGGGCCTGGACTCCCGGCATCACCCCTTCCTTCCCATCCCCAGCCTCCCAACCGCCGGCAAGAAAGATGTGAGGAGATGCAAAAGAATAAGACACTGGCTGGAAAGACCCTTTCAAAAACAAGTTCAAAAATGCCTACAGCCTTCTAAAAGGGCTGTCAGGGGAGACCTACACCCATTTGCATGGGCGAGTCTGGGGTAATTTGGTCTTTTACTCCATGACCTGACTTGGTAGTCACAGCCCCTCCTTCTTTACAAGTCAGTGTTCTCTGAGGAGCCTTTTCTGTCAAAAAGAAACCACCACTGTTGCTGGTTTGAGAGAGCCTTTAGGGGCATTTTCATGCTCCATGAGTCTTGGTGGCGACAGGGTCAGCGTTCTGTTTAAGGACCACAAGTGGCCCAATAGATCAAGGTTCAAACCCAAGACTATGAGAGTGCCTATTTTTCTCTCAAAAATTTCTTTAACAAACATGTATGTAGCCTCTTACTATGTGCCAGGCAATGTTCTAACCATTTTATAAAACATTTAGGGGCTTCCCTGGTGGCGCAGTGGTTGAGAGTCCGCCTGCCGACGCAGGGGACACGGGTTCGTGCCCCGGTCCGGGAAGATCTCACATGCTGCGGAGCGGCTGGGCCCGTGAGCCATGGCCGCTGAGCCTGCGCGTCCGGAGCCTGTGCTCTGCAACGGGAGAGGCCACAGCAGTGAGAGGCCCGTGTACCACAAAAGAGAAAAAAAAAACAAAAAACATTTAGTCATTTAATGCTCCTAACTCTCATACAAGGGACGTACGGCTATTATCCTTCACCCAATACTCAGCACACGTTGAGTGAGCGTCGTATAGATCAGGACGGTGAGTCACACAGAAGCTAAGTGACTTGCCCAGGTCATACAGCTTGTTGGTGGCAGAGCTGAGATCAGAACCCAGAAACTCCGGCCCTGGAATTTAGGCTCTTTAGCACCATATGAAGCTGTCCAACACTGTGCTTTGGTGGAAATCTGCATATCTATTAGAAATGCTTTCAGCAGCAAATAAAAGACAACTCCACTTAAGAGTGGCATAAAGAAGTAGGAAGTGTTTCAGTAACAAAGTCTGGAAGTAGTAGTCTTCTGTCTTGGGCTGGTGGAACCACTTAAGAATGCTGTCAAAGATCCAGACTCTTTCTATCTTTTCCCCTCCACCATTTTAGTCTGTTGACTTGTCGCCTCATGGTTGCAAGATGGCTGCTGTACCCCCAGGTATCGTGTCCAAGATCCAGGCAGGAAGAAAAGATAAGAATGAGCTCCCCCTGTGGGGGGGGGCTTTGTCTTTTTATTTGGAAAGAGAACCTCTCCCTAGCATGCTTCCCCTAACAAAACTAGATAACATACCTGCCATTACTGTATTTGGTTTTAACCAATCTTGATTCATCTCTTGAGGCTGGGATTGGGGCTTCCCTGAGATCTGGGGCCTCCTTCCTCTCACCTGAACCTATCAAGGTTCTGTGCAGTGGAGAGGCAGTGGCTACAGAGGAGACAGCAGAAAGCATCTGCCACAGGTAGGTATTACTATCCCCATTTTACAGATGGACTCATTGAAGCTAGAAATCACAGGGTCAGAATCACACGGCTGGCAAAACGGTAGCCCCAGAATACTAACCCGGGTCCATCTGATTCTAAATCTCGTGCTCTTGACGATGGCAAGGTACATTGTTGAGTGGACTCAAGATTGGATGGATGCACATTTGGCTTTCCACTAAGAGTTGTGGAGCCTTGGGAAGCTACTCAATTTCCTTCAGCCTCAATCTTCTTATCTCTAAATTGTAGCTAACAGTGGTACCTACCAAGAGAGTGGCTGTGATGGTGAAATGAAATAATACATGTAGAGAGCCTGACAACACTAAGCCATCAGTAATTTTTGGCCTTTTTTATTGTTGTCGCTCTTACTGCTGTTGTTGCTTTTGTATGTGGTGAGACTCTGCAGCCACAATGTACTCTACCCAGATGAACACAGCACTTTGAGAATCTCTGGGGGACATGGTAGCGGGTGGGCTTGAAAGTGAGGAGAGGGTGCTCATTATAACAGTAAGTATAGATTCCTGAGTTCTGAAACTTGTTTTGCTTGCATTTAGTGACCCAGAGTCTGGTCACTCAAAACGTTGGTCCACCAATCTACAGAGCATAAGAGTTAGCTTTTAGCATTCTTTCTGCCAAGAGTGAAACGCTGTTTGGCCAGAAGCGCTTTGCTTTCCATTTTTGGACCTCCATGTTTTTATCTGTGCGGTGAGTTGGTTTTTCAACGTGTAATGAACATTCATTGAACACCTATTGCGTGCACTGTGCCATGGAGGCCTTGGAGGTGCAGTGATACCAGAGACAGAGGTTGCCTTCAGGAGACTTAGAGATTTAAAGATCCTCAAAGTTCCTCTCAGCAATAACACTCGATGACCTTAATCCGAACGACATTGTTTTGAGGATTAACTGTGCTAGTGGTATTGTAACTAAAATCGCTGAACAAATGCTCAAGACATACAGCTTTGGCAGCTTCTTACGAAGTGAAAACAGTCCTACCGTGTGATCCAGCAATCTTGCTCCTTGGTGTTTACCCTAATGAGTTGAAAACTTATGTCCGCTCAAAAACCTGCACACGAATGTTTACAGCAGCTTTATTTATAATTGCCAAAACTTGGAAACAACAAAGATATCCTTCAGTAGGTGAACTGATCATTAAACTGTGGTATAGCCAGACAATGGAAATTATTCAGCACTAAGAAGAAATGAGCTATCAAGCCATAAAAAGACATGGAGGATCTTAAATGCATATTACTAAGTGAAAGAAGCCACTCAGAAAAGGCTACATGCCCTATGATTCTAACTCTGTGACATTCTGGAGAAAGGAAAACTACAAAGAAAGTAGAAGATCAGTGGTTGCCATGGGTTTGGGAGGACGGAGGGAAAGATTAATAGGTGAAGCACAGGGGCTTTTTAGGGCAGTGAAAATATTCTGTAATGGTGGACACATAAAATTATGCATTTGTCAAACCTGTAAAGGTGGACACATAAAATTATGCATTTGTCAAAAACCCAGAACGACACAACACAAAGAGTGAACCCCAAATGTAAACCATAGTCTTTGGTCAATCGTAATATATCAATATTGGTTCGTAAGCTGTAACAAATGTACCACACTAATGCGAAATGTTAAGAATATGGGGAGTGGTGTGTGGGGGGGAATATATGGGTGCTCTCTGCAGTTTCTACTCAATTTTTTGTAAACCTAAAATTTCTCCAACAAATAGTCTATTTACTTAAATATAGATATAGATAGATTTTAACAACATTCATACCTTTGAACCAGTGATTTCACTTCCGAGAGTCTCTTGAGATGTACGATATAGGAGAAGGAAAGCTTCATTTACAGAAGGGAAAAAATTAAGTAACCTATGGTTCATCACCAACAACCACATGGACAAAAGCAGATGAAAAAGAAGTAGTTGAAAAGGTTTTGAAATAACGTGAACAGTGCTTTGCCAAAAAAGGCAAATGGAAGAAAAATGCAACTCTCCTTAAGATATTAACCACTATGGAAAAACTTTGCATTAAAATAACACCAATGGTTTATAGTACACTGATAATGAAAATTTCTATGATGCTACCAAAGGTCATGACAGTACGGTTAGCTTAGCTTCTTTTAGTCTTCTCCCAATTTCTTATAAGATTTTGATATTATTATTATTATTATTTTTAAAACAAAGGTCTACGAATCCGCTAACTGGGAAAGAAAAGACAAAAACAGGTGGCAAAGCCAGCCAGCTAATAGCAATAGCACCACGTCCACCTCCACCACCATTTCTTAGGAGCTTACTGCATCGTGGAAGCCAGGGTTCTTGGTACTCTGATCCGTTGTTAACTCATTTGGGTAACTCACTGAAAGTCACAGAGCTGCATGGCCCTTCCGGGACATGCAACCAAAGCAGCTACCATCTGAAGCTCTGGCTTAGTCAAAAGGTACTATTGAGAACCAGAGTCAGTAGTTACCCTAGGCACACAAAGGCAGATGGGAAATAGAAGTTCAGAGACCAAGAGAGGGGTTGAAGAACCGATTCGCTCACTCACCCACCCAGAAAGCCTTTATTTACTGCTTCCTAGAGGCCGGGCACTGGGGATGCACTTCCAAATAAAAGGAAACCTCTGACCTTTAAGAGCCCGCAGTCCAGTCTCCCCACAGCCCTGTATTTCCAAACTGTGATACTTCTGTTAGTGGAAAGGCACACTACCTGCATAAAAGGCTGGATGGAATAACAGGCATCAACTGGAACTGTTTCAGCGATCCTGGGCATGCGGTCACCCTAAGTCCCCCCAGCGAAGTGCAGTTCCCGGAGGGCAGGAAGCCCCCCCAACAAACCACAAGATGATAACTGCCCCCCCCACACCACCCATGTTACCTCACTTACGCTGAATGTGGGGGTCAGGGAATTTATTTCTGACTCTCCCTCCCACCCTACCTCCACGACATCAAGCATTTCAGATCAAGGATCTGTGAATCACAGGTCAGGTTGACTCACTTCTTAAAGTTTCCAGGTTGTGAATGACAGCATCACTGATCAGTTGAAGGAGGATCAAATCAGGGAGAGACAATGCAACCTGCTCTGCATTTATCTGCAACAACGGAAACCAGATTCACAAGTATTTTATTGAAAAGGTGGGGGTGGGGGGCGGTCAGGGTCCAGGGGTGGGGTGGGCAGCTGCTGAAAAATTTGCAGCAAGCGAGGGCTGGTAAATGGAAACCACCCATCATTCCTTTGTATCATTTCCCGTAATTTAAGATACATACGGCGTTGATGATATTCTTTCGTTGTGCTCTTTGTTTTCTTTTGGTTCACGTGGAAAATGTTTATGTTAGGCTTCAGGAAGCTCAGTTACAGACTCAGAGCCTATAAGATTATGTTCTGCCATTTAAGAAAGGGAAAGGGAAGGAAGGTAACAAGGGCTGAGCACCTATGCAGAGTCTTCTCATAGAAGACCCAGCAGCGCGGGAAGCAGAGGCTGGAGAGGTGGAAGCACCTGCCCCGGGAGCTCTCAGGAGAACAGCATCACAGACCGGCCTCATTCCCATACAGACCTGCTCAATCAGGGAACGCTTAGCCCAAGGGGTGTTCAGAAACAGAAGCTCACGGTAGAGGTGCAAAACCATGTTGGGAACAGGAAAACCAAAGCCCCAGAGGCCTTGTGGGCTAGGGCTCCCACGCAGCTTTCACACCCATTCACCCTGACCTTTCACCTGCAGAAGCCCTGCTCTCTCCAGACTGATGTGAAATGCCAAGGGGCCAGAGCTCTCGCCCCACGTGAGAAAGCCTTCCTGGGAGCCCCCAGGGAAACCGACTGGGGTGCGATTCAGCCCCCGTGACCCCTGTGGTCCTGCATCTCCAAGCAGGGGAATACACGATCAACCCAGCCTTGGGGCTCAGGGGGGAAACTCTACCGATGAATCATGGCAGTGCAGAACCTTCCCTGGGCCTCCCTGGGAACCCACTGAAAGACTTGGTGTGTCACCAGGGGCCAAGGCAGCTGTACAGTTCTCATGTGAAATGAGACCATTTCACGGGTTTTGGTGGCCTCGCAAGATACCTCATCAATTCACGAGATGGTCTATCCGCAGGTGACAGGGCTCAGAAATGTCAGGCGGAATATTCACCAGCGAGTGTGTTTTCTTAACGCTTTTATAAAGTGCATACTTGGCTAATCTGGAATCATAATATTAATAGATGGAAACTCAGAGAAGGTTCGGGACTTGCCTAAGGAGACAGAGCTGGAACTAGACAAACCTGCAGGTAGAACTCAGGGGTCCATAACCCCCTTCCCCAATACCACCCTGCCTTGCTCAGAATGAAAAGACCACACAGAGCAAAGGAAAAAATATATACATTTTAATTGGACAATAAAGTAATAAGAAAGAAGAGTAAGACCCAAAGTCAATACGTTCCTGGCAATCATGGGTTGTTCATGACATCTAAGAGCTGTGGGCCAAATCTCTATTTTAAAATTTTAAAATATATTTTAATGAAAATATAATAAAATATATTGAATTAATTAAAATTTTAAATATAGTTTTAAATATCCCCTTTCCCATTCCGACACAAAGTGGCATGTAAACTAATATGTTCCGTAGGTCAATCTGGTGGTACTGTCTAAACCCTATTATTCAGACTCTAAGAGCTGAAAGAGGTTCACTGAGCCCACTGTACAGATGAGAAAAGTAAGGTATAGGGAGAGGAGATGACCTGCCCAATGAAACCCAGTCAGCTAGGGGCAGAGCTGACTCCGGCTCGAACATCACTCCCATATCCAGACCTGTGGAATTCCCAGGGCCGAGAGCACTTCCCGAGCTTCTGCAGACAAGGGCGTTCAGGTGCCTCCGGCAATCCTGAGCATCTCACATGATTCCGTCCACAGGTTTGGCATAATCTCCAAGGCAGGTGGCTGATTTTCATGAAATGTATTGTAGCTACCAAAAGACAGCAGTGGACATGGTTAGTCTGTCAATGTGTACAGGAGAAGGGATCCTGAACTGTAATGAGCATGGAAGCAGCTAAACTGTGGATTCATTTGGTCCAAATAAAAGGTATTATATCCACACAATGTAATAAAACTACATAGCAGTTACAAAGGGTAAGGCAGGGGCTTCCCTGGTGGTGCAGTGGTTGGGAGTCCGCCTGCCGATGCAGGGGACGCGGGTTCGTGCCCCGGTACGGGAAGATCCCACATGCCACGGAGCGGCTGGGCCCGTGAGCCATGGCCGCTGAACCTGTGCGTCGGGAGCCTGTGCTCCGCAACGGGAGAGGCCACAACAGTGAGAGGCCCGCGTACCGGAAAAAAAAAAAAAAAAAAAAAAGGGTAAGGCAGCTGAAATGGATAGCACTCCTTGATATACGGCTGAGTTCGAGAAGGCAAGTTGAAAAAAAATCTGTTTATCAAAAACAGTACTCTGTGTGTGTGTGTGTGTGTGTGTGTGTGAATGCACTGGAAAGGTCTGCAAGGATGTGTTCCAAAGTGATAATCTAAGCAGAGGGGATGAGGAAACAAGACTTGGGGGCGGTGATCAAGAAGGACATTAGCCTTATTTGGAAAGATTTTTTTTCCCCAAGGTGAAAACATTCAGTTACTAGTTATGTAATAAGTGATTGATTTTTTAAAAAGAGAAAAATAGAAATAGGATATTATTCATTCATCTATCTATTCACTCAACTATCTGAGCACCAACTACGCACCAGGAATAAAACAAGATGAAAAATACAGCCCCTGCCCACAAGGAGCTTATACTCTAACGGGTGAGCGGGCAGGTTTGCTCGCTTGGTATATGCACAATCAGGTATGTTACATGTGCTCTGGTGAAAGAAGAAGACAGCACAGAGTGGGGACAATAAAGTGATTTCCATGTTTCACGGCAGATCCAGCAGCTGAAACAGAGTCATCCGTAAATTCTGCCACGGCCCGCCATCTTGAAATGAAAGGACCACGACACCACTTTGCAAATGGACAAACCTCCGGTAATTTTAAAAGAATCTCAACTGTCTTTGACTTCGGTTAGAGTTCACAGAGGAATATGATAGTACCAGGAATAGTTTGTAGGTCCCCAAAATTGAACCTTCTTCACAGAGGGAGATGGTTTTGCTGCTTTTTAAAGGCACCGACTCTGGCTGTGTTTATCAGTACATATGGTTTACGCTGCTAGGCTAGAGCATCCACTCATTCTCCCATCCGCCAAAATTGCTGTTTTGATTTGAAATTCCAAAAATAACTCATGAGAAGCCTGCAGTGTGAGAGGAAGATGGTCGCACACAGCTCCAGGGAGGAAAAGAGAAAGCGTTTGATTTGAATTGCCTAAGAGCTGAAATTGGGTGCAAATATCTCCTTGTAACAACTGCTATATAATTAGCCAACCTAATGGAATCCTTTCAAAACCAAGGCAGTTCAACAAGGAAGTTTAATTGAAAAGAAAATTTCCAGACCAACTATTCTGTCAAAACCACATTAAATGAAGATAGCTCAGCACTGACCAAATCACCAGTAAAAGGTATTATGTGTTTTGGGAGAGGGGGTGAAAGGGAGGGGTGTGCTCTCCTATATGAGGGAAATGCGGTGATGTTCTAGGCTCCCTTTTCCAGTTTCATGTGTCTTCTAGTCACTGGGCAAAAGGATTCATTTCTCTCTAGGCCAGTGTTACTGCTGGGACCATCCCCTTTGTGAAGTGTTTCCCAAGTCTCCTGGAAAGAAGAAGCCAGGATAAAAATCTCGGAGATGGGGCTTCCCTGGTGGCGCAGTGGTTGGGAGTCCGCCTGCCGATGCAGGGGACGCGGGTTCGTGTCCCGGTCCGGGAGGATCCCACATGCCGCGGATGTGGCTGGGCCCGTGAGCCATGGCCGCTGAGCCTCCGCGTCCGGAGCCTGTGCTCCGCAACGGGAGAGACCACAGCAGTGAGGGGCCCGCGTGCCGCAAAAAAAAAAAAATAATAATCTCGGAGATAAAGAGGGGGAGAGAAGAGAAAATGACACTCACCATCCAAACCTGTTCATTAAGAGCAGACCCCTCCCATTCCAGGAGGACCACACTCGTCCATGGGCTCGTGGGGGACCACAGTGACAAGAAATGACCTTCACACTTGGACTTTCACCTTTGTCACTTACTAGCTGTGTAACATCTGCCAAGTTGTTTAACGTCTCTGAGTAGCAGTTTCCTCATCTAAAAAGTAAAAAAAGGATTACACTTGCACACCTCAGTGGATGGTGAGGAAGACGAACTGTGACAATGCTGCTGCCTGGGGTCAGAGCTGGAATCTGTGCACGAGAGACCTAGCGCTCCATGGATGGGGTCTGGTACTGCGTGCTGGCGGGGTGGGGAGGGGTGGGAAGGACCACCAGGTGCTTCCTTGGTACTCAGAATGGGCTGGCCACAGACCAGTGGCAGCAGCAGCGCCTGGGAGCTCATCATTAGTGTAGAATCTCAGCCCCCCACGGAATCTGCATTTACTAAGGGCTCCTGGAAGTTTATGTGTGGCTCAAATTTGAGGAACAACAGCCTCAGCCATCGCTCGGGTGTGTGATTCTGCACCTGGTGACCCAAATCAAGAGAAAGTGTTCTTAAGGCTGCCCTTTAAGGGGGAGAAGTGGGTTCCCCAGGGGGCCGCCCGTGGTGTGAACCATTTCTGGACTCTGCCCCCCAGGCTTCCTGCCTGCAGGGGGGGACATCAGACAGAAACCAGGGCCTCCCGAAACCAAGGCATTCTCCACCGACCAGGCTGGACTACTCTGGGGTCCAAAGCCATGTTATCATGGATGTCCCCATGTCATCACACATGCCCGGGGAATAGGCCCTGTGTGCCTTCGAAGAGGACAATGGCAATAGCTGGTAAGAAGCGAATGGGCGTGGAGGCCTCAGGAGGGTGGGAAAGAACGACAGACCATGGAGCTATAAGACACAGATGCGTCCAGTAAAAAAGGGAACGCTAGACACACACTGATTGTCTTGTATATGCATAGACCATCTCTAGGACGACAGACAAAACTCTTCTGACGCTGACTGCCTCCTGCAAGGAAGACCTGTTGGCTGGGGAAGTGCAAGTTGAGGGGGACATTTTACTTTCATTGCATATCTTTCTGGACCTTTTGACTTTTTTCAGTGGTGTGACTGTATGCCAAGGAAGGAAGGGAGGGAGGGGAGGAAAGAGAGAAGGAAAGAAGGAAAGTAAAGGGAGGGAGGGACGTTCAATTAAAAAAACAAAAGATAGTTGAGTCACTTGTTACACAGGGTTAGGTTTAAAAGTCCTCCCAGGAAATTCAGGCCATTAAGACATCTTTTTTGCTTAAAGCCGCACCACGTAGCCTGCGACCCTTTCTTCAGGCTGACCACGCACCCAGCAAGCCTATGTCTGAAAATGCTCAGAAATGTGGAGGAATTCAGCGAGGGGACGTCCTGTGTGGCAGACCTGCCCGGCCCTGACTCCATCTCCCCAGCCCTCGGGCTTCTCTGCAGAGCGGGGTGTTCACCCTGCCTATTTGCCTCACACCAACAGACACTAGAGATACCCCACTCTCTAAAAATCCCAGCGGCTCCTGGTTCCAGCTCACTTAGTTAGGCAAGGAAAAATCTCTTCCAGAAGATTCTTAAGCCCTGGTTTCCAGACATTTCCAGTGACTAAAATGGAGTCGGGGGACATAACGCTTCTACTTCGTGTGAATGTGTACGTGCAAATTGAGATAAGAAACAAAATGTCAGGTAATGTGGGAAACCCTAATTATGGAACAAGCAGCACTGGCTGTGCTCAGTTTTGTTTTGTTTTGTTTTTTGCGGTACGCGGGCCTCTCACTGTTGTGAGAAAAATAAAAACAAAACAAAGATGTTAAATAACCTGGCCAAGGTCTCAAGTAATAACTGACACCAATTTTTTTTTTTTTTTGCGGTGCGCAGGCCTCTCACTGTTGTGGCCTCTCCCGCTGCGGAGCACAGGCTCCGGACGTGCAGGCTCCGCGGCATGTGGGATCTTCCCGGACCGGGGCACGAACCCGCATCCCCTGGCATCGGCAGGCAGACTCTCAACCACTGTGCCACCAGGGAAGCCCTGCTATGTTTTTATGGTTGGTGGCTGGAAGCTATTTCTTTACCAAAAGTATCACTGGGTCTTCAGCTGAAACTTTATTCTACTGATTAGGAGAGTAATGGTGGTGTTCCCTTGAGCCACGTGGCTACTGATGATGTCTAGCTGGATGGATAAGGGGCCAGCTCTCGAATCAGAAACTCTTGGGTTGTGTCCCTGCCACTCGTGGCTGTCTGACATTTGGTAAGTGGATCTCTCTGAGCCTCTGGTTTCTTCGTTTTTTAAAATGGCAACAACTAATATTTATCAAGTGTGAGCTGTGTGTGTACTCTAAGCCAGTGTTATTCTAAGCATTTTATCAACTCATTGAGTACTTGTAACATACCATTGTTGTTCTTGGTGTACAAATGAGAAAGTTGAGGCACAGAAAGGTTAAGTATCTTGCCCAAGGTCACACAGCTAATAAATGTCATCACTGGGATTCCACAGGTGGCTTGACTGGAGCCCGTGCTTTAACCATCACAAAAAAATGCTCTCACGAGGCTGTCGGTGTGTGTGTGTGTGTGTGTGTGTGTGTGTGTGTGTGTGTTACAAGATCATAAAAATAAAATGCTTCCTGGGCTACCTGACACTGAGTAAGTGCTCAATAAATTACAGAAGTTAATCATTACAAGTTAATTTCTTTGGTTAAGCACAAACACAAGGGTTACTATAGCACACACGTGGCTGACGATGAGGACGCTGCTGCCTGCGATGGTACTATTCCTGGACTGGTGTCCTTCCCCACCTGTCCTCAGCTGGCATTCTGCCTTGGAATCACAGCACAGGCAGGAACAGTGGCGCTCTGCCCTTGAGTCTCTGTACTGACCTCTTCCGTGGGGAGCTCGTACAGAAATCTAAGTAGGGGCAGCTGTGGGGGACCAGGTCTGATGTCCACTTGCCAAGAAGAATGACAGATTCCGAAACGAGGTGCCCAGTCCTAACTCCAAGGCTGTAGACATGTGCTTCTGAAATTCTCCACAAACGGTTTATCACCATTTGGCAGCGTGGCAGCATGCACTCAAAAAAACTGGCACAATTAGAGATCTGGCGTGGAAGACTCTACGGGTGGCGAGTAACCGTCCGACGCTCTCTTCATCCTCACGCAGACAGTCCCTGTTCTGTTCGGGTCCTGAGCAGGCAGCAATACCCACGGAAGAGGCATTCCTATCACCTCTGTCAGAGGCTGGCTTAGGAGGACATCTGGCCCCATCTGGCCAATGAGACATAAGGGGAAGTCAACTGGAGATTTCTGGGGAAATTTTCTTCCCTAATAGAAGATAGAGAGTTGCAGTGAAAGACCCCCTTTTCCTGCCTGACATTCTTCCTGATAAGGTGACGACTGCAGCAGAAAAGGGCGTCTCAGAGAAGCGAATCCCGTGCCCAGATGTGCCTGAGCCGTCAAAGGCATCCTTCCGATACAGCTGACAATACCAGGTGCTGGGAGGGACATGGGGAAACAGAAACCCCTGAGCACCACTGGTGGAAAGGCAAACAGGTACAGTCATTCTGGAAAACAATCTGGCAGCATTTGCGAAATGAAGTCTGAGTGCCACAATGACTCACCCATCCCAGCCCTGGATCTGTACCAGAGAAACTCTCCCACAGGCCACCCGGGGACAGATGTGAGGTGTTCATCACCGAACTTGGCTGGGCTTCCCTAACGTCTGTCAGCAGGGGACGGAGGAGATAAACAAGGCAGGACCTACAGCAAGGGGAGGGCAGACACAGCCCCTCACATGAGCTAGGTACACACAGATCAACAAGAGTGGATCTAAAAAAAGACAGTACTGAGTAAAAAGAAAAACAGAGGGAGATCTGTAACAGAATCCTGTTTGTCAAAATGAAAAACAGATACCTAATCAGAACAGAACAGTAGGTACCATCTGGGGCACGGAGCAAACACGCCGGCAGTAGTAGGAAGGAGTCTGACGGTTTCTTCCCAATGGAGAGCTGATCTCTCTCTCTCTAACTTCCCATAATCCCGGGAAGGATACAATGGCCCTATGTGACTGTCACATCGCAGAT
The DNA here is from genome assembly GCF_963924675.1 of Phocoena phocoena. Taxonomy (NCBI): domain Eukaryota; kingdom Metazoa; phylum Chordata; class Mammalia; order Artiodactyla; family Phocoenidae; genus Phocoena; species Phocoena phocoena. The sequence continues at coordinate 68,808,836 of NC_089235.1, read as the reverse complement.
TGTCACTGCTGTCCTTAAGGTGGCCTCCTCTCCTGCACCATGATCCTCCAGAAGTCTGGGCAAGATTTGGTGGCACAGAAATACCATGTGTCCCTGAGCGCCATTTTGTTTCCAGTTTTGCCCCTAAATGCATCAGGTTCTAAAAAAACCCCTTCCCCGCACACCACCCCCTTCTCTCCTCCTGGAACATGTCTTTGAAATACATTCCCCAAATACGGACACAAGGTCAAAGTGATGCTTTGACAACTCCTGGCAAATAGTTTTTTTTTTTTTTTTTTTTTGAGTTACGCAGGCCTCTTACTGTTGTGGCCTCTCCCGCTGCGGAGCACAGGCTCCGGACGCGCAGGCTCAGCGGCCATGGCTCACGGGCCCAGCCCCTCTGCGGCATGTGGGATCTTCCCGGACCGGGGCACGAACCCGTGTCCCCTGCATCGGCAGGCAGACTCTCAACCACTGCGCCACCAGGGAAGTCCCTGGCAAATAGTTTTGCCCAAAGAACGATATATGCCGCCACTAGCCATGGAGGCGCCGTGCCAGGCTCCTTACCAATTCTTAGAATGAATTCCAAATCCTATCATTCTAGCTCTTGGTGACTTGCAGCGAACGGGTCGCCACAGTCACACTGTTCTGGTGAGCGCCACTTTTCCCCCCGACTTCCCTGATGCTCTGTTTTCCTCTTACGAGATCTGTCTGCACGCAGAGTGACCGCTCTCACACAGGCAGTTCTGAAGAGCGCAGTGGGCTAATGGGAAAGTTGGGGCGGGAGGCGCGGCAGCCTAAGCCCACCTGGGAAAGTCAGAGGAATAACAACGGAAATGTTTGCATGAAAAACTGCAATTTAGAAGTCCTACATTCATTGAGAAAGTAACTCTATAAAATCTCTGCACATACCTGAGGGATGGAAGGGAACGTGCAGGAGTGAAAATCAGAGCTGGAATGCGGTGGATTACGGCTCTGGGGTTCCGGGCATTCTTTAGAATTTTTCTTTAACTTCCCTGGTGGCTCCTGCGCCCCTGACTCCATCTCCCCAGCCCTCAGGCTTCTCTGCAGACCGGGGTGTTCACCGAGCACTCCTCTGCCCTCAGTCAGGCTAATTCCTACACCTCCCTCCCGGCTCAACTTCAACATCAGTTTCCCTGGGAAGCATCCCCCTGCCTCCGAGAGCTGATTCGCTGCCTGCTCTCACCCTACCCAGACATCCTGTGCTTCTCTGGTCCCAGGGTCTGGAACAGCGATGGCTTGAGCTGGGCTGCTTCAACGCTGACCTTTTGATCAGGAGCTTAGCATTTCATTTCAGGAAGTGGACAGAAACACCTGGATGGTACCAGCCATGGCAGGACAGTCTGGCCTGGGAGAGGGGAGAGCCAGGGCGGACTGGAAAATGAAGAGAGGGAGAGATCCTTAGATGATCTGGCTCTGGTTTCTCCCCTTCTACTCCCTACCCCTGCACCACCGATCCAACCAATTCTTTAAAAACTTGTTTCTCAAGTGCCTGTTATCGCCAAGACACTGTGATGCGGAATTGCAACACCAAGGCCATTCTTTGAGTGTCAAACTTAGGTAGGGAGTCAAAGCTTTGACATGAGGAATGTCAGATAACCGTGGAGGAATGGAGTGAAAGATAACAAGACGAGACAGTGGAAGACGGATGGTGTGTGGGCACTGTATGATCTGGGGGCAGGAGGGCAGGTCCCTGCGGGCTGCAAAGGGAAGTCCTCTGAGAACCCAGATGTGAAGGATGGCCATAGGGTAGGGGAGTGGGTGACGGGCGGCAGCACTTAGGAGGTGACGGGCTGGATGCGGGGAGGGGTGTTGCATGCTAACGTCAGGTGAGGAGCCCCTGAAGTCTAGAACAGAAAGAAAACATCTGGGGGTCCTGGGAGGGTGTGTTAGGGCCAGAATTTTGAGGACCTTGAAAGCAAGGCAGAGGAATCAGTGCCGGGAAAGACAGAGTGGGGACTGCAGACAGTCCTGTGGCTGACGAGAGAAGTTTATGGGGAGATGGGTCTGCCCATCTGGGGGCAGCCCTCAGGGCGGACTAGAGAAAGAACCCAGTTAGTAAACCCCTCTGAAGGCACAGCAGGGAGGGAGGCGCAGGGTACCGGCCCTTCAAATCCCATCTGCCACCACGGCTGCCGTCACCCACCCATCAGAGCACACTTCCCCGTGACCCCAGGTAGGACCTCAGAATTTTTTGCCACTTGGGGATCCTGGCAGCCCCTACCGATCCACCCAGGGAGACGGGTCAAATGTCTTTGCCTCGCAGGTCCTATCAGTCAGGTGACGTTTTGGTGCACTAACTCACATCCTCAAATTCCAGCGTCTTAAAACGGTGAGGGCTCACGGCTCATTCAGGCTCTACGCCCATCAGAGTCAGAGACGGATGTCAGTGCCGGCACCGCCCAGACCAGGCTGACAGGGCAGCCCCTACACTGCTGGGTGCCAGGGCCGGACGGGGGGGTGGGAGAGAGAGACAGAGACAGAGACAGAGACAGAGGGAGAGGGAGAGAGAGAGAGAGAGGTACCTGGAAAGTCTCTCACTAGCGTTTCACGTGAAGGCCAGAAAAGGCAAGTCCGTCTGCTTGCGACTCGTTGGCCACAACTGGTCACAGCAGGCCAGGCAGTGGAATGCTAATCTCCAAAAGGCAGAGAGTCAGAAAAAAACGAATGTCCTGAAGCAGGTCACCTTTCAGAGAACGTGGAATTTAGTGCCCATTCATTCAACCAGCAAGAATTTATTTGAACATGTTTAAAAGCATTTATGAAGTGCCGAACACCCTCAAATACTGCCATTTCCGTGGGTCCTTTTAACAACCCCACGAGGTAGAAATCCTTATTCTCAGTTTATAAATGAGAGAAATTTGGGGCTCAAAGAGGTTGAGGTGCTCAGATGGTACGGCCTGGACCTGGCTCCATAGTCCGGGCTCTCCTCCCAACATCACAGTGATTTCGCACAGCTCCCAGGGGAAGAAGGGAGTGATTCCAGAAGCCGTAAGGCAGAGTGGGTAAGACAAGGGTTCTAGAGGCAAGTCATCTGGGGGTACATCCTGGCTCCACTCCCTAGCCTGCACATGGTCGTGAACAAGCTACTTATGGTCCCATGCCTCAGTTTCCTTTTCTGCAAACTGGCCCAATACTCATAGTACCCGCCATGACAGTGCTGGGACCACTAAGGGGGATAATGCACGTGAAGCCCCTGAAGGTGTCTCTAGCACAGAATCAGTAGCCAGCCAAGGCCAGTTATGATGCTAACATGTTCATCTTCCTACAAGGACATGGAACGCAGCTCAGAGAGGACACAGGCTTTGGAACCCAGAGACCATCTACTTTCCAATATGTCACTTGGCCTCCGAGGTGAGGTACACTGCTGACAGGGCTGCTGGTCTATGCCCAGGGGGAGAGGCCATCCAGCACTGGAGTAAGTGCCACCCTGCCTCGGGGTGTGCCCTGCACCCTCCCTCCCGTTCTCATTAGCTTCTTTTATTTCCTTCCTAGTACTTGGCACTCTCTGAAAGTGTCTTCCCGTGTGTGGAGATTCGTCACCTTGCTAATTGCCTGTCTCTCCAACTAGGAGCTGAACTCTGCATCTGCCTTGTTTAGAGTGTGGGGCACCTAGTAGGGTGCTCGGCAGGTATCTGTGGAATGAATGGATCAATGAATAAACGTAAGGTGCCTGAGGGCGGGGGCTGCGTCAGCTTTACATCAGTGCCCCCAGTGCATACGACACCCAGCAGGTAGTACCGCACAAGGAGCTACAGAGAAGCCTTTCAGCTCTTCCTGCCGCAGCTCCAGGGACTGACGCGGCCCTTTTCCCCTGCTGGGGATTCAGCTGAAGACTGGCCTCGCCATGTACAAAGTCTATTTATTGTTAGCAGTTTTGACCCTGAGACCCTCGTTCCCTTCCTTCCCTCCCCTCAGGGCTTGGGACTGGATATCCGACTGGCCTGAGGACAAGACCCAATGGAAGAGAGAGATGAGGAAGAGACCGCTGGGGGGGATATCACAAACCCACGCACACTTGTGCACACGCACATGAGCTGTGAATGCTGGCTCTAGTCTGGATGCTTCAAGGAACTTGCCGTGTGACCATGGGTGAGTCAATCTCCCTCCAGGCCTCAGTCTCCCTGGTGGTAAAACCTGACCATTGAAGAAGAACATTTTTTTTTTTTTTTTTTTTTGTGGTACGCGGGCCTGTCACTGTTGTGGCCTCTCCCGTTGAGGAGCACAGGCTCCGGAGACGCAGGCTCAGCGGCCATGGCTCACGGGCCCAGCCGCTCCGTGGCATGTGGGATCCTCCCGGATCGGGGCACGAACCCGTGTCCCCTGCATCGGCAGGCGGACTCTCAACCACTGCGCCACCAGGGAAGCCCCAGAAGAACATTTTTTAAGGGTGCCTCCAGACTGAAAATGCTAGGAACAAGAAATCACCTAGGGCTATACTTCTAAGAGCAGGGACCATGGGATTGGAGTTTTTTCTTGGCTTCTGTAGGCCTAGCATACAGCATATCAAATATATTAAACCTACCCAAATTCCACTAAAAAAAAAAATTCCCCTGTAACTGCAAAAGTTGAGTAGAACTTGATAAGCTGCTCTGAAGCTACATACAAACAGGTAACACTGTTTCCGTTTTGCAGCTCCCTTTTTATATTTTGATACTAATAATTGTATCTGTTAGTTTTCTACCTTGTTCGTAGGGGCCTAAAATACTGACAGGTCCCAGGCACTCTGCGTATAGTGCTCTCCTCATCAAACGGACCTATCTGAGATGTTTGGTGAAAATGCCTTTTTCCAGGCATCACCACTCCCCGACCCCCAACGCCCCCTGCCAAGACACTGAATCAGAAAATCGGGTGGAGGAACCTAGGAACCTGCACTTTGGCAAGATTCCCAGGTGATCATTTGCAAACTAAAGTTTGAAAACCACTGCCGTAAAAAGAAGCTGAGAAAAGGACCTAGGGTAGGTAACTCTGGAGGACAAAGGAAGGCTGTGAAGGGGACGGAAGCAGGGGAGGCGGAACAGAGATGACAATGCAGCGGCTCCTGTTTTGCATGTGTGCACATCGCTTCTGCCCACGTGCGCCCTGCGCGTTCCACCAGTGTAAACACATTTTGCAGAACCCTGACTCACCCTCTACTGAGCCCCTCCCCTAGTCCTGGAAAAACGGATACTCACACTCAGGCGGCCTGGGTCTGCATCTGCTTTCATGATTTGCGGGAAGAGAACGTTTCCAGCATATTGACTACAAGGCTTGAAGACCGAAACCACCGCTACAAAGCACTGGTACTGCAGAAGGATATATAAATAGTGCTGTCACCCAGATGTTTGCTGCCATTGGTTCTACCTTTGGTGAGTGACAGACTCTGGCTCCAGCAGTCCTAACTCACTCATGGGGAGGGAGGTTCTGTTTAATGTCGAGCCACACGCACAAGTGCTACACAGGTGCTTGTGGGTGTGCGTGGACACACACACACCCCAAACATTATCTGCAGGTGTCTTTAAGTTTCTGCAGTGATTAGAGATGTAGCCCAGTCAGCAGAAGCCATCTGGACTGTAATGCTGAATGCTAGTCTCCAAGGTATTGGGAAGATGCCAGGCGAAAAGGGGTTGGCAAAGGAGTGAACTGATAGGAAGGACCAAGTACCGTGCTGGGGTTTTCCCATATACGTTTCATATCAATTGATCGGGGAAAGGATTATCAGTTCCATTCTTCTGATGAGGAAACCAAGACATAGAAATGATCTGTGACTTGCCCACCATCCTGTAAGATTGAACTCTGATCTGGCTAACCCCAAAGTTCATGTTCAATGCGTTATGCAGTGCTGCCTTAAAATTCATAAGCCGCAAGCATGGTTGGGAGGGAAAAGGAGGGTCTGTTTTAGAGAGAGGGCAGGTGAAGGAAACTGATCTCTCCAATCAGTGAGAAAACCAAAATAATTCCTTAAAAATTTAATTCACAAACAGGGCTTCCTTGGTGGCACAGTGGTTGAGAGTCTGCCTGCCGATGCAGGGGACACGGGTTCGTGCCCCGGTCCGGGAAGATCCCACATGCCGTGGAGCGGCTGCGCCCGTGAGCCATGGCTGCTGAGCCTGCGCGTCCGGAGCCTGTTCTCCACAACGGGAGAGGCCACAACAGTGAGAGGCCCGCGTACCACAAAAAAAGAAAAAAAAATTAATTCACAAACAATAAATGGTCATTGGGAAAAATAAATCACAGATAAGCAATAAGAAAAAAAACCGCAAGTAATCACATCCTCCCCAAAAATAATGGTGTTTATATTGTTTATATTAGTTTCTTCTTCCTACCAAATAACATACTTTTTCTATCCTACAAATAAAACGATACAAGTTTTGCAATTTTATCAACAATTTTATAATACTGATTTTTTTTAAACATGGGTGATTAGTGATGCCTATCCAGTCCTAATCTTCTGTGAATTTATGTCAATCCATATTTCTCCGCAGATTCTAAGAGGGAGAGACAAAAACCTTTCACTTCTTTGTTGTTTGTTTCCTGTTGTCTGTTCATCAGCCACTAACGCATTTCAGAAGGATTAAACAGTCTTCTGTCTAAATCCTTTGTTCTGCTGGATGATGCAGCCTTAGAAAACGTACCAAAAAAAAAAAGAAGAAGAAAAATCAGGTTGGTCTCTTCCTCCCCGTAGATGAAAATGGAGCATAGGTTTTTGCACCAACTGAGAAAATGATCCAAAGAAATAAAATAAGTGTCTTAATACCAAAGGGAAATGCCTCTCTAGTATGCAGAAGGGTCTGAGTCAGGATCTCCCACTGCCGCCTTCCCCACTGCAGGGAACAGCCCTCCAAATGCACCCCAGGCCCCACTTCCAGCCATCCCCAAGTTGCCAGAGTGAAAAATAACCTCCTTTTCTCCCCCCACTTGATGTTAACAGAGGCTCCCTACAGAGACGCAGTTAATCTCATCAATTAAGAGCCTTTTACAATTGGCCTTGCCTGCCAGGCGCAGGCTCTCTGTCCACCGGAAGGTGGGTAAGATAAGTCATGTCAGGACATAATTTATAGGGTTTTTTTCTCCCCCTCCCCCATCTAGGTTTTTGTCATTTGTATGTTTTTTTTTAATTTAGGCATAATTAACACTCAGTGAAATGTCCAGATCTTAAAGGAACAGTTTGATGAGTTCTGACAAATGCATATACCAAACACACTAAACCACCAACTAAAGATACAAAACATTTCCCTCACCCAGAAAGCACCCTCTGCCCTCCTCCCAGAGGCAACCATTGGACTGATTTCTAGCACTGCTGATTAATTCTGCGTGCTCCAAAAATTCATATAAATGGAATCATGTTATGTTTAAAGATGAGCATGAATGATGAGGAAGAACAGGCAGGTCCTGGTGGAAACGAAAAACAGCTGTAGGCGCTTCGGAAAACAATCCGGCAGTTACTCAAAACGTTACCCAGACAGTTACCGTATGACCCAGCAGTTCCCCTCCCAGGTATACACACTCAAGAAAGATGAAAACATACATCCACACAAAACCATGCACCTTCAGAGCAGCATTATTCATAATAACCAAAAAATGGAAAAACCCAACGTCCATCAGCTGACGAATGAACAAATGAAATGTGGTCTACCCATACAATGGGACATTGTCTGGGCATAAGGAGGAATGAAGTACAAACACATGAGATAATGTGAATGAACCTTGAAACCATCATGCCAAGTGAAAGAAGTCAGTCACCAAAGACCACACGTTAAGCTATGCGCCATATCTCATTTAAACCTCACCATCTTTGTGCGAGGTGGGTCACGTGATAACAACTGAGAAAGTGAAGATTTAGGTGAGCGAAGCAGTGGAGTCACAGTAAATCCAGGTCTTCCTGACTTAAACCCTTGCTTCTGACCATTATAAAACACTGTGCTGGCCACCAGGACACAACAGGGAACCAGACCTACTCAGGCTCAGCTCCAAACACCACATATCATGATTTCATTGACTTGAGACTTGTGTTCCAGAAACCAAGGGCTTGAAGGAGGAACAGCAGAGGCAGGTCACAGTCCACGGGGAGGGAGGGCCTCTGAAGAAGGGGCACGTGGGCTGAGCCATGTGTCTGGCACTTTGCCACGTGCTGAGAGAAGAGGGTCCTGCTGTGGATGGCTCAGGACACGGTGGTCTCCCACATGGTGGTAGAAAGAGAAACTGTCCGAACTTCCTGAAGTGGAATGTGGCAAACTAAACAACCTGAAAGAGCCCTTGTTTCACCCGTTCTATTTTAAGGGACTCTATCCTAATAAAATAGGAAAATATAGTTGTAAAGATTTAACGATGAGCATCATTTATAGCGGTGCAGAAGCTGAATTCATAAGCAAGCGTCTGTCCCAGATGCTTACGAAACACTGGAGGGTCTCTGCCACTTATGGCTGAAACACAGTGAAGCTGGGTGTCCCAACACTCAGAGTGATGAAGCAGAAGTGCATGTGTTGATGTGGGAAGATATTTATCATATGTTTAGTAAAAGAGCTATTTACAAACTAATGTGTATGTGTAGAGAGCCACACTATTACAAGTATATATATGTGTGTGTATGTATATATATAGATATGTACGTGTGTATATAGATATGTGTGTGTGTGTATATATAGATATGTATGTGTGTATATATATGTGTGTGTGTATATATAGATATGTATGTGTGTATATATATATGTGTGTATGTGTGTATATATATATGTGTGTGTGTATATATATAGATATGTATGTGTGTATATATATGTGTGTGTATATATATATAGATATGTACATGTATATATATGTGTGTGTGTGTATATATATAGATATGTATGTGTGTATATATATATGTGTGTGTGTATATATATTATATATATTATATATATATATGCATATGCTTTAGTTCATTTAATTAGTCACCTCTTAGTGATAACAAGTGTTTTTTGCTTCTTCCTTTTGTTTGTCTGGGTTTGTGGATTTTTCTGGAGGAGATACCTTGTGCTTTGTAATAAGAAGTGAAGGAAAACTGGTGCCCAGAGAAGAGTTCAACTCTCCCAGAGTGGTTTGATTGGTAAGAACCACTGTTCATTTAATTTATCCGATGCATCTTAGGAAGAGGCCGTCACAAGCCTGGGTTATGCACTGGAGGATGGAAGGAGGTGAAGCAGAGAGAGCTCCCGTTTCACGGGGAAGCTGGTCACATAAACACATCAGTGCAGTCAATGGTCAGATGTTCTACGATATTTGCAGAGGGGACCCCAGCTCATGAAGGAGGGAGTGATCTTTCCCCCTAATTTGAATGCAGACTCGATTACACTTCACAAACTCACTCCTAACGATCTAGTAAACAGAAGGAGTCCCGGTAGCTGTGATGAGACTAGTGTTTGGACTTAAAGCTAGGCCGATGACTCTAGCACATGAGCCTCTGTTTTCCTCATCTGTAAAGTGGACGACCTCTCCAGGTAGCCACGAGGGTCGGCTGAGCGCTCCACAACAGTACAGCCCTGCACACACGACGAGGAGGATTTAACGCCAAGATCTGAACCCCTTTTTTACAAGAGTTGACAAGCTGGAATTTAACTCGTGATGAATGCCAAAGTGTGGGGAAGAAAACATGTTTACCGCTGAAAGACTGAACAGAGCAAGGCAGTGAGCACCGTGATTCCAAGTCACCAGCCTCAGCCGGGCTCACGCCTAATGTGCCTTCCAACTCGGCCCGCATTGGAGCAGCTCCTGACTTTTGGAATGTGTTTGGAATCCCAAGGACAGTCTGTACATTTTAAATTAGAAAAAAAAAAAAAAAATTCTCTGCAAGGTTTTGTTCACATACGCTAAAGGGAAGTATTTAGGACCTACGGCCTTGAAAATAAATCTTACATAACTCACCTCTGGGATAGTGAAAAAAAAAGTGTTTTCCAGTTAGGTGAACAGGGTCTGAATGCTGGCTCCGTGCCCTTTTGTAGATTATTTATTATCTCCTGGCTTCAGGATGATAATATCTTTCCTGCAGGGTAATAATCAGAGCAATGTACGTAGACAGTATAGATGTTCAATAAATGGTAGTTGTTTTTTTCTTAGTGGGGAGACTCAGGGAACTAACAAAGCCAAGGGGGAGCATCACCCAGAAGCCGTACCTCGGGCGAAATCAGCTCATTATGAAAGGGGAGGAGGCCCAGGGTGGTGTGGCTACCCAGAGCTAAGGCTGACCTCAGCTCAGCCTGGGAAAGGTGAGGCCAGGATAGCATGTCTCTCTCAGGGATGTGGGAAAGCTAAATTCGACTGCAAATCCAAATACGAGGCCGGCCCTGTGGTCTGTGCCCCTCTGAGATCCTGGCGTGCGTGAGTAGAATGCACTAGGCTTTTCTGGGAGGGGAAGGGAACGCGTCTTCACCAGAGAGTGTAGATGGCACCACTAGAGCGGCACCGGCCAGCTGGGAGTGCAGCGGGTAGCAGAAGCAGCGAGGGGTGGGTTTCCATCAAATCACCCCCGGGCGACTGGTTAAATATTCAGAGTCTGGGTCTACTTCTTGGTTTCAGGAGGGCTGGTGTGGGGCCTGTGAGTAACCTGCATTTCACCAGGCCCCATAGATGCTTCTGACACTCCCCAAGGGCATGGGAACCGCTCCCGGGGTAGAAAAGGACCAGGCGCTGGTCTCAGAAGGCCTCGGTTCAAGACGCAGCGGGGCGCCAGCTCTCAGGTCCAGTTGTAAAATTTCTCTGTAAAATACTGGGACTGGGCCCAGTAAGGGTAAGGCTGGCTGGGATGTCTCTGCAGGCTGCAAACGTATGTATAAACAGGGACGTATCAGTACGAGCTATGCACTAAATTATATATATTATGTGTGTGTGTGTGCATATATATATATATAAAACCATATATTCACATATACATACACACATATGCTTTCATATATACATATGCATGTATAATGCACAAAACCACATGTGTATATATACATATACATGTCTACACAAAGCCACGAATGTGTATATATACACATATACACAGAATTTCATATATATATATACATGTATACATACGGATACGCTTATGTATACATATATATCTCTATGTGTGTGCTCATATTCACATATATATATACATGTGCAAGTGTATACATACACATGCAGGTAAAGGCACACACACACACATGTATTTCAACTAATCCTCATGTATCTCTACTGTAGTACTAATAGCCCATTTCCTGATGAAGAATCTGAGGCATGGAGAGAATATGAAACTTGCCTAAGGTCACATGGCCAGTTAGTGGTAGAGGCTGGATTTGAAACAAGGTAGACTGGCTCCAGAGTTCCTGTGTACCCTCACTAGATTAGAACAGATAACCCAAGAGGTTAAACAGAGGACAGACCGAGAGTCATAAACTGAAACGTACAACTTGCACCCTGGGGTAGGCCGTGTCCAGCGATGTCTGCCCAGAATTCCTCCCATTTCTGTCCATTGAGAGTTGGAGTCAATTTCTCCTGCCCGTGTACACACACACACACACACACACACACACACACACACACCCCATAGCCTGGCCAGTTGACACATAAAAGTAACGCTCACACTGCATTTTCCCCACTCTGTATCAGTTAGCCCTGCAAACCTGAACCCAACATTCACAGCCCACAGTCACGATTTACCGTCATGAATCACACAATTAGCAAAACAAATGACACTTGCAGTTAGAGCCTGTCAAATTAAACCGTGGGCCCCGCCAAAGCCACGTGGCGAATAAACCTAGAGTAAAAGGTCAACAGGCGTGGTTGAAATGGATCATCTCTGCTTCAGTCAGCAGGTGACAGTAACAAAGACGGCAGCATGGAACATCTACTTAAAAGGAGGGAGGGAGACTTCCCCGGTGGAGCAGTGGTTAAGAGTCTGCCTGCCAATGCAGGGGACATGGGTTCGAGCCCTGGTCCGAGGAGATCTCACATGCTGTGGAGCAACTAAGCCAGTGTGCCACAACTGCTGAGCCTGCGAGCCACAACTACTGACCCCACATGCCACAACTACTGAAGCCCGTGCGCCTAGAGCCCGTGCTCTGCAACAAGAGAAGCCACCGCAATGAGAAACCCGCATGCTGCAACGAAGAGTAGCCCCCGTTCTCCACAACTAGAGAAAGCCCGCACGCAGCAACAAAGACCCAAAACAGCCATAAATAAATAAATAAATAAATAAAATTTATCAAATAAATAAATAAATGCATACATAAAATAAAAGGAGAGAGGAAACCATGGTGAGTTCCAGGACCTGGCTTTAGCCCCAACTGGCTGTGTGATCTTAGACCATACTTCACCTCTCTGGCCTCATTTCCCCAGGTAAGCTTGGTGATGTCCAAAGAGCTATCAAGTTCTTTTCGTGATTCTCCTTAGTTTCATCTTAAGCATTGGTCATTGCCATAGCATTTACTTTTGACCGGGAAGGGAAAGAAATCCAGCAAACTCTACTTTGCCACTGTAAGGAAACCAGGGGACAGAGGGTGTCACTGACCTCATGGTAACACAGTAAGTCACGGACAGAACCTTCAAAACCCAGGAACCCCAAACCCAGGCTATTCTCCTCCTATGGTTAATACCACTCTGCTCCTACACTGGATTCTAAGTTACCTATGTAGGAATTCACACCCTCCCACGCCTCTGGACGTGTCCTGCAGCCACCCAGCAGTTCCTCAATTAACGCAGGCTGGTGAGACATTATCAGTGTCACTGGATTTTGTTTCCTTGCCCCCGCCAAAGCCAGCTGCTTCCTTCAAATTGGTATCAGTTGTGCCAGGAAGTTTCTTTTTCCCTGCAATCTGTTGTCAGAGGGATCTGTCAAATGAAGGACGGAACCAGCTGGGCACATGGAGATACCGGCTGGCCGCTCTGGACTGGCTCATCCCAGCCCCATTGGTCGTTTGGCCAGCGCCCTGTGCTAGGGGCTCTACTGACTGATAGTGAGGACGAAAGGAGAGTCGTTAACGATATTTAATCAGGAAGCACCATCATCATCCTAAAGAACCTCTGGTCTGCTCCAAAGCCAGCTAGGAAACTGACCTCACCCCCTTCCTATAAGCCCACAGCCTCCAGTCCATCCAAGACCAAGGGATGCAATATGTCTCCTGGGGGCAACATGTCCAGGAAAACAAAGCTTTTCTGAGGATCTGTGTGGACATCAGATGGGACTACCTCTCACTCATCTCACAGATGCCAAAGCTAAGGCTGACCATAATACTAACACGTGTGTGTACACGTACACAGTGCGTACAAGGTCCCGTTCTAAGTGCCTGACGTGCTGTGGTAGGCAGAACAGTGGTCCCCCAAAGATGCCCGTGGCTGAATCCCTGAAATCTGTGGCTACATTAGGTTACATGGCAAAGAGGAATTCAGGATGCGGATGGAAATAAATGGCTAATGTGTTCACCTTAATATAGTGAGATTATCCTGGCTTGTTTCCGTGCGTCCAATATAATCAGCAGTGTCCTTAAAAATGGAAGAGGGAGGCAGAAGAGAAAGCTGTGACTAAGGAAGAGAGGCATGAAAAGAGGTCATGTGGCTGGCCTTGAAGACGAGGGAAGGGGCCATAAGTCTAGGGATGCAGGCGGCATTTAGAAGCTGGAAGAGGCAAAGAAACAGACTCTCTCCTGGAGCCTCCAGAAAGAACCAGCCCTGTGTACCTTGATTTTAGCCCAGTGGGGCCCACCTTGGACTCTACCCTATGGAACTGTAAGATAATAAATGTGTGTTGTTTTAAGCCACTGAATTTGTGGTCGTTCGTTACAGCAGCAATAAGAAACTACTATGTGAACCAACTCACTTTATTAATTATAATTTTTATGATAATTTCATGAGGTGTTATATTAGTCACTATGGCTACAAGAATGCTGCGTTAACAGAATACCGCAAACTCAGCGGCATACAATAATAAGCATTTATTTCTCACTCACGTGTCTGTTAGTCAGCTAGCAGTTAGACGATACAGGGAAGGTCTGTCTGAGCTTGGCTCCGTGCTAGGTGTGAATTCTGAATCTGCTCCAAGTCTCTCATCTTCTGTGGGTTGGATACTACCAAAGGCATGTTGTCATGATGAAAGGCACACAGGAAAGCAAGCCCAACTGCATCCACACGTTTCCATCCTCCACTCCAGTGATACTGCTAACATCCCATGAACCGAAGCAAGTCACATGGCCAAGACCAAAGTCACAGGGTGAAGAAGTGCATTCGCCCACCTTGAGGCCATGGCAAAGGAATGCATGTGTTAATTTTACTATGGAGGAGTGAAGAACTGGGACCAATAGTTCAGTCTACAAATGACAAACACTACTGTCAGCAATCCATTCTACAGGTGAGGAAACCAAGGCACTGACTGGGTCATTAAGAAACTCATCCATGATCACACTGCTAGTAAAGGATGGAGTCAGGATCAGAACCCATTCTGCCTTCAGAATGGGTTACATTAAAGTTACACTTAAAGTTAAAGTTTATCCCAGTTAAAGTTACACTTAACTAATTGCTGGAGCAAGGTCCCTATGACTCTAAATGCCCCTGTCTCTGGGTCAGGTGGGGGCATCATCCAGGGGCTGCAAAGATCCCCAGAAGTGAGAGAAAGACACTGGGAGAGGGAGGTTCCCAGTAAAATGCAGTTCTTTGCCATAGCGTCCAGAGACCCAGGATGCTCTTGAGGGCCCTTCCATCTCCTGGCATGGGCAGGGGGTCACCAAACTCCTCTCCCTTGGCCCTGTAACTGTGTGTCAGTGAAAACTCCAACTTAAGGTAATGACACACTAAGGGCAGAAGAGAGGGGAGGGGATGCCTGAAGTCCGACCCCCTCCATGTCCTGCAGCACCTGAGCCTCAGCCCTTCTCCTTGTCACCCCAGCCAAGATCTCCCCACTTCTGGCTGAAAGCCGGTGGCACACACTCTAACCAAAACCAAGAAGCCCTCTAAGACAGCAAGGCAGGTAACAATTTTAGAGCACACACTATAAGCTCTCAGATTTTCCTTTCCTATCACGCAGGCGACTGGCGCTGCTCCCAGCCTGCGCTCAGAACAGCAAGGCTCAGTGAAGTTGAGGGATTTGCCGACAGTCACCCAGTTATTGAATGCGGGAGCCCACACTGCAACCCAGGTCCCCTTCTCTTTACCACACTGCCAGCCCTGAACCCAGTGCAGACACTTCAAGGAGAACCTCCCTGAGAGATGGGACCGTGGCCCTTTGATTCGTGCACTGCCCATCCACTGAGCGCCCCCGGGGAAGGCCCTGGCAGAGGGGTCCAGAGCTACTGCACTTTGGAGTCCTGGTTTTACCATCTACTAGATGGGAGAGCTGGGCCACATTACTTAAGCTTTCCTGTGCTTCCGTTAGCTCACCTGTAAAATGAATGAACGCAATAACAGTATCTCGGGGGTCCCTAACCCCCAGGGTGGTGGACCGGTACTGTTAGGAACCGGGCCACATAGCAGGAGGTGAGCTGTGCGCAAACGAGTGAAACTTCATCTGCCTCTCCCCATCGCTCGCATTACCGCCTGAACCACCCCCCCCCCACACACACCCCAGTCCGTGGAAAAATTGTCTTCCACGAAACCGGTCCCTGGTGCCAAAAAGGTTGGGGACTGCTGCAGTATCTAACACCTCAGGAGGGGCTTCTGAGGATTATAGGGTTTGGTAAAAATGAAGCACTTACAACAGTGCCTGGCATATGGCTGGTGTGACAAAAGCACTAGCTTTTATTGTCGTAACTGCAGTAGACAAAAATGACTTCATTCTCGCCTTTACAGGATTCTAGCCTGGTGAAGGAAAACAGATGTGAAACAAACACAAATAAACATGTCATTATAGATCACGCTATGAAGGAAAAGTGGAGTGAATGGGAGGAAACAACAACAGGACAGCTTAAGGGTCAGAAAGCACTCACCACACAAAGACGGAGGGAATGAGCATTCCAGGTGGAGGAACGACACGTGCAAAGGCCCTGGGGCGGCAGGAAACAGGGTAGCTTTGTATCGATTTCAGCAGAGGTCGGTGAGGCTGGAGAACACTGAGTAAGAAGGAGAGCAGCTGGGCCAACTCACACAGGAGCCCCGTAGGGGTTTTGGTCTTTATCCCAGGAGCAGAAATGGGAAGGCTTACGTATGTTGTGGGTCAGACACAAGTGGATTCCCACTTAACAAAGTCATGCTGGCTGCTGAGTGGAGAATGGATTGCCGAGGGGTGAGATTGGATTCAGGGAATCAAATCTGGAAGCTGTTGTTGTGATCTAGGCAGGATGACTTGGATAAGAGTGTTGGTGGTGGAGGGAAGAAAAAAACAACTGAAGCCCCAGGGGCCTGAGGCCCATGAGGAGAGAGTCCAGAAGCTGTGGCCAGGATGGTCAGCTGGCTGGCTCTCACCCACTGTCCTGGCCACGGACAAGCTGCCCTGCGTGCTCAAGGCACCATCCTGCTTAGCCAGCTTGGAATGTTCTAGAACATCTCTCTCAGTGGACTTTACTTCTCAAGGTTTTATGAAGGTCCATGCTGAGAGGTGCTGGTGACCTCGGAGCTGACCCCCATACCCTTGGCAGGAAGGGAAGCCATAGTGGGGATAGTGGGAGACGTCTGAAAATCAGATGTACAACCCGACAAGGTCAAGAGTGGTATCTTGAAGCGGCACCTCATCGTCTTTGACCCATCTCAAGGGAGGCACCCTCTCCTTGGGCACAGAACTTCTCCCACACCCCCCGCCCCCCTCCAACACCAGGCTCTGAGCTACCTTCAGGGAGGGGCCCATGTCTTGCCAGATCTGTGGTCCAGGCCTGGACAACCATCCTGCTGGAAGATGGGCTCTGTGAGGGCAGCTGCCATCTTACACCTCCTTGTAACCCCAGTGCCTGATATATCGCGTGCACTCAATCGAATTACGTTCAACGAGAGAACAGATGACTCTCTTCCATTCCCTTGGAGTCAACTTCTCTGTCACTAAATCAATGGTTCCTGTGGCCAAGCCAAAACCATGACCTAAAGGGATCCACATCATGCTAGGAAGTCAGCATGGGCAGAAAGAGAAGAGTCCACTCCTGCTGTCCAGACACGAGGACGTCAGACACCTTCCGACAGAGGAAGATGCCTTGGGGGTGGAAGAACCTAAAGATGGAAGGGAACTTCAGCTCAGGCGGGATCTGGATACAGAGGGACAGCCCGTTAGACAGAGGGGAGCCTCCACTCACCGAATACCTGCCATGAGCCAAACCCCAGCAGGAGCCCTTAGACAGGTTCTTCCCACAAGAGCCCTGGCACACGAGCTAGCAGCCCACGTCACAGCAGAGGACGCTGAGGCTCAGAGTGGTGCAGCGACTTGCTCATAATCACAGAGCCAGCCGCCGGTAGAGCTGCAGTTGAACACGGCCCTGTCGGTGGCCAGAGCCCATGGACCCCTCAGCCATCCAAAGAGGAAGAAACGTCGAGAACAAAGCATAAAAGTCAAAGAAAGACGGCGGCGGGTTCAAAAGACAAGGAGGGGGCTTCCCTGGTGGCGCAGTGGTTGAGAGTCCGCCTGCCAATGCAGGGCACGCGGGTTCGTGCCCCGGTCCAGGAAGATCCCACATGCCGCGGAGCGGCTGGGCCCGTGAGCCATGGCCGCTGAGCCTGGGCGTCCGGAGCCTGTGCTCCGCAACGGGAGAGGCCGCAACAGTGAGAGGCCCGCGTACCACAAAAAACAAAAACAAAAACAAAAGACAAGGAGGTGACCTGCTTACCAGGACCAGTGTCCCACCCAAAGGTGACCAGGATAAAATCACAGGGAGGGGTGAAGGTGAGGTGGACCTTAAAGGCCACACTAAGAGGTTAGACTATTTTCGCGTGGAGAGGGACATGGTCAGAGCTGTGCTTTCAGAATTTGTACTTGGCCATAGGGAGGAGGAGAGGTGAGGGACAGGAAAACTCGGCATGCCCGACGCGAGGCCCGGCACGGGAGAGGCAGGGCAAGAGAGGGAGGAAAACAGGAAGTGAGGCCAACTGAAGGAAGCAGGAGCAGGGCCGCTGGCTGGAAGGGGTCCAGGGAGAGAGGGAGAAACCACTTCCCCTCTCCTTTCTGATGAGGGCAAGATTATTACTTGAGAGCGGCGCAGGACTTCCGAAAACACAGGACGAGAAGAGCCCTGAGCATGTGTCCCCCACAGAGGTCGCGGTACCCAAATCATGTGGTCACTCTGACCACCGCCGTCTACGCTGAGCTCTGGCCTCAGGCCCTGGGGGACCCAGCAGTGCCCCTTCCTCTGGCATCTCAGGGCCAAAGACAGGCACAGAGATCAACGGAACCCAAAGGCAAGTGGTGAGAGACGGAAAGAAAACTGTATGCAGAAACCAAGGTGCCGAGAGGTAAACAACTCACCTGATACACAGCGAGTGCGTCCCAGAATCAGGATTCTAACGCAGGCTCCTCTGTGTAGACCTTGCCTGTACCACTCAGGGTCCCAGCAGGGAGGAAGCAGAGGAGTAAGCGCCCTGACCTCACTCCCTTCCTGCCTTCCCACTTGCCAGTGCCTCCCAAACAGAAGCCCGAGGGCAGCAGAGCCCCGTGTGGTACCCATCCTGTTGCATCCACACAGGTCGGCCTCCTGACGGGGACATGGAGGTTACCCAGCACCTCGTCACTCCCACAGCCAAGTCTCTGGTAGGTACCTGGGCCTCAGCTGCCTCCACCCTGCAATCCACAGGGCCGGCGAACGGCCTGGACTCGGCGGCAGGAGGCCGCCTGCCTCTCTGTACAAGGGCAAGACGCCTCACGTGCCTCCACCCCAAGCTGGTCCAGCAGCATCAAGCTCTCTCCTTCCTTCCTCATTCACACTCCCGGGCCCTGCCCTGTTTTCTATCATATGCAAAAATCTCAAAATAGCCTACATCCGTTAAGGCAGGCCATTGGGAGTGGCCGTCTTGAGAGAAGAGGGCCAGCTGATGCCACTGCAGCCCAAGCCGCCCACTCTGGGCCCCGGCCTGCCCCTCTTGCCCTCCCTGCCAGCCGTGCACATGAAGGCCTGGCTGCCGGTAAAAAGAAAGGGCTCCTATCTCTGATTCCACAGAGCCTCTGATAAGAAATGTCATCCCTTGCTGTGTAATATTACCTGGCCGGATAAGAATCTCTATCATGCGCAAACGTAGGCTGGCCACAGAACACAGAGCCCGGTGGTGCAGGAGAATTTATTTGCTTAAGCTGAAAGCCCTGGGAGGCTGAGAGAAGTGCACTGAATGAAAGAGTAAGCCGAATTATAACCTATCGAATTGGAGTTAGGATTGTTGCCCAGGGAAGGATGCAGCGCCTGAGGACAACAGCGGGCCTGCCTCACTCTTCTCCCGACCCAATACGCATTTTCACCTTCCTCTTTCCTCCAAGGGCACTTTCACTTACGTGATCGCATTTAATCCTCATGACCACCTCAAGAGAAGCATTCTTAGCCTCCTTTTACAGATCAGGAAATGGAGATTCAGCAAGGTTAAGTAACACGGCCAAGGTCACATGGGCAGCCACACCAGCGCGTGGAATCAAACCCATCGGCTCTGACTTACCAGCCTGCTGTCAGATCAGGAGTCCGCTCCCAGCTGCTGGGTCGCTTGGCTCGTACAACAGAATTAATCAATTAAGTCAGATCGGCCTGACTGACAGCGTCAGCTACATGTTATCATCTCGAAGGTCCATTTCAAGCCTCTCCCCCCAACCCCTTGAGTCTTTGTAATCTGGGGAATAATGAAGCCTGGCAGAGCATAGAGACTCAAGGGGAGGGGGTGGGTAGGCCAGGGACGGCACCCAGGAGAGGAGAAGGGACACCCGGGGCTTCCACTCCAGCCCATGCGTTTGAGGGACAGGAGGCAGAAGGACACTGTGGGAAGAAAACTGCCCCGGCCGTTCATCATTCATGCGTTCACAGATACTAACGGGAAGGCTGTGGTGTGCCTGGATCTGGGCTTGGCCCAGGCGATAATATCCTTGCAAATGGACAGATCCTGCCCTCCTGGAGGGGTCTGTCTTCTGGGACTTACAGATCAATAGAGGCAGGAACCACAGACTGTGTTAAGTGAGGACGTAGGAAGTACAGGCAGCTGGTTTGGGAGTGGTGGATGTGCATCAGTGGAGCCGTTAGGTTAGCACACTCTACGCACTGTGATATGCCCTCCTTTTCTTCATTTTTTAAAATCAACATTGCTAAGGACGACAGTGGTGAACAGAACTTCAAGAGTGTTCCGTATCACTTCATAAAGCCACCCATTCTTTTTAACAGCTGTGGAGTACTCCATTTTATGGAGGCACTGTGATTTAATCAACCGATCCCCAACTGAGGAGCATGTAAATTGTGTCTCAGTGGGGGAGATGAATAGATGAAGCAGAGAGGACTGTTAGGGCAGTGAAACTATGCCATATGATACTACCATGGTGGATACATGTCATTATACAGTTGTCATAGAGCGTTCAACACCGAGAGTGAATCCTAATATAAACCATAGGCTTCGGGTGATAACGCTGTGTTGGAGAATGTAGACTTGTCAGTTGGAACAAATATACCATTCTGGTACAGGAGGGAGACTATACCATTCTTGCTAGTGAGGGAGGCTGCATGTGGGGACAGAGCATATATGGGAACTCTCTATACCTTCCACTCAATTTTTCTGTGAACCTAATAATAATAATAATAAAATCAATTCATCAGGCAAGTGTGCATTTAGCTCAAAAATCTCAATTCCACTCTGTTTTCTTTTTTTTTAAATTTTTTTCTATTTCTTTATTTTTGGCCGCGTTGGGTCTTCGTTGCTGTGTGCAGGCTTTCTCTGGCTGTGGTGAGCGGGGGGCTGCTCTTCGTTGTGGTGCACGGGCTCATTGCGGTGGCTTCTCTTGTTGCGGAGCACAGGCTCTAGGCGCGCGGGCTTCAGTAGTTGTGGCTCGCGGGCTCTAGAGCGCAGGCTCAGTAGTTGTGGCGCACTGGCTTAGTTGCTCTGCGGCATGTGGGATCTTCCTGGACCAGGGGACAAACCCATGTCCCCTGCACTGGCAGGCAGATTCTTAACCACTGCGCCACCAGGGAAGCCCTCTGTTTTCTATTGACTATTTTTCTCCCTAAGTTTGGGTCAAATTCTTCTGTTTCTTTACATATCCAGTAATCCAATTAAAAACTAGGCACTGAAGATAGGGGCAGGGGATTAAGAGGTACAAACTGCTACATATAAAATAAATAATCTACAAGCCTATATTGTACCGCACAGGGAATATAGCCAATATTTTATAACAACTATGAATGGAGTCTAATCTGTAAAAATTTTGAATCGCTATGTTGTCATCCCAAAACTAATACAATATTGTAAATCAGGGGTCCCCAACCCCCGGGCCACGGACCACTGCTGGTCCATGGCCTGTTAGGAACCGGGCCACACAGCAGGAGGTGAGCGGCGGGACAGCGAGCGAAGCTTCATCTGTATTTACAGCCGCTCCCCATCGCTCACGTTACTGCCTGAGCTCTGTTTCCTGTCCGATCAGCGGTGGCATTAGATTCTACTGTGTACAGCGCATGTGAGGGACCTGGGTTGCGCGCTCCTTGTGAGAATCTAACGCCCGATGATCTGAGGTGGAGCCGAGGCTCTGACGCTGGCGCTGGGGAGCGGCTGCAAATACAGATTATCATTAGCAGAGAGGTTTGACTGCACAGAGACCACAATAAATCAAGAGCTTGCCGACGCATATCAAAACCCTATCAGTGAGTGGCAAGTGACATATCTTACAGACTAGACCGGACGTAAGCAACACACGTCAGGTGTCACTGTCTCCCGTCACCCCCAAATGGGACCATCTAGTTGCAGGAAAACAAGCTCAGGGCTCCCACTGATTCTGCATTATGGTGAGCCGTATAATTATTTCATTACAGGCTACAATGTAATAATAATAGAAGTAAAGCACACAGTAAATGTAACGGGCTTGAATCATCCTGAAACCGTCCCCCGCCCCGTTCCGTGGAAAAATTGTCTTCCACGAAACCAGTCCCTGGTGCCAAAAAGTCTGGGGACTGCTGCTGTAAATCAAATACACCTCAATTTAAATAAAAAAATAAAATAAAAATGAGGCATTGTATGTCAATAAGTAAATAGAGAAATAAGTAAATAAAAACTGTCTCACTGTTTGCTATCTCAAACAATGTTGAGATGAAGATCCTATTCACATCATCTGCAACTACGCATGTATTTCTGCAGAATAAACTCTGAGAGTTCACCCAGCAACTTTAAGCTCGACTTTTCCTGCCCCCTTCACTGTAGCCGTGGCAAAGTCTCACACTGGGTCTTGACAGCTAGGGGCTCCCCGTGTGCCCGCCCTCTTCAGAGCCTGGGAGGGCTGTCCTAAAAGCACCTTCCTCCTCCTTGCTGAGCATCTGCTACCATTCCCACAACAGCACATGAGCAAACAAACAAATGTCACTCGGGCTGCTGAGACACCACTCCTCTTGCTTCTGCCTTGCCTGGCGCGTGGTGGTTGAGTTCAGGAATCGAGCTGGACACTAAACAAGACACACCTACCTCTCTTCACCCAGGCTGCTCCCAGAACTGGCTGGCTTTCTTCTTTTTCTTCTGGGCCCTGAGATGTTCAAGAGTGCAGAGAGCCCAAGGCTGGAGAGAAGCAAATCTCCACAGGAGCTCGGAACTCCTCTGAAACCTCAGCCCGGCCTGGGAAAACACAGTAAATAATGTCAATTATGCAATGTGGAGCCCAAGGCACCCTGAAGAAAAGAATTCATTACAAAAAGAAAAATCCTCTGATATTCAGAAGATAAAAAGAATATGTCTTCGTGGCTGAAATAAAGTGGAACCTAAGGTAAAGGACGTCATCCTACACGTGGGAGGCTGGCCATCCACTGGTAGATGCCGAGTGAGGAGAGCAAACCATGAGTGAGACAGAGCCCCACTCCTCCAGGAACTCGTGATCCACAGAGGAAGGCATCACTGACTCTTCCTTCGCAGATGAGAGAAGAGGATATTTGAGCTAGGTATTGAAGAGCAGAAGTTCACCAGGCAGAGAAAGGTGGGGAGCTTTTCAAACAGTATTAACAGCATGTGTGACATGGAGTGTGAAAGAACGGTCTGCCAGCGGTCAGACTGTAAGGGGAATCCCTCACAGGCTGTGCTAAGGGTTTGCCCTTCCCCCACAGATGCGATGGGGACTCCTAGAGGCTCTTGAGCAGCAGGGTGACAGATCAGATCGAGGCCTCAGCATCACCGTGAAGGATCAGCTGGTGAGAGCAAATTCTCAGCCGAGTGCGAACCAGTTCATCACAGAGCAGAGCAACAGACATAGTGATTAAAACAGTGGCCTCTGGAGCCAGCTCTCTGTCTTCAAGTCCCAGCTCGGGCCCCTACCAGCTTGAGCAAGTCTTCTCAACTGTGAAATGGGGATGACATCAGCAGAGGTCTCTTTGTGCTAGAACAGGGTCCAGTACACAACAGGGACACAAGACATGACATCTTTGGGACTTCTCCATCCCCCTATTCCCCTAGCGTCCTAATTCAGCACTGCCAGTTCTTTTGAAACGCAAGCGGCCATCAACCTGAGCAAAGGCGGGCCAGGTTTGATTTAGGAGGGCTGGAACTCGGTCTGAAATAGAGTTTGGGAACTGCTAGAACTGTCAGCTTTCCCAACAGCCCCGTAACAGGGATGATCTGAGATCG
This sequence comes from Phocoena phocoena, assembly GCF_963924675.1. Taxonomy (NCBI): domain Eukaryota; kingdom Metazoa; phylum Chordata; class Mammalia; order Artiodactyla; family Phocoenidae; genus Phocoena; species Phocoena phocoena. The sequence continues at coordinate 68,785,190 of NC_089235.1, read as the reverse complement.
TGGTTGTTGATGCCGCTTCACCAGAGAATCCCGGGGGGAGATGTTATAACCCCAATGCCTGGGCTCCACTCCTGACTAATTTTAAGTCAGAATCATTGGGGGTTGGGTCCTGGCAGCAAGATATTTAAATTCCTCAGATGATTCCAATGTGAAACCGCGTTTGAGAACAACTGATCTATGAGTCAAATTGAGCAGGAAAGGGAACGCTGGCAGAAGGAAAAGTGCCACCACCCCAAGCTGTGTCACCTCCAGAAGCTACTCGGCCCTCCAGGCTTCTGTTTCCTCCCCAGCTGGGTGGGTGTGACGATGCCTGGACCCCGAACACCTCACAGGGCAGTGGGAGGCCACCCTGAGCTAACAGATTGAGAGTGCCCACGTCACTAACGTTGTGACACACCCCTCAGAGCTCTTCTGGCAACAGAGAAGGGCCCCGCACACCAACGATGCAACCAGGAAGGGAACTAGTGGCAAAAGCACCGGTTAGGTGTGGAGAGCTAGTAGTGGCCCTAGGTCCTCTCACAGCTGTGCTACTAGCAGTCCCACCTTTCTGAGCCTCGGTTTCTTCAGCGGTTGACTAGGGATGAGTCCTGACTTACCAATCAGACAAAGGGAGAGTGGGGTGCAAGGCAGGAGGACGTAGGTTGAGCTCTGAAGGGTCAGGCTCATGCACAGCATTTTGATTTAGCGTTTTCTAGGTCTTCACTGGAATGTGAAAAGCTCTGGAGAGAGGAAATGCCCCCTTCGACAACTGTTGTGACTGAAGGGAGTGGGGGAGACGAGGGGCCGTGGAAGCTTTCTTCGGGGCAGGCTAGCGGGGAGCCCGCCAGCGTCCAGGTAGGGGTGGGTGATAGGGCAGCAGGGCAGGGTGTGGCCGAGGGCTGCCCTGGCCGAGACATTAAGATAGGAAGTGCTATCTGGGAACAATGGAACTACGTACCGTTGTCCCAGCCTGGATCTGACAAGAGGGGATAAGACTCCAGGAAATACATCCCCCAACAGCTGGCCAGAGTGGTCCCGACAAACCATGGGCCCCTTTATTTGTTCATTCATTCACTCGTTCATGTGCCCCGCACTAGTGCACATCAACCACGTACCAAGAATTGTGTTAGAAGGCGGGGATGCCGAGATGAATAAGGCTCGGTCTGCACCCTTAAGAGGGACAAAGGTAGATAGGGCAAAGAAAGAAGTAACATTTAAGTGTAACACCATGTGCTAAAACACAGCAACAATAATAATAAGAGGCACAACTTAGTGATGGCCAACCAAGCACCAGGGTGCCAAGCATCCTGGCATTTTCTATTTAATATCTCAAATCCTCAGCGTCTTCTCCAAGTAAGAGTTCTTGTTCCATTTTACAAATATGGAAACTGAGGCTCAGAGAGGCTGATTACTCGACACAGATCACACAGCAACTTCAGAGGCTGGGCTCATATCTGAATTCAGGGCAGCGTTCCTTCAGCGCCTGGGCTCTTTCCCCATAGCTGCTGTAATCCAAAGAATCACAAGATTACAAGACAAAGTATCCTCCCCCATGTACCTCTTACACGCACCGTCCCCTCGTTTGGAGAAAACAGTTTAAAAACCATAACAAGCAAACAAGGAAAATAAATGAGGCATGGCACCCAGCCTGGAGTTATTGCTTAATACATGCTGACAGACAGAGAAAGACAAATATCATATGATATCATTTAAATGCAGAGTCTAAAAAAAAAAACAACACACAAATGAACTTATTTACAAAACAGAAACAGACTTACACAACGAACTTACGGTTACCAGAGGGGAAGGGTGAGGCGGAGGGATAGATTGGGAGTCTGGGATTGAGATGTACACACTACCATATTTAAAGTAGATAGCCAACAGGGACCTACTATATAGCACCGGCAACTCTGCTCAGTATTATGTAACAGCCTAAGTGGGAAAAGAATTTGAAAAAGAATAGAAACATGTATATGTATAACAATCACTCTGCTGTACACCTGAAGCTAACACAACACTGTTCATCAACTGTACTCCAATATAAAATGAAAAGTTAAGGAAAAAAATAAACATGTCCAATAGTTCAAGGATGCTTAAAAAAAAATACATGCTGACAAATCAGAATCCAACTATAAGAGTATCTGAGCAGTGGGGCAGGGCTGTGAGGTATTTGGGATCCAGCAGGCCTGGGTTTGAATCCCGGCTTCAGTATTTACACCTCCCTGAACCTCAGTTTACTAATCTTAAAGATGGGAGCAATAAAACCTTCCAAAGGACAACTGGGACGAGGTCCAGAAAATGGAGACAATTTCCTGCCCTTTAAGATCCCTGCAAGCCCCGCCTCAGCCTTGGGTGAAAGAAGAAAGCAAGTGAAAGGACAACCAGGAGAGACACTGGCATGTTTTGGAAGCTCCCACCAACTCTGGAAACAGGCACCACACCGGGAACTCGACATCTTCCACAGAGTGCCGTTTCCCTCCCTTGGACTGGGCAGCCCTCCGGGAAAGGGCACGAACTCACTTTGATTCTGGCGCCACACCTGCCCACCGGCCTGGGTGCCACCTAATCTTCTCAAGACTGCACCCACTGATGGCTGAGGACTGCTCAGAAAGCTGGGGTGCAGCCAATCGGGGGTGTCCCGGGGCAGGGGACAACTGCTGCGGGAATGATGACCCTTATTACTTTTAGTTAACATTTACTGAATCCTTCCTGTGTGGCAGGCACTACACTTAGTTTTTCTGTTTTTTGTTTTACCGGCAGGGAGGCATTCATGGTTTAAATTAGAATTTAAACCTTTAGATTTAAATGATTCCAGACTCTTCAGCTGCTGGTAGCTGGGTGATCTTGAGTAAGTCGCTTTACCTCCCTGTGCCTGAGTCTGGGCCTGGAGGTCAACTCTAAAATAGAGACTCATCTGTTCAACCCATATTTAGTAGGCACCTACCCACGCTTCAGGGACTAAAGCATTAAATACAAGTGACAGAGATCTCGGCATTTGCAGGGTTCGAGAGGGGGCGGGGGTGGAAGACAGTCAACAAATAGACAAATAAACAAGTAACTACATAGGGGGTCAGATGGTCATATGATACGTGTTCCAGAGACCAATAGAGGAAGAACGGGAGAGGGAGATGTGGCGGGGGCGGGGCGGGGCGGTGAGGTGGGAACTGTTTATACAGAGTGGCCAGGACGGCCTCTCAGATAAGGAGACATTTGAGACACGTGTGTGTGTGGATGCACGTGTGTGATGTTTATTGAGCACTTACTATATTCCAGGTAGCCATTCCAGGGTTAGGTTAGGTGTTTCACGTGGATTGACTCATTGTACCCTTTCCAACATCCCTAGAAGGAAGACGGCGATACTTTCCCTACTTTACAGGGGACAAAACGGAGAAACATTATTTAAATGACTTGTCCAGGTGAGCCGGGTGATTAAGAGCAGAGTAGGCTGTGGGCCTCTGCACTGCACACACTAATTCTTCCATTCCTAGAACCCCGTTTGCCAGCACGTGATGCTCTGTGGATCGTTACCGTGATCACCATCAAGATGCCTACGAGCTAAGAAGCAGAGGACGAAAGGAGAGGGAAGCACAGCTCCTGGCACAAAATACACATTTGAAACCCATTTGGAAAATAAAGGCACGGTGACTGTAGACGCCTCGTCCTCTCTGTCTTGTCTCTGAGAGACACAACACCTTCACTCCCTTTTTTATTCATCTTTACTTAACTTCCTTGAGAGAAGAAGACCTGAGGTTCTGCATCCATTTTTAGGCCGACTTCCGATCTGCAGCTTTGTTCAAGGTCCTGATGGCTTCCACACCAAAGGCAAACGCCACCCATCCAACTCACGACAGCACCTCTCCCTTCTCAGGGTCATCGTTCCAGAGCCAACCTTGAGGGTTTTCTGCTCAAGCCACAGCCTCCAGCAATGGGGAAAAGGGGAGGACGGGCGGCCGACGATGGTTCTGCAAGGTCCCAGGAAGCAGACGTGGTAACATTCCGAGGCGGACTCCTCCTTTGAAAGACTGGCATCTGCCTCGGAGATTCTCATCCTCCGAAAGGCCAGAAAGAGCTCCTTTGTAAAGACTGTTGAAGAACCTGCTTCCAGGGAGCCTCCACGATGCGCTTTTTCTCTGGTTTCCCAGTGGACTGGAGCTCCCAGAGGCAAGGTCTCAGGATTTTGCCCCGTATACCTCGCATCTGTAGGGAGAGCATGTTTCGTGAGTGGATCCAGAGATGGACGGATGCAAGGGAAGGAGAAAAGGGAAAGGGAGGGAGGGGAGGAAGGAAGGAGGTGTGCAGTGGAGGGTGAGCAAAACAAATTCTATGGCACGACATCAGGGGAGGTAGAAATTAAAGGGGAAACAGATGAAAGCAAAGTGTCCATTAATATGGAATAGTTGACAAAAACCATGGAATACTCTGTGGCAGTTAAAAGAGTGAGGTATGCGGACACACAGAGAAAAGCTACAAGTTACACTGCTGAGTGGGAAACGAATACATTGAAATGACTCATTCCCTCTAGATCTGGAGGCCATAGAGTCCATGGAACCAGAGACAAGGCTGGTGGCTAGATCTGGGGTTAAATCCCAAGGAGCTCAGCTGACCGAGTCCGCTGCCCCAGCGGACATTTCCACCCACGAGGAAAGGAAGGCCACACCTTCCCTCTAGGCCTCTAGGCAACAGTGATCTCATGACCCCCGTTTCTAGTCTGGCTTTGGTCCCCCGGTACCTTGAAGGCAAAACAAATCAAATGGGCAGCCTTCCGCTCCTGGGCACCAGCCCGTGATAATCCACAAAGAACAGTGCGTTTGCGTGGAGCTGCAAACTGAAAACCAACGGACTCTTCCTGGCTACAGGTTCCACCCACAGGATGTTTAAAATGTTTCTCAACTAACTGCCTACATCTAACAATTCAGGAAATTTCATTACAAGGTCCAAAAATGTATTTGGCAACCCTGGTCCCACACAAGACAACAGCTGGTTGAATGCTGAGGGCAGGGTGGTCCTTTATTCAAGGTATGTATGCTCCCGCTGGCTGGAGCCCCATCCCTCAGAGATGACCAAGCCCAAACTCAACCCAGATGAAGATGCCACTGCTCAGAAAGGTGAGAAGACTTGCCCAAGGTCACACAGCAAGCCAGGGGTAGGATGGGAACTAGAGCTCAGTATTCCTTACACAAAGGTCTGTGTCCCTTCTACCTGCCAGGCTGCACCTCTTCTCATTTAGAACCAGTCACAGCCTTAGAAAGTAGATAATCCATTTGACATCTGGCTAGAACAAGGATCCCGGTGTCACCTTGAGTCTGGAGCAAAATCCAACTCAGGCAGAAGTGACACCACAGGCGACACAGGGGCCCCAGCACACGGCACCATAATTAGCCCAGACCTGATCATCGTCATCGGGATGCCTCTTGTTCAATGTTATTCTTTGCTTCATGGTTTCCACATCCAGAGGAACAATACTTCCCTAAAAATCAATTGTCCCCAGCGACCCACCTACACGGTTCTTGGAAAATATAGGTTAAACATTCTGCCTCACGCACAAAAAAACAAGGAACAAAGAGGGCGAGGGAAATTCATCCCCACAGTCCTGCACTTTTCATTATCCACCCCAAAGGTTTTTTAAGTGGTCAAGTTCAAATAACCCTGTTCCTTGGGGCTGCAGAACTATTTTTACCAACAGTTTCCAGAGAGGAGGCTCCAAGGCTTTTAATAGATGGGATTACTGGGTATCAAGAGACATGAAATGGCTTCAAGAGGCTGGAGGTTAGGGGAACTGAAGATGGGTTGGGAGGAAGATGCTGGAATAATCCGTTTCTGACACAGGAGAAGGAACAGCTGATTCCATTCTGCTGTCCAGAACTGTGGAGGAGCTGAGACACAGGAATTGCGAAACATCAGTCAAAGAAGCAAATGGCTCCACTGGGACCATTTCCCAACCTTCTAGAACAAATAAGGAGATAGATGGGTCTGGTTTTAAGAAGAGGCAGCATCCAGTGATGGAGGATGGCCGGCACATAGTAAGTGCTCAGTAAATGTTACATACACATACGGTTTCTGAATCTCGCCACTTGGGATGGATAGCCCAGTGGACCAATCCTCTCTATCCACATGTGCCCTCTAGGTGTTCACGCCCAGTCTCAAGGCTTAAATAACGTGACTCCCAAATAGGGACCCAAATACTTATCCCTTTACTCCATGTCCTAGTCTGGGCTTTCCAAAGAAACAGACAAAAGAAATAATAGGGGAGAGAGAGATAATTTTAATGAATTGGCTCACACATTTGTCGTAGAGGCCGGCAAATCCAAAATCTGCAGGGTGGGCCAGCAGGATGGAGACCCGGGGAAGAAGTGACGTTGCAGCTCAAGTCTGAAGGCTGTCCGGAGGCCGAATTCCCACTTCCTCGGGGGCCTTCAGTCTTTTTTCCCTGAGGCCATCAACTGATTGGGTGAGGCCCACCCACATCGTGGAAAATAATCTGCTTCCCTCAGAGTCTACTGACGTAAATGTTAATCCCATCCAAAAACGCCTTCACAGTCATATCTAAACTGCTGTTTGACCCAATGTCTGGATACCTAGCCAAGGTGACACACGAAATTAGCCTTCACATGGCAGATTCGTATAGCCAGCTGCTTCCTGAATATCTCCACTTTTATGTCTAACAATGCCTGACTAACACCTCAAACGTCATGATTCTACCCCTACCCACCACACTTCTCCACTGATCCCCCATAAGAATAAATGGAAACTTCAGTCTCTACTTGCTCAAGGTGAAATCTTGGGATCACCCTTTTTCGGATACCCTGTAATCCAATCCACCAGCAAATTCTACCTTTGTGATATATTTACATCTGATCACTTCTCACAATCGCCTCTGCAACCACGTGGCCAGGCCACCATCATCCCTTCCCTGGATTTCTGCAGTAGCCTCTTAACTGGTCCATCTGCTTCCACCTTTGCCACTTTCAGACCATTTCCAGCACAGCAGCTAGAACGATCCAGTTAAAACACAAGTCAGATCTGCTTTGAAGGCTCCAATGGCCCCATTTCAGCAGAGGTAACAGCCAACAACCCTACCACGACCCTCTTCCATCTCTGAGTCTTTCCTGCTCTTTGTGGCTGGACCACATTTCTCCCCGGGGGTGAAATGCCCACCTCTCAGTTCCCAGATGGGGCACTTCCTGAAGCCCAGCCAGCGCCCACCGGAGCCTTATAAGCCAAGTAATGACCATGAAGACATTAGAGCATTAACCTGAGGACAATGCTGGGGGACAGGGGGAGCTGAAGGGTATTAACTAAAATAGAGGAGGGTACAGGCCGGGTTGTGCGTCTTTGAAAGACTCCCTAAGGCAGCTGGTGTGGATTATTCTCTGAACTGTGTTGTAAAAGAAGAATTAGGTGGTGGCCAGGTAAGCAGTGGGAGGACGGGCAGGGGGAAGGGAGGAGAGGCGAGAACTCGTGCAGGTGCGCCGCATCTTCTAAGAGCACCCTGCCAAGCGGCTGCTACTGATTCACACACCCGCAGCCAGAGGAATCAAGAGAGCAAAGATAGAAAGAAGATGCGGTATTTGACTGTGGCCAGGAGGAAGAAAGCCTCCCGATGGCCCAGAGGAGGGGAAAAGCATGGTGCCAAGTGGACGGCAGGGAGAGGGGACTCATCCTCCCTCCCCACCCTCCTGAGTCCCTCTCCCTTCGACAGGACCTGAGCGCAAAGGCTCGGATGCTACAAGGTCCCTTCTGTGTTCTGAGCCCTTGTCTGGAGACTCTGGGGGAGGGAGAGAGCAGCTGCCATCCCTCATCCTGCAGAACATGAAGCGGACCACCCAGGACCTGCCCAGCTACTCAGCACGGCGTTTCGTCACCCAGGGCAGGTTCAAGGTCCCTGTGGGGTCTCCTCCCACTGCGGCCGAGGGAGACCAGCTCTCACCCCTTCACAGAGGTGGCTCTCAATGAGCAGGACACAGCTCGCTCCAGAGCTTGTTCCTCTCAGCAATAAAGGAGTCTGCCCCCGACGGTCAGCTAATGGGAACTGTTCATGAATACACGGAATGATCCTGAAAGGGCCTGAGCCAGGACTAAGCAGGGGCTCAGGGCTGGTGAGAGGGTGTCTTGATTACTAACAGGGTCCTGTAATTCCAGAGACCACCACCCTTGAGCCCATTAAAGCACCTGCCGCCACCGGTAATTCTCTGCTTTCTTTCTCAGCCTCCTGTTTGTCATCTGCACACCCCACGTGACCGCAGGCCTTCCCGGCAGCACCCTTGCGCCCAGGGAAATGCAGGGTGCGTGGAAAGCGCTGAATAAGTAAGTGCTGAACGGTAACGCTGTTCTAGGCTGCATGGGGAGAAGACAGGAAGGAGACTCCTGGAGAAACCTGGAACTCAGAGGAAACTTCTTCCATGGACATGGATCCAAATCCTTGATTTCAAACAGCGAGATGGAAGCTTAGACCAGTGACTACAGCTGGGTCTCAGGATTCCTCCCTGGCTGGGAAGCGTGGGGAGAGCCGGGGTCGAGCTATTTCTCAACTGGTTAAAATGTCTACCAGAGACTGCACACGAAGGCCCTCAAATACCAAGCTTCCTTGCTGGATACTGGACAGCATGAGATCAACTCAGCCTGGTGACACAGATCAGAAACGCCAACTGGCCGATATTCTTACGTAAGACAGCGGAGAAATGAACGCTTAACAAAATGTGTTTAGTTGAAAAACTCCCTCGCAGGGAGGCAGAACCAATAACAGGGATGTCTGGAGTTGCAAATGTTGGGACTCGCCAGTTCAAAGAAGTGGCTCTTTTCTTTTCTTTTTAACCTCTCTATTGGAGTATAATTGCTTTACACTGTTGTGTTAGTTTCTGCTGTATAACAAAGTGAATCAGTTATACATATACATATGTCCCCATATCTCTTCCCTCTTGCATCTCCCTCCCTCCCACCCTCCCTATCTCACCCCTCTAGGTGGTCACAAAGCACCGAGCTGATCTCCCTGTGCTATGCGGCTGCTTCCCACTAGCTATCTATTTTACATTTGGTAGTGTATATATGTCCATGCCACTCTCTCACCTCGTCCCAGCTTACCCTCCCCCTTCCCAGTGTCCTCAAGTCCATTCTCTACGTCTGCATCTTTATTCCTGTCCTGCCCCTAGGTTCTTCAGAACCATTTTTAAAAAAATTTTTGGATTCTATATATATGTGTTAGTGTACGGGATTTGATTTTCTCTTTCTAACTTACTCACAGAAGTGGTTTTTAAAGGAGGGTGATTTTGCTCTCCACCCTGCCGGCCCCCAGGGAACATTTGCCAATGTCTGGAGGCATTTTTGATGGTTATGACTGGGGAGGGGATGCTACTTGCCTCCAGTGAATGGAGGCCAGGGATGCTGCTAAACATCCTATGGTGAGGAGGACCCCCCCCCCGCCGCAAACAGCTGAGAAGCATCCAGCACCAATGCCAAAACAGTGCTGAGGGTGGGAAACCCTGAACCCTAAAGGCAGTCAGGGAAGAGTGCACTTAATTCCAGAGTTAGCTGTAAAGTCTCTCATGAACACCCAGCAGTCATTGCAATAAAAGGCGAACTCCTCTCACTGCAGGTGATCTGGCCCTGCCCTCCTCCAGGAACTGATGCAGCCCCTCTCCGCTTCGCCCCGCACTCCTCCCGCCCTGGCCCTCTTGCTGCCCCTCTCCCCTGCAAGGTCTCTGCAGACGCCTTCCTGCTCAGGGGAGAAGCCTTGCCTCCTTGTCCCCAGGCGCTCAGGAGGTCCCCTCACGTGGCCATCTCTGCCGAGCCGCTGAGCCCAGGGTTCTCTTCCCCAGCACTTTACTTTCTCATCAGAAGTTGCAATTATTTGAACTGTTTATTCCCATGTTCCCGTCTCTTCACTGCACTAAAGACTTTAAGATCCCTGAGGGCAAGGGTTACAGCGGTCTTTCACACCCTTGTATTCCAGGGCTGGGCACCGCAGACACCTGAGGAGTATTTTCTGCACGTCTGAATGGATGCACGACGGGACTGCTGTGGAGTCGAAAGGGATAGTGAATGGGAAGGGCGCTGTCCAGTCCCACGTGAAAAATAAGTCATCCGGGGGCTTCCCTGGTGGCGCAGTGGTTAAGAATCCGCCTGCCAATGCAGGGGACACAGGTTCGATCCCTGGTCCAGGAAGATCCCACATGCCGCAGAACAAATAAGCCCGTGCGCCACAACTACTGAGCCTGCACTCTACAGCCTGCGAGCCAGGACTACTTAGCCCGCGCGCCACAACTACTGAAGCCTGTGTGCCTAGAGCCCATGTTCTGCAACAAGAGAAGCCACCGCAATGAGAAGCCCATGCACCACAACAAAGAGTAGCCCCCAGGGCTCGCTGCAACTAGAGAAAGCCTGTATGCAACAACGAAGACACAACGCAGCCAAAAAAAAAAAAAATCAAAATAAATAAGTCATCCGTGTGTGTGCACCAGAGGCGGTCCTTGGGCGAGCTGTGCTGGTGGTCAGGAAGAGTTGGAGGAACTCGTTTTGCTTTGGGCTCTGTTATGGGTTGAACTGTACCCCCCAAAGAGATACATTGAAATCCTAACCTGTAAATGTGATTTTATTTTGAAATAGGGTCTTTGCAGATACAATCAAGTTAAGATGAGGCCATACTGGTTTAGGGTGCCCTAAATCCAATGACCGGGGTCCTCATAATGAGAGAGATGCAGAGACTCACAGACACACACAGAGAAGTCCATGTGAGGATGGAGGCAGAGCTGGAGTGAGGCAGCCACAAGCCAAGAACCCGAAGGATTGCTAGTGACACCAGAAACTAGGAAGACACAAGGAAGGGTCCTTACCCTACAGGTTTCAGAGGAAGCACAACCTTGCCAACACCTTGAGTTTGGAATTCTGGACTCCAGAACTGTGAAGGAATACATTTCTGTTGTGCATGGCAGCCCTGGGAAACTAATCCAGGCTCTAACACCCTGACAGGATCCTTTGGAAGAAGGGAAGAGTCAGCCAGGATCCCTGGACAAAAAAGCTCTTCTTAAAAGTCATGAGGCTGGGACTTCCCTGGTGGCGCAGTGGTTAAGAATCCGCCTGCCAATGCAGGGGACACGGGTTTGAGCCCTGGTCCGGGAAGATCCCACATGCCGCGGAGCAACTAAGCCCGTGCGCCACAACTACTGAGCCTGTGCTCTAGAGCCCATGAGCCACAACTAGAGAAAGCCCGTGCGCAGCAACGAAGACCCAACACAGCCAAAAATAATAAATAAATAAATAAATAAAGTCATGAGGCTGCCCCTCATTCCCTGGGTGAACCGCCCTGACTCTCCCTCACCAGCCTAAGCACAAGACGCGCCAGAGACTCTAGTGCCACCCGAAAATCCAGAGGCTGGGTGGGGTCTGCAGCCACTGAGGGCTAAGGAACACGCAATCCATATGCAGTAAGCACTCAGTAAACACCGTCGGATGACTGATGGACCAATCAATTAGCAAGATGGCTGAGCACAGTCACAGGACTCCGAGGTAATTAGCCACCACCTCCCCGTTTACCATCAGTGGGGATTTTCAGATGGACACCTAAGAACCTAAGATGCACTGTGCCTCTCCGTGGAGCCTCTCATTCATTCTCCATCCAGGGGGCATCAGGACAGTTGCAGGGCTTCTCTGAGGGCCGGGGCCGAGATGTCATGGTGGAGAAGCATGGGGAGCAGCTAGCCCAGGAACACATTACCGTGTGTTTTCCCGTCCATGAGCCATTTCTCACTTCATTTAATTATAGAAACGCAGAGGGGCAGGTACCACGATCCCATTTTCAACTTGGAGGAACTAAGCTCTGAGAGGTTCAGAGATTTGCTCAGTGTTCCGCAGCGGGTAAAAGAGAGTGACAGCTTCAAAACCAACGCTTCCCACTCCACGCGGATGTTCCTTTTCTCTTGGACTTGGCTAAGCAGGCGGGACACGGGACGGCGGCTCCCTCCGTGATGGCGGGGATGAACTCCTGCGCTGTTATGACCGCAGGACCACAACACGGAGGAAAGAAAGCAGGAGGAACAACCCTCACCCACACGCCCCATCATGCCATAGCACAAACATGTGAAGTTCCCAGAGCGGCCTTCTGGTAGTCATCTGTATGCACGCGCATTTTCATTTTCACATCGCGTTCATACGAGATGATGGGCTTTGCTTGTATCACCCAGCCTGTTATTTCCAGGATCTAAAAATGCTCATTTGGCATTTATTCAACCAATTTTATTTTGCACCTGCTATAACCCAGGCACCATGCTGGGCAGTGAAGACAAAGTGGTGAGCAAAAAATGGACACTGCCCCCATCAAATGAGCAGGGGAAACAGACATTAATTCAATAATCAGGCAATTCAATTGCTAGAAATTATGGTAAGTCAAATAAAGGGAAAGTGTAGCGTCCTAAGACAGCTGGTAAAATAAGGACTTCAAAACTGATCATTTTAAGGATCTCATAATATTATACTAGGTGGGTAATCATAGCTTATTTAACCATTCTCCATTTAATCAAGTTTGGTTTCAACTTTTTATTATCCTAACTGAAGTTACCTGGAAATATCTGGAAGTGAAATGTCATGATGTCTATAATTTACTTGAAACTATGTTAGAAAAAAAAGAAGTAAATAAAGCAAATGTTTATCATTGTTCAAACTAGTCAATGGGTAAATGGGTGCTCACTACACTATCCTCTCTACTTTCCTGGACGGTTGAAATTTTCTATAATCCAAAGTAAAAAAAAAATCATGATTTAATAGACATTTTCACAAAATAGCTTTTTTTTTTCTTCTTTTATTTTCCTTCTTCCTTCCCCTTAGGATAAAACTGAGAAATGAGGTAATGGACTGAAAATACTCAGACACTATCAAGGCCATTTCTGCTAACAAAAACCCACTCCCGGCATTCTACCAGTTTCCAGGGCAGCACGTTTATGTGTACCTGCTGTCCTCTGGCCTCGTTACAGCAGTGGATGGCGGTGTTTAAATTGTTTCCTCATTTAATTAGTGTAAATAGGCAAGGTCCACTGTACCTCGCATTTCTCCCGTTTTCCTGTGAGCATCTGAACTGCTTCTCATAACCTCAGCAAGCTGCTCACAGGAGGTGGCAGAGTGAGTGAAGAGGACAGGCTTGAACGCTGCTCCCCTGCCCTTTAGTTGGGTAAATGCTTAGGCGCATACTTTACGTTCCAGACTCAGGGTTGCCTCGTCTGAGAAACAGGGGTGGAGAAGAGGTGGGGCTTCATGGGATGATCTGTCAGGAAGCACCTGGAACAGCCTCGGAGAGAGTGGACGTTCGGTGAAAAGCGTGGCGCCTCCTCATTCTTGATGCCAACGGCATCCCTCTTCCACCAGCCAACAGAACCTCACGGCAACCCTGACCTCCCTTCCCAGTGTGAACAGGGGCGCTGCTTTCTGTCACCTCGCAGGCAGCATCCTGTGAAGAGGATGGTGCAGAGCCAGGCTGCTGGGATGGGGCAGAGAAGCGGGGATGGCAGGGGCTCCCTCTGCCCGAGGGCGCAACTGGCCCAGTTGGTATTTACGCTAAAAATGCATCAAAGTCTACCCTCTGGACAGACTCATCTTACAGCCCGGATGCTTCTAGGCTGGCCCTTCACTCTCCGACCCTTCTGCTGATGTGGCCTCAGGAATGCCAACAGACTGTGACAACAACGCAACACCAAAGGCAAGTGTGCTTCCAGGTGGAGGGAAGAATACCCTACAGCAAACCAAAGCAACCCTCCCCCCAGATCTATTATGAAACAAAAGAGCATGAACATCTGGGATCACCTCTTACTTGCTGTCACCATGAGCACGTCAGTCCTCTCTGTTCCTCTGTTTCCCCAAGTGCAAAGCAGTGAGAATGATTCCTCATCTCCAAATACATGTGCAAAGATTAAAGGAGAGAATGGCATGACCCAGTAAGAGACCAACAGACAGATGGGAGAGCGATGTGTAAAATGGGCATGATGGCTCCGCCCTCCCAGGGATGTGGCCACCGCAGGGGCACAAGGTACCCAGCACAGTGCCAGCCCCCCAGAAGTGCCTGGTTCTAAGCAGCCTTAGCTCGTCCCACTATCTGGGGTCTCCCCAGCCTCTGCACCACTGGTGATGGCAGCAGCTGACTGGCCAGGAAGAGAGGGGCCCAGACCGCCTATCATCAAGTGAGAATCCCAACGGTGGGTCTGCGACTGACAAACCAACCAGAGCAGCAGCAAAGCCAAACGTCTCCGAGAAGGAGCCCGAACCCAGGATGCCTGGATGCCCTACAATGACTGGCACGTGGCAGGGGCGAGACACACGTTTACTCAATAAAAGAACTTGTGTCTCTTCAAGAGCCGCTTAAGAGGGAAAGCGGGGATCCCTGTGAATTGCAGGACTCCGGGAAGGTCAGGAGCAAGTGAGTGTTCCGAAGAAATCAACAACTTCTGAATACCTGTGACCCTCCGTCAAAAGGTTACCAGTGGGGAGGGGGGTGGAAGGAGGCGCAAAATAGGTCAAGGGGACGAAGAGGTACAAACGACTAGGTATAAAATAAGTAAGTTACAAGGATGTAATGTACAGCACAGGGAATAGAGTCAATATTTTATAATAACTTTGAATGGAGAATAATCTATAAACATACTGAATTACCTTGCTGTACACCTGAAACTAATATAATGCTGTAAGGCCGCTGTAATTCAATATTAGAAAGAAAAAGGCTCCGCCCAGGAGGCGAGGGGCAGAGGCCAAAGTGCTGAGAGCACCTACTTACTGCCTTGCAGGCCTGGAGATGTGTGTGCATTGTGGTCTTGAAGCTTCACATAGGTAGAAATTATTATCCTCATTTTACAGAGGAGAAGCTTTGAGAAGTAACATGCCCCAAAGCCCCTCAATCAATAAAAGGTGGAAATGAACTTGAACCAAGGCTTTGGGACTCCAGGGCTCTTGCTCCTAATGAATCACTGAGCCACGCAGGCTCCTTTGTCACCAGAGAACAGCAGTGTTAACCGTCACCAGCTCATCCCATAATATGGCAACAGCACGTATTACTTTCCTTTTGCTGCCATAACAAATTACCACATACGTCATGGCTGAAAACAGCACAAGTTTATCCTCTTACAGTTCTGAAGCTCAGAAGTCCAAAATAAGCCCTCAAGTGCTAAAATCAAGGTGTCAGCAGGCCTGGTTCTTCCTGGAGGCTCCAAAGGAAAATATGGTCCCTCTTCCACTTCTACAGGCTGCGAGCATTCCTGGGCTCCTGGCAGCATCACTCCAATACCTGCTTCCGTGGTCACAACGCCTTCTCCTCTTGTGTGGTCAAATGCCCCTCTTATAAAGTTGCTTGTGATGACACTGGGTCCACCTAGATCATCCAGGATAGTCTTCCCATCTCAAGATCCTTAACCACATGTCAAAGTCCCTTTTGCCATGGAAGGTGACAGTCACCTGGCAGGGCGAGCGGGGCAGGGGGAAGCTAGGATGTGGATATCTTTGGGGTGCTGTTACTGAGCCAACCACGTGTGTTGACTTGTCTTTCTCCTGCACTATGTATCACTCATCACCATGTTCCTAGCATATAGCACGGTGCCTCCCATATAGTAAGTGCCTAGTAAACACAGAAGGACAGAAGGCAGGGAAGAAAAGGAGGGCCCAGGGAAGGGACACAATCCTAAAGATCCCACATCATGCCTGAGTCCCCACAAGTGCAAGTGGGAGAAGGTTCAACTAGCAGAAACGCATCTACTGGGAACACTTACAAAGTGCAAGGTGTCGGCACCTTGCTGGCTAGAGGATGGAAATCTCCAGTGCGTAGTGTGTTGGTTCCCCAGCCCCTGTGTGCTCCCACAGCTACTGCTGCCGAAACAGCAGGCCAGCAAGCAGCAGGTGGCTCTTTTCCTGCCGACTTCCTGGGAATCTAGGCAGGGCTGGAGTCGCCTGCGGGCTTACTGCTGTGTCCTGATGAAGGTACTTTTCCTGTAAGAGAGGTAACAAAACCAGAGAAGCCTCACATACTGTATCCTTGCCACAAATGCTTCTGTTGTCCCCTCGCCCCCAAGAGATACTAAGAACGGTTCCTTTTCAGAGACCAGATAATCACAATAATAGTTACTGCTCACACCAGGGCTTCACAAACATCATCTCTACTCTAGTCAACACATCGGGCTAAATAAACGTTTCTACGTTCATTTTACAGGTGGAGAAACAGAGGTACAGGGCAGAAGTAACTTACTCGAAATCACCAGCTGAGAGAAGGCAGAGGAAGAAGTCTATCAAATTCTAAGGCTGGGCTCTTTCCACTCGGACACACATTTGCCAAGAATGAGGGTTGGATTGCATGCGCGGAGCCACGGGCTTTGTCTGCAGACAGCGCTGGGTGTGACAGTCAGGCGACTCAGCCTCCAAGCCAGAGCCGAGCGATCTGAAGCCCAAGCCCTTGCTGAACTGGGTGAGGGTGTCCCCGCTCACACAGTCCCACTGTGAACACAGAAGTCTACTCCTCGCGTGCTCGGCGCTGTGGCACTGGGGACGCTGAGATAAATAAAAGAGTCACCGTTGCGCCCTTCAAAGGGCTGGGTGGACACACACAGTGATAGACCAGAACAGTGCTGGAAGTGCCACCTGGGTTAGAACAAAGCCCTAGAGGTCTGGTGGTCCTCAGTGGAGAGGCAGCAACTCCAGCTAGGGGACAGGAAAGCCTCATGGAGGAGGGGGCTCTGCAGCCAGGTATAGAAGGTTGAATAGGAGTTTTCCAGGAGGAAGAGAATGCTCATTTTGGCAGAGGAAAGGGCATTCTCTTTATAAGCCTTTAGTTCACTGGGAAAAGTAAATAAATACCTGGGTTGATGTCTGGCACAGAGTAGGTACAGAGAGGAGGGGGCAGGGGAGAGAGGGAGCAGTGTCTCTTGTTTTTATCGCCCCTGTTCAAGGCTCTGCACTTTGCTTTTATGAGGCCTAAGTCAGGGCAAAAGTGCTGCAGACGATACCAACGTCAAGCTCGTAGCTCAGCAGGGGCGGGGAGGTGGGCCTGCAAAGCCGATGGCTGCCCAGCCTCCCAAATCCGACCACCCAGCCATCACCCTCAGCCGGTCTCCTTGGCCTGGGACGGCAGGCGCGAGCGTGGAGAGGCGCCCAAGGCAAGCGAGTGGAGAACAGTGCTCCTCAGGGAACAGCCTCCAGGATTGAGGTCGAAGACTGAATTTGGCATTTTTTACTCCTTGGGGCTCTGCCATGGGTGAAGCGGGGCAGAGGGGGAGGAGGAAAAAGCTCCGACCCTACCATGAGGAACTGACTACTCAGAGGCTATTTTCAAAGCCAGAGCCCCGACTCAGTTGCCAGCCTTGAGGCTGGAAATGTAACTGGCGAGGCCCTAGCCTGCGTGCCGCGGCTAATCAACGGCCGCAGGGCCTCATTTCCCCACAACACTGACATTTCAGGAGCTCCTCTTCCGAAGGCTCCCAGGGTTACAAGAGGAACCCTCTGCTATGTGCTAGCCTCTGGGGCAGGGAGCGGGGCAGGGGCAAGGGGAACTTTGTGGGAAACCAGTGTCTTGCCACACCCCTTGGAAGAAAAGGCCACTGCTTTTCTGTCCTGCAGCTTCTTTCCTCCCAGCCCCTGATCCTCACAAGAATGCAGAGTTTGGTCTTATTAAACCCATTTTACATACGCGAAAGCTGTAGCACAGAGCAGGGGAGGGGGTGCTAGCTTTGACGTTAATGCTGTATCACGCCTGTGCAAGGTGCAGGCCATGAAGAGGCCCAGAAACACTCCCCCACGCCTTCCCACCCCCATAACAAAAACCAGGAAACAGGGTGATAAGCTCCATGGCAGTTCCTGGGTGTTTTCATGGTATTTGCGCTGGGTTTTTTTTTGCAGCTTTTGTCTTCTACAATGCACTCAGCTGGTCAGGCAGCCCCTGAGGGCATCAAAGGCCCCGCCGGCAGCAGATACAAGAGCATGGCAGTGCCAAGGGCCCCGCCCCCGCCAGCTACCAGCCACCCGCCACTCAGCCTGGGAGATTCACAAAAAGGAGGTGTCTGGTCTCACAACTACTCCAGGTGTGACTTAACCCTCGGCCTTGAGGTCTGTTCCAGAACAGCCCAGGTGTGCCAACCCCAGGTGGTACGGGCAGGGGCTGAGGTCCAAGTTGCCTCCGGACCAATGACGGTAGGAAGATCACAGGCAACTCGATAGGTCCAGGGAACTTGACCTCTGCAAGTGATGAAAGAGGTCAGAATAGCTTCGTGGCGAGGGCGCTGCCTCAAATCCAGAGTGGAGAGATCCCTGCTTCCACAATCCAGTATTCATTACTGAGCACCTGCTCCAGGCCTGGCCTTGGACATGGGCCTGGCCTAAGGAGTACACAAGCCAGTGAGGGGGCCATGTGGAAAGACAGGTTGAATGCAAGAAACGGCATCAAAAAGGAAGTGGAGGACTTCCCTGGTGGCGCAGTGGTTGAGAATCCGCCTGCCAATGCAGGGGACACGGGTTCAAGCCCTGATCCAGGAAGATCCCACATGCCGCAGAGCAACTAAGCCGGTGCGCCACAACTACTGAGCCTGCACTCTAGAGTCCGAGAACCACAACTAGAGAAAGCCCACACATAGCAACGAAGACCCAAAGCAGCCAAATAAATAAATAAAGGAAGGAAGTGGACTTTATTCATTCAGTCAATAACCACTGAGGCCCACCACATGGCAGGTGCTGGGGAGACACTGGTGAATGAGACAGACACAGTCCCTATACTTACGGAGCTTAGATTCTTGCTAACTCTGTCCTGGGCAACCACAAAGACCTGCCCAAGCGTCTGGGTGTCAGCTGTGCTCCAAGTAGCCAGGTAATCTTGAGGGACTTTTGTTGCTTCTCAGCGGGTCAACGTGCTCATCTGTGAAATGGGTATGGCACGTTTGTATTATGACAGGCCTCATGGCCTTCAAATATAGTCCTGTAGAAACATTTCGTAACAGCAAAAGTGTTCACCGTATGTTAGATGGCAAAAGCTGGTGATAAGTACTTTACTTTTCCAAATATATGTATATGCAAGAACATATGTGTGTCTGTGAACTATTACATATATCTTATAAAACTGGCTATTCCGGTATATATGTGTCTCAGCCTGCTTCAGACGCTTTATAACAAGATGCCACAGACTGGGTGGTTTGGTAATCAATTCTAAATAACAGAATTGATTCCTCACAGCTGTAGAAGCTGGGAAGTCCAAGATCAAGGTGCCAGCCAATTCAATTCCTGATGAAACCCACTTCCAGGATTGCAGTCAGCCACCCTCTCCCTGCGTCCTCACAAAGCCTTTCCCCTGTGCTCTCAAGGAGAGAGAGATCAATCTCCCCTTCTCTTTTTATAAGGGCACTAATCACATCATGAGGGCTCCATCCTTATGACCTCATCTAACCCTCATCAACTCCCAAAGGCCCCGCCTCCAAATGCCATCCCGTTGGGGGTTAGGGCTTCAACCTATGAATTTGAGGGGGACACGAGCATTCAGTCCCTCACAACATGTCTAAGTGGGTGCATGCGTACGTGTGTGTACCCGTGTCTGCACCTATCTGGGCAACAGGACTACAAGTGGTTTTTAGTTTTTCCTTTTGCTTATCTGAAGCTCCTAAATTGTACAAGGAAGAGGTATTGCTTTTAAGATGACAAAATAAGAACAGATGACCCCTCATTCTCACGTGGAATAACAGGACCCGGTGGTACAGGGGATAAGGCCTGGCCTCTGGAGGCCAAGCTGGGCTTGTGCACAGCCTTCTGCCCTCCCTGGCGCTCAGATGCTCTCAACAACCACAGCTACTCTCACCACACAGTGATAACACGCTCCAGTGACTATCAGACACGATGCGCTAATCGACCGACAGCACTTCTTTCCTCCTCACTCGGCGTCTGTGAACTAGGTGCTCTCTTCTCCCTGTTACAGAGGGGAAACTGAGGCAGCGGCAGGTAAGCCCCACAGCTGGTGATGGCACAGTGAGGCGCTCAACACAGGGGGTCTGGAGCCAAGGCCTGTGCTCTACCCCCCACCCCATCCTGCCTTTCCTTAAGGAGCTCAGAGCCCAGCCCGGCTGCTCCCGTTGCACGGTCTTCCGGGGGGACCAGAGGCCGCGGGCTAGACGGAGGGCCTCACTTCTGGGCCGGGCGGGGGGGGGGGAGCGGGGGAGGGAGGGCGCGGGATGCGGCCTGAGAAAGGGCTCTGGGCTCCAGGAAGAGCCCATCCGGCAGGCCCGGATGAACGTCCCTGCCAGCCCAGGAGAACATCCGGGCATTTCTTGTTCCCGTGTACACGGGCCTCAGAACAGCCAGGCCCAGGGAGCCAGCTCGGCGGGAAGGGGCTGCCTGGGTCCTGGCACCAGCCCCGGGCCGTGTGCGCTTGGCCAACTCTGTTGGCTGCCCATCCAGGCTTCGACGGGGTGGGCAAAGCGAGGTGGGGGGGCCGGGCTGGCTGGGTCTGCCTGAAATTGAGATGGGAGAACAAAAGGAGGCCGTGGTGGGCTCGTTGGGCTGAAGCCACGGCGGGAGCCGGGAGGCCGAGGAGGGAGGGCTGCGGGGCGCGGCACGAGGGCCAGTGGGCCCTGGGCAGCCGGCAGGGGCGCGGGGGCCCGGGGGCCTGGCAGGCGGGGCCCTGCACTGCAGGAACCGAGGCCCGGGAAAGGCACCTGGGCAGGTGGCAGCCAGCTCAGAGCCACGCGCTGTGCCCGTCCGGGACCCGTAGGACTCGGTGTCTGTGCGTTTCAGAGAATTCACACGTCCCTCCTCTCGGGCCCGCGTGCACTCCCAGCCTCTAGGAGCCAGACACGCGGTAGCACTGAGTGCCAGCTGTAAGCCAGAAAAAAAGGGCTCCTGCCTCGGCTGGCTTGCGCGTCGGCAGCTCCCGCTGGCCTGCGGAGGTGGGATCCCAGGGTCTCTCCAGGATGACCACCGGGCAGAGCCCCGGAAGTTCAGACCCCATGTGGGACCTAGAGACAGAATGCCTGGGCTCCCCTCCTGACTCCATCACCGACTGTGAGCCTGGGCGTGGGACTTAACCCCAAGCCTCAGCGCCAGGAGCACAGTCTATGCTCACTAAGTGTGGCTGGCAGGCACACTGGCAGGTGTGGGTAAGCCCGCGACGTAGGGCTCCAGTCACTGGCAAAAAGCTCTTCTAAGTGCATCCTGCCAGCTCCCGGGGGAATCACCGCCACGGCGGCTGAGAGAGCCTGGCACTGGGCACCCAACCATGGGGAGCCGTTGTAGTTGTCTCGGGAGAACACACAGGGGGAAGGAAAACAGTCACTACAGAGACAGCAGGCAGCTCTCCCTCGGCCAGACAGGCCGAGTGGGAACCACCGACTCACAGCCCCCATTTTTAGCTGGTTCCAAAGAGGCAGTCACACCTGGGCCCTCTGATGGCCTTGTGCTCCTCCTAAAGACGAGAACCACGCATGAACGGAACCGGGGGCACCACGCACAGCAGCATGTGATCAAGGGTCACAACAGGGGCTTCCCTGGTGGCGCAGTGGTTGAGAGTCCACCTGCCGATGCAGAGGACGTGGGTTCGTGCCCCGGTCCGGGAAGATCCCACATGCCGCGGAGCGGCTGGGCCCGTGAGCCGTGGCTGCTGAGCCTGCGCGTCCGGAGCCTGTGCTCTGCAACGGGAGAGGCCACAACAGTGAGAGGCCCGCGTACCGCAAAAAAAAAAAAAAAAAAAAGAAGAAAGAGTCACAACAGGTGACCCTTAAAGAGAGCTCAAGGTGATCAAAGACGCAGAAAGAGGGACCAGGAGGCAGGACGAGAGGAGCCTCAGAGCACAGGTCTGGGAGGCAGGGGTCTCACATTCCACTCCAAGCGCTGCCAGCTCTTCCATGGGATGGGGGCGGTCACATCCCCCTCGAGTATCTTCTCAGCTGGTAAGCGAGGGGACCGGAGCAGGGGACCCACAGGGTCTCTCCTTCCACACCACAGATCCATGATGCTGGACCAGAGGACGGTGGGGAGGCTGTAGAAAGAAGGCTGGTGTCTGAGCTCTTCCTGCGAAAGGACCAGCAGGGCATCAGCAGCTCTGGGTGCGGCTCCAGCCCTGCCAGGAGGTGCGCCGGCGTGCTCACCCCGCCCGTCTGCCCTGGCACATCTGCCGCAGCGGGAGCAACGGGGCACATGGAGAGGAAGGGTGAGGCACTGGAGGCAGAGACCTGGGTCCAACTTCTGCCCCCGGGTCCACAGTAACTGGCACTCGGGGAAAGACATTTCAGCTCTGGGGCCCCTGCTTCCTCGGGTGTGACGTGAAGGCAAATACCTGCCTCCAGGGACTAAATGGGACACCACGCATGGTAGAGCCTAAACAAAAAGCAACTCAGGGAACCGTTCATTCCTTTCTCTCTATTCGACTTTATTGTGGGGGGCGGGGGGGGGGGTGGTGGCAAACCCCCTGGATAGAAAACCCATGTCTTCTTTAAGGTCCCTTAATACCAAAGAGTGAATTAGAAAGAAGTCTGGATTTTTAGAGGGAAGATCTGGCTTCCAGTCTCTGCTGTGGTGATGCTTCTTCTACCTGTAAGGCACTGAGCAAGTTGCCTAAGGTCTCTTGGCCTCAGTTACCTCACCTGTAAAATGGGGCTATTAATAATGCTTCACTCGCAGGGTGCGGGAGACTCAAGGTGAGCAAAAGTGTGAGAAGGTGCTTTCCAGAGCATAAAGCTCTCAACGCATTGCTTGCTGCAATGTTCTGTCTCGTCAAAGCAGAAACCCTCTTGTTATAAGAAGTGGCCTCAGAACCAACCTCTCACATAGTTCTACCAGGAAGGGAGCTGTGCTGAAACTCTGGATGAACTTAAATCACTCCTAATGTCTAATCCAAGGCAGGCAGTGTGTCACCAGGGGTTCCTGCCAGAACTCCAGCAAACACTTGCTGACGTGGCACAAGGTGGGCCATTTGGAGAGGCCTGGGGTTCTGCCGGAGGGGGGCCTCTCTTCCTCTGGGGCTGAAGATGCCTAATGCTGAAACCCTAGGCACCTTGCCAGTGTTTGTTTTGTGCACGTTACCCGGGCCTCCCGTTGTCTCGCCGGAGTGACATCAGGTGCTGGTGGGATTATTACCTGCTTGTCAGGTAGTTGAGAGAGGGAGATACAGAGAGGGCAAGAGACAGCTCTTCAGAGAGGCTGCCAGCCCCAGCAGCTGGCCCCCGAGGCCCAGAACGACCAGGGCCCACCGGAAAGCATCCTTCTTCCCCTCTCCCGACCCACTGAGCAAACACACAAGGATGGCAGGTGCCCTGGGCTCCCTCCACCTCCTGCCCAGCCAGCGCTAGCCTGAGCCGGGGCCCGTGACCTCCCTGGCGCTGGCCCCGTCTCTGAGCTGGCAGGCAGGAGAACCGGCAAGTCAGTGCCAGGATGGGGGCTCCCCTAGGCAGTCCCTCGGTGGGGTGGAAACAGCACACGCACAGCGGCTCTGCTGTTCTACATTGTGTATTTAAAGGAGCTGATGTGGAACCCAGGAAACTGACAACGCCTTCACGGGAAACTTATCAAGGCATTTCCATGATGCCCGCTGACCCGTGAGATCTCAACCCGACACACTGAGGTCCCTAGAAGGGGTGTCAGGTAACTTGGTCACAATGCAGAACCTTGGGCAAGCCACGCCCCTTCTCCAGGTGGGACTTCCTGTTAGAGACAACGAAGGGTTTGGCCTGGATGCTGGCTAAGGTCCCTGTGGAGTGTGATGGGGTTTAAAAGAGGCTACCCTGCTGTCAGGCAGCCCTGGACTTCTGTAAAAGCACCTGCTGCTACCTTCTTAGCTGTGTGCCCCGGGTAACTCATTTGATGTCTCTGAGCTGAGTTTCTTCATCTTTAAAATAGGAAGGGTGATTCCTCTCTGCAGTCTTGCAGTGAGAATCAAATGAGAAAGGTCAAAAAGTGCCTGGTGGGGAGCAAATGCCCAAAATATGGGGGTTGCTATTTCTCTAGCTCATCCATGGTCCGTTCTTAAACTGACATCTGTGTCAAATCACTTTCCCCCTGAGGAATATAACAGGCTTGACTTGGGGTTTGGGGCCCGAAGGACCCAGTGGATCGGCAGAGACTTACCCTTTAGCTTCTTCAAACTAGAACCTTGGCTACTCTATTCCCCAACACACACACACACACACACACACACACACACACACACACACACACATGCTTTCTCTCCCTCTCTCCCTCTCTCCCCTTCACTCTATGCATATCCACTAATGGCACCTCTGCTACTACAGAAAACCAAGTGAATAGGGAAATGGCAGTGATCCCAGCCGATTAGAGGTGCTCTGTGTAGAGGGAACAGGCAGTCGCTTGTCATGTTCATGGAGGGGTTACCTCATTTATCCCTATCAGATCATTCAATCATTCAACAAGGATTTAATGTATCAGGTAATGCATACGGTACTAGGCAACCCCTGCTCTTGTAGAACTGAAGTCACCTAATAGTCATCATCGATTTCCCAGTCTATCTATCACCAAAAATTACTGCGTAACAACAAAACCTCAGCGGCATAAGCAGTAGGTGTTCATGCGCCAGGGTGGTCAGGCTGGCAGCTCTGACGATCTTGGCCGGGCTCACTGAGGGGTCTGCCAGTTGACTGGTTGTCAGCTTGTCTAGGCTGGTCTCAACTAGGATGATTGGAGCACCCTGGTTATGTTCTATGTATCTCTCACCCTTCTCCTGGAACCAGAAGTCCAGCCTGGAAATGCCCTTCCCATGGTGATGGCAGAGGTCCAACGGTACAAATGGAAACACTTTTCCAAAGCTCTCCTTGCAGCGTGTCTGTTAACACTTCATTGGACGAAACAAGTCACATAATCGAGTCCAGAGACAGAAACAGAGGGAATGGGTGAGGAGTTGGACCATTCAGGAAATCAATTCACCATGTTATTTTACAGAGAGAAAAAGAGAGGGCGTATATATTTATGTTACTTACAGAAAGTTACTGAGCTAAGTGACCCAGTCAGGATTCGAACCCAGGTTCTTTGGACTGCGCTAAGTCCTGTGCCACTGCCACTAGAGCACGGGCCCAGAGGAGAGGAGAGGATCACCAATGAAGCGAACCTGATGGGAGATCTGGGCCAGGCCAGGGAATGCTTCGGTGCACCTTAGGTATGGAAGGCCTTAGCGGATGTAGTGAAATACCTACATTGCCCAAGAATGGACGTTCAGGCTGAGAACACACATAGGCTCTGGCCATCAAATGCTCTCCTCACCCAACACAGAATGAGGCCAAACAGCAGTGAGTCAAATAGCTGGAATCAGCCCTACTTGGGCGAGTGGCTAAGAATGAAGCAGCTCCACGGAAAGGAATGCAATCTTCCCTGCATTTCCAAGCTCCAAAAATCCAGGATCAAGGTCGAGCAAAGCTCCATGTTCATTGATCCACCCCTTCTCCGTCCCCACCCCAAAATGTCCTGGTTTTACCGGAAGTAAGGAGAGTGGCAGTGAACCCCCTCTGCATTGCAGTCCTGCTGCCTCTGCTGGGTTGAGACTAGAGAGAAAAGGCCAAATAGGGATCCGAGCTGATATCCAGCACCTGATTCAGTGGTTCTGGGTTGGGGCCCCGGAAACAGTATTTCTCATCAACTCCACCGGGTGACTCTGGCACAGGGATCCTTCAGCTCACATTTTGAACCCCTTCTCCCCGTGACGGGCGAAGAAACGCAGCTGTTAAATCACTCCACACCCCACAGAGATCATATGTGCTCCAAGCTCAAAAGCGTTCATGTTCTAGTGGGGAAACAGACGGAAATAAATGCATGTGTGCACACACACTCCCAGATGTATACAGAAAGAGGGAAAGCTCTGTAATAACAGAAGCTAGCAAGCACTCACTTCACACGGCAAAAGCACCGTTTTAAGCCTGAGCTCGCGTTATCACATCTAAGCCTCACAGTAATTTTGTGAGGCAGGGGATTTTTTTTTGGCGCCATTTTTCAGGTGAGAAAAATAAGGCACAGAGAAGTTATAAAGTGTCCAGAGGCCCAGAGCCAGTAAGCTGTGGAGTCAGCAGAATTTCTGACCCCAGGGCCCAGGTTCTCACGCAGGGGCTGCAGAGACGCAGAGGCATTAATTCTGCCTGGCGGTGCTGTCTGCCACCAGAAACTTGAGCCTGTCCTCTAGCGCGCTTAAAGAAGAGAAGAGAATAAAGTTCTCGAACTTGCCTTACAGCCGCAGCATCTTACAGCAAAACTGCTGAGGTCATGAACTATTTTCTCCGACACCTTTTCAATGGGAAACGGCTTCATCATATTACCTGTCATTTTCTGCCCACCTCTTCATGCTGGCTTCCTCCACCCTTTCTGTGGAGTCACCATCCAAAGAGGGGGCCCCACGAGAGCAGCGGTTACCCCTGGGCCTAGTGTGTGCACCCAGGCGAGGAACATGCCTTCCTCATGCTAGGACCAAAATCTCCCTTTTGCAAACATGGAACTGAAGGAGCCTCAGAGAGGTTAAGCAACTTGCCCAGGGCCGCACAGCCAGTCCAAGGCCCAGCCCTGTATCTGAACTTTAGTCTCATCTAATCTAGAGCCAGAGCTCTTGCTTCCTCTAAAATGTGAATCATGCTCCCATGTCAAGGCTCTTGGGGATTTGAAGAAAACGTCGAGACGTAAGCCGAAAGATATGATGACCATCTTTACTGGAGGAAAAGGAACTTCCTGTGTAGTTATTCAAAGTATGAAGGGGGTGGGATAGGGCTGGGAATAGGAAATCTGCTGCTTCCCAGCAGAGGGGGCATTTTGGAGCCAAGAAGATGCTATGTTCTGGAAGGCACATTCCAAGGCAGGGTCCATCTCCCTGCAGCGGTCAGTGCCCAGGGCCACGGCGGAGGCCCCTAGGGCCGGGCACCGGCTGTGGCTCCGAGGAGCGCTTGCTGCGGACGAAGCTTCTGAGGATGCGGACGGGCTTCCAGCCAGCAGACGACAGGACAGACTCTTTGGCAAGCTTCCCTAGGATGGAATATGGGAAGATATTTCCCCTCCCTACTCCATGTTTCCTCAGCTTGGGGAAAAAAGAGAAGAAAGAAAGAAAATGGGACCCCTTGTCCTAACAGAGGATAAGAACTCACATGGAAAATCCACAGACCCAGAAGGAAACGCTAAAGAAAACATCATCCATTGTTTCCGACTCAGGCTGCTGCAAATACTTCACGTGGCCGCTACTATCTGCCCTGGTGTGGGAATAGCAACATTCAGAGTGGGGTGGGGCAGGGCCTGGCCAGGGGTCCTCCCTGTGGAAGAAGAGATTCCAGCCTCGGGATGAGGAGTCCCGGGGCATAAGTCCTTTGTCCCCAGTGGGGTTCGGTGGGATTGCAACCTTGGACTTGGTCATTTCACTTGGGACACATCTATGAAACGGCAATCATCTCTGCCAGGCCCACCAGCCTCACATCCCTGTGAAGTTTTAAAAATAGCAACAGGGCTTCCCTGGTGGCGCAGTGGTTGAGAGTCCGCCTGCCGATGCAGGGGACGCGGGTTCGTGCCCCGGTCCGGGAAGATCCCACATGCCGCGGAGCGGCTGGGCCCGTGAGCCGTGGCCACTGAGCCTGCGCGTCCGGACGTCCGGAGCCTGTGCTCCGCAACGGGAGAGGCCACAACAGTGAGAGGCCCACGTATCCCAAAAAAAAAAAAAAAAAAAGCAAAAAACAATGTACTACAGCAACAATGTTAATGATGTTCACCCAGGGACAAAGAATTGTTCTCCCTCTGATGAGTGGGACAAAACGGTGACTGCAGAGGAAGGTGGTACAGCTTAGGGGGCATGAGGCTGCCAAGTTCCAGAACCAAACCACCTAGGCGGGAAACTGGGCTCTACTACTAACTGTGTGACCTTGGGTAAATCACTTAACCTCTCTGTGCCCTGGTTTCCTCAACCATAAAATGTAGACACTAATAGTCCCAACCTCAGTGCATTACTGTAAAGATTCAATGACCTGAGGATTAATGATGATCAATACGTGGTCAATGTGTGTTAGCGATTATTATAAAATTGGTGATGGTCATACTATGTCACTTAGCAAAATATTATTCGTTCATGTTTGGGCCATCTTTGAATTCAGTGTAAGCCTCCCCTACAAACAGAAAAGCTGTTGCTGGAGGAGTGAGCTAAAAATACTTCATGTCTCAAGATCTTAGAGGCATCCATCTTAAGACAGTACAAAACGAATCCACAGAATACTCATCTAAGGGGTATTTTAATGAGCGACTGCAGGGAATATGCCTCATAGTGGGGACAGGCCCTCAGTGCTCCGTTGCTTTTCCCCTTCATTCTGGACCCCCCTTGACCAGGTAGAGAGCAAGGGTGATGTCATTATGTCTCCAGCACCGCACTGGGTGTTGGGGGAGGACAGGGGAGAAAGGTCCTTCTAAGGTGCGTACTATCCGAGGGGGAGATGAGCCTGGTGCAACACGCATCTAAGTGGCGGTACCTCTGGGGAGTCTGCGAGGGTGGCAGTGCTGAGATGGCACAGGAGCAGGGCCCTACAGGGCTGGGAGACCTGTGAGACGTGGGGCTAGGAAAGCTTGGGCTTGCCAGGGGACAACAGCAGGCTGCAGGTGCACGGAGGGAGACCTGGGAGGCCAGGCTGGAGAGGCATGCTTCCGTCCTGACGAAGGACTATGAATTCTAAGCCTTGGGGTCAGCGGGAACAGGAAACCACGGATGCCTTCACCGGGGAGGGAGGAACGCAAGCCAAGCCAGGCTTCAGGAAGATGCGGCTGGCGGCAGTGTAGAAGGTCGCTGGGGAGAGGCCGGGCCTGGAATTGGGAAGCTGCTGCAGCGCCTCAGGGGGCCTGATATCGGGAGCTGACCCCCGTGCTGTGACGGTAAAATCCACCGAGAGGTGACTGGATGGCGGGAGAGATGAACTGTTTGGAAGACGGTGGCATCACCTCATTCAGGAGAGCCAGCAGCTGGGCTGGGGTATGGCGCCAGGGAGACACGAGGGCTTACGGGCTTCCTGAAGAGAAGCAAGCATCCTGGAAGTCAGAAAAGAGGGGCCTAGAACTTGTGTTCCCAGCCACTATGACTCTGCGTCAGTTTTCTACAGCTGCCTTAACGAATCACCACAAACTAGGCAGTTTAAAACAAGATTTGGAGGCAACGTTAAGTGTCTATCAACAGATGAATGGATAAAGGTGTGGTACACACACACACACGCGTGCGTGCGCGCACACACACACACACACACACACACACACTGGAATATTAATCAGCCATAAAAAAGAATGAGATTTTTGCCATTTGCGACAACATGGATGAACCCGGAGGGTATTATGCTTAGTGAAATAAGTCAGAATGAGAAAGTCAAGTACTATGTTTTTACTTAAATGTGGAATCTAAAAAGTAAAACGAATGAATATAACAAAACAGAAACAGACTCACAGACACAGAGAACAAACTACTGTTTACCCAGTGGGGAAAGGAGTAGAGGGAGGGGCAAGACGGGGGAAGGGGATTAAGATGTAGCACAGGGAGGTCAGCTCGGTGCTTTGCGATGACCTAGAGGGGTGGGATAGGGAAGATGGGAGGGAGGCTCAAGAGGGAGGGGATATGAGGACTCGTGTATGCATACGGCTGATTCTTTGTTGTGCAACAGAAACTAACACAGTATCGTGAAGCAATTATACTCCAATGATGATCTACTAAAAAAATAAAATAAAACAGAGGATGTGATGTACAGCACAGGGACTATAGCCACTATTTCATGATAACTTTATATGGAGTATAATCTATAAAAATATTGAATCACTATGTTATACATAGTGAAACTAATATTAGTTGAAACCAATATTATACTGTAAGTCAACTACACTTCAATAAATTAAAAAAAAAATTGGGGGTCAAATTCAGTTCCCTGTGGTTGTAGGACTGAGGCCCTGTTTCTTTGCTTGCAGCCAGCTGGGGGCCACCCCTAGCAACTAAAGACCTCCGTCTTTGCACATGGGTCCCCACTTTTAAGCCAGCAGAAGCCCACCAAATCTTTGTCACACTTGGAATCTCTCTGACTCTTCTTTGGAGGTATCTCTCTCATGCCATTCAGAGAAGGTTCTCGGCACGATCCAGGATAATCCCCCTGCATCAGCCCACTGATTACTAACCTTAATTACATCTGAAAAGTCCCTTGTGCCATGTGAAGTAACATGCTCACGGGCATAACACCAGGAGTTAGGAGGTGGACATCTCCTGTCTACCAGGGCTTCTTTGCTTCTCGACAAGAAACTGGTAAACGTCACACACAATAGATAATAAGGTATGGTCAGCACGATCACAGGTGGTAACTCCGGGTTCTAGGGAATCCTGGAGAAGAGGCACTTTGCCACCTTGGAGACCCAGAAACGGAATATCAGGAAAGGCTTCCCGGAAGAAAAATGAGATTACCTAGTGGAATATACAGATGAACAGGACTGAAGGGAAGTGTCACCCCCAGACTCGATTAGCCTACGGATTATGAGAATAACGTGTTTAGAAGAGGCCAGAAGCTAGAGTAAACTCCAAGGAAACACCCCAGGTCTGAGATGTGGACAGTATCACAAGAGCCAGCCCCCCTGCACGCTAAGAGCTGTTGTTACTCTCCTCCCTCCTGGTGGGGTGATTCTGCCCTTCCAAGAACCTTCCAGAAGTGACCCCACTACTACACAAGGGAAAGGAGCAAAGTGAGTCTGCATGTGCTGGTATGGGCAGAGGTCTGCGACACAGGAAATGTAAATGAGATGCACATCAGCATGCACGACAGGTTTCCAATTTCCCAAAAGAAAAAAGAAAGTGATCACTCGTGAGTATGCGGGGCCTTGTGGAAGCCAACGGTTAAAGGTTCAAAATGGTTTTTAAGCCTTTGGTAGCCTGAAGTCGGCCGTGGTGGGATTTCACCACAGATATCAACAAACCTACGATTCAGGGTTTTTATTCCTTCCTGAAAGGTTGAACAGTGCACCACTGGGTTTGCATAAATTACCAAACTAGTAACAGGGATTATCTCAGGAAGAGGTGCGATGGGTTTCAAGGTGGTGTTGGTTACTCTCCCTTCCTTATATTATTAATTGTAAAAAGGGGTGCAATTATAGCAATTTTTAATTTTTTTTCATTATGTTCCGGATATTAAAATAATGAACATAAGACAAACCGCAGCCTGCTATAACCCCCTTTTGCAAGGCTCTCTGCCTGGGCTGTGGCTTCAGCATCCTGAACACTGCACCTGCTTCCAGCTGGTCCAGGCCCTGTGGGCTCTGACGTTCGCAGGCAGACGGGAACCACCGCCCAGCGATGACGGGCTGCTCCTCACTGACCGCATGCTGGGAACCGGGCAGCCCAGGCCAGCCAGATGGCTGAGGTCCTCTCCAGGCCCTCGGGGGAGGCAGGGCACGCCTCCCTGGGAAAAGCCTTGACCAGCTACAGTCTCAGCCACAGACCTCATGCCTCATCTGCTACAATCATTATGAATCATACGCAGATAATCAAGGAACCAGAAGAGCTTCTCCAGGGCCCGCCAGCTCTGCTCCCTGGCCAGCCCTTCCCCTTGTGCTGTCAGATCTAGAGGATTTTAAGGCAGCGGGGAGGTCCCTGAACTGCAGAGAGCAACCCTCACCACCAGCCCAGCGGATGTGAAGCTTTCTCATTTATCACGCTCTCAGTAACACACTCAATCATACCCCATGGACCGTAGATGTAAGAAGGTGGGCTCCTGCTCAGGAGGCTGGATGGAGACCCAGTCATAGACTAACTGAGGCTCCCCCAAGCAGGCACTTCCTGGTTTACCCTGATCTCGCGGCTGTCACCACGTGGACCACAGAGTTTTCCACCTGGAATGTTTCAGGGGGATCTTTCCCCTGGCGTTTCTCCAGGACTCTCTTCCTCTGTGACTTCTCAATGCAATGAACAACACAGAGTGCCATCACATGCGGTGGTGGACACGCCATGACACGCAGCCATGATGTGGGATCAGCTCAGAGCCAGACTGCCAGGGGCTTCCAGGAGCCTAACAGGGGAAACCAAGGCACAGGCGGACGGCTGTCCATTTCCTGGAGAGCCTCCGCTGACCCACTCCCCCAGCCTGGGGGCCTGGCACACAGCACCTGATCATGACATGACTGCTGACTGTGGGCGATTTTATCTGACCTTCCGCAGCATCTCTGTCTTTCCTTATCGTATCATCATGCATGTGGACAACACGCATCCTGTCCTTCTCCATACGCAGCCATTATTAACCATCATCGCCATGTTTAAATAGCCCAATAATGAATTCTCTGCACGTGCACCAGCTCCCTCAGACACTCCCATATGCCATGACCCTGAAGCTCTTTTTCTGATTTTTCACTGTTATAAATACCACTACAGCCAAGATCTTTGTGCACGAGAAAACAGGATTCTGAAAAGTTACCCTGAAACAAATCTACCAATTTTTGACTAATACCAACCCCCAGGATACCTGCAGCTCGTCACGTGCGGTGTCGTCCCTGACACTGGGAAATGAGAGCACCAGAGACCGAGCTTCTGTCTGGCAGGGGACAGGTGACCAGCTGAGGATGACTGCCAACGTAAATGAGAGAGTTGGTGCCCGGGTTCTATCGACTCACGATGAAAAAATGAAGGAGGAGGTAGCTAACACAATTCACACTGCATCATGAACTAGACAGCAGGAGTTCTGGGGTGTCGTGAACCTACCCAGCAACACCTGCCCTGGCGTCACCACTGCCCTGGAACACACTGACATGGCCCAGGGGATGCCCATACACAATGTTTGGAAAATCAGCACTCAGGGAGCTTGCTATAGGGTCAAGAGGCCGTAACTCACTTGGACTCCTGGATTTGAGGCCAGCTGGGTTTGCACTCACCCTCTGTGAGTCCTTCAACCTCTCTCTGTTTTTCCATCTGTAGGTGGATGGGGTGATGACCTCTGAGGTCCCCTTTCTGATACTCTGCGAGGTTCTGGAACCCAAGAAGATGCCAGCTGCTGACCCAGGAAAGGCAGGGGCCTGGTGTCCTCACCTAGACCAGGACCCTTTGCATTTCCAACCTCCACAGCACTGGAGCTCTGATTCGGGAAACCACCACTGTCTGTGCAGGATAACTACTCCGTGTCGCCCGTGTGCCTTGTTGAATTCTAAGTGTCCTGAGGGCAGAATATGGTGTGACTCATCTATGCCTCCCCCACAACCCTAGCTGTGTGGTGTGTATGAGAATTCATGCTGTATCCTTTGTAACGGCAAATTAAAAAACAATCTAAAAGACACCAGCAAAGGACGAGTTAACATAAATCACGATCCAGCTACGCAAGATGACAGTTAGCTATCATCCTTATGACGGAGATCTAGCCTTACTAACAAAGAAAGATACCCACCACATATCCTCCAGGGATAAATTAATTACAGGACCACAGGGATGGTCCTGGTCGGCCACGTGCGTCGTTTGTGGAAATTCCTGGGTCTTGGGATCTTAGGTGAATTTTTAAACTTCATCCTTTGTCCGGTTCTGAATTATTTCCTTTTTTTTCATAATCAGTAAGTATCCCTCTCTAGCAGTGTCTGAGGCAGGAGTTGGCAAACTTTGGCCTTCAGGCCAAACCTGGCTACCATCTGCTTTTGTTCAAGCCACAAGCTAAGAAAGGTTCTTACATTTTTAAATGACTGGGGAAAAAAAAATCAGTAGAAGAAGAGCATTTTGTGATGCGAAAATTATGTGAAATTCATTTCAGTGTGCAAAAATAAAGGTTTACTGGAGCACAGCCATGCCCATTTGTTCTGTATTGTCCACAGCTGCTTTTGTACCACAGTGGCAGAGTTTAGGTGCCCCAGAGTTTGTGTGGCCTGCAAATCCTAAAATATTTACTCCCAGGCCCTTTGCACAGAAAGTCTTCCGACCCTGGCCTAAGATATCCCCTGCTCTGGAAACCTTTGCCACGACCTTCCCCAGAATTGCAGCTCACTGGGGTTCTACGTCTCACACTTGATTATCATATATTCAGTCAGTCCTCACTATTTGCAGATTCTGTATCTGTGAATTCACCCACTTGCTAAAATTTATCTGTAGCCCCAATGTCTCAGCATTTCACGGTCCTTCACCAACATTTCCAGAGAGGCAACAAAACAAAACAAAACAAAACAAAATGGAGTCTCCTGTTGCCCATTCCCAGCTGCGGTCCACCAAGGAGATTCTTGCAAGTGGAGTGACTGTATGTCACTTTCAGGACAAGGTGTATACGCATCTCTACCTCCCCTTCCCCCCTCTGCCAGCTCGATGGGCATCAAAGTCCTTGAAGAGTGGGGGACCAGCAACATGGAAGAGGCCTGAGTCTTCCAATCAGTGCATGAAGAAACACCACCCACTGGCCAGGAACGTCCTCCTTGGGCTGTCACGTGAGTAGGAAATAAGTGTCTTTCGTGCTGAGCCTCTAGGATGTTGAGGTTTATAAGCAGAGCTACTCAAACGAAACACTGCCACCTTTTCTTTTTTCCTTCTTGAATGAGGAAACTGAGGCTCAAAGTGGTAGACTGAACTTGACAAGGTTACATGGCTGGAAAGCTGTAGATCCCCACGAGTTCCTTGGAAAGTTTCTAAAGGTAGTGCTCTTTCCATAACACCCAGCTGCTGACATGCTAAGAGCGCTTTTTTTTTTTTTTTTTTGATGTGGCGCATTTTTAAAGGCTTTACTGAATCTGTTACAATATTGCTTCTGTTTTACGTTTCGGTTTTTTGGCCACGAGGCATGTGGGATCTTAGCTCCCCCGACCAGGGATTGAACCCGCACCCCTGCAACGGAAGGCGAAGTCTTAACCACTGGACCGCCAGGGAAGCCCCGCTAAGAGCTCTTTAAGTGTTCTGAGAGTTCGAATGAAAAAGAGTTCAGGGGGAAACATTCTAAAAAGTACAAAGCACTCTAGAAATAACCCAGTCGCATTTGTCATCAGCTTTCCTGTCCACCTTCCCTCTTCTTAGTCAGGTTCAGTCCATCCAGAATTTCATTTTCAGTGGAAACAGAGAAAGCGACTGTGGTAGCAGACATCACCAACCGTTCTCAAAGTCTTTTCATTACTTTGAAATGGGCTAAAAAAGCCCATCTTCTCCACCTACTGGGTCCCCACCCCCTAACCCCGGGCCTGTCCTGGCTGTCAGGCTAATTATGAGCACCGCCCACGGCCAGGCATGGCCAGGTGGCTTCACAGAAGCCAAAGAAGTTATCAGAAATGAGGACTGGATTTGACAATGAGGCCAAATGTGCAGACAGGGGCATTTCAAGGCCCTCACTTCCCTGCTCATAATTAGTCAGCTTCTAGCAATGATGAGAATCTGAGGACTTTGCAAAATAATGACCTTCTCGGTCACTCCAGTGAGGAAGGATCCTTTCAGCCTCCATCACGGGGCTCTAAAGTGTGAACACTGATCGAGAGTTTCACAATATTAGCTGACCTTCTGTTCAGAGATGAGGACAAACTCCCAGAGGAAAGGTATTTGGTCTGTCCAGCAACTCTCCGTGCGTTCAATGCGCACTTACTGTGTGTCAGGCCGTGACCTAGACCCAATGGAGACAGTTCCTCACCTTGAAAACCCAGGGCTTAATGAGAGACACAGACGCGTTTGTCTCGGGTCTACATATTTTCCAGGGGCCACCACCCCTTGGGTCCCCATTCTTCACTGGAACAACAGCGATCACAGCCGCCACGATGGTCCAAACCTACGTGCACTTATACGTCTGTCTTTCCCAGAATATTGTGAGGGTTTCTGTAAAGGTCTTTTCACCTGTGTGACCCCAGCAAATAACACAGATTTTCAAAAGGTGTTGCTTGGATTGAACTGAGACAAATGAATGAATGATGGAAGCACACTGGGAATACCAAAATGAACAAAAACACATTTCCTAAGCCCAAGGCAACGATTATAGATTAATATGGAGGGTGCACAGGTAATTCCAGTAAATCCAAGAACATCAGGCATGTAAAGAAATAATGCAGGAGAAGGAGTTAGTGCTGGTGGGGGGGGGGGTCTCCCCACAATGACTAGGCATAAATGAGGACCATCTGTTACCTATTCCACAGCTTCCGGGACCTGCCTCAACATAGCATCCGCTGCATATCATTATAGCCTCTTGATCACCATCTGCCCCCTTCAAAGACAAAATTGCCCAAGGAGCAGAGACTGCTTCTCTCTTGTCCATTCCCCAGCACCCAGCAGTGCTCCATAAACATTTTCGGAATGGATATACCAAGTTAGAGACACAAAGACACATCATAATTCCATAGCAGACGTATAGATATAGATCCCTATCCATCTATCTATCTATCATGTATGTACGTATGTATGTATGTTCGTACCCACAGTGGTGATATTCTTACACGTGGGAAGAAGCAGCTAACTCTGCCATGAAGGAAACATAAACAATACTACATAGACACACGTAACACGTAGCTACTGAAATGATAATCCCAACCCATCCTTATACAGCCCGAGCTATTCACTGGGTGTGGTCCACAGAGGTAACGCTCACAGCAGCCTCATGAGGAAATCGGCAGTATTATTCTCATGTTACAGAGAAGGGAAGCTGCTTTCCCAAGGTCACAGAGCTAGTAACAACAAGAGTTACGGTGTGACTTTACACGGTACGACTTTACATGGTGTCCTGCTAGGGCATGACCTCTAACCAGGAGAGTTGGAGGGAAGGAGAAATGAAATCACTTCTGCAGAGCAGAAAAGCAACCGGCACAGAACTAGATGGACCCTGGGAACAAAGCAGACCGTGGCCTTCACACCTCATCACAATAACCTGCTTGCACAAATCTGCCCACACCAACACCAACTGGGTGATTCTTAACCATCCAAAGAGATTTTTACAAACACTGATGCCCAGATCCCTCCCTAGATCAATTAACCCTAGCCTAGGGGGCCGGGAGAAGGGATCAGATCCCAGTGTTCTTTGCAAGCTCCCAGGTGACTACGGTATGCAGCCGGGGCTGAGAAACTCCACTGCCTTCCCAGAAGCACAGAGCAGGGCTCTGGCAGGAGGAACTGCAGAGAGATTGCTGGAAATCAGGCATGAGTACAAGAAAGAGTGACTTCACTGCTGGACTAGTCAGTTATTCAATTCACCTGCAGTTGTAACCTGAAACAGGCTCTTCATCAACTCTGCTTGCGGCCAAGAACTTCGTGCACACCCACCAGTGCCAAGAGGATGGGCTCGCATTTGCTTGAAGAGGATGCCCACTGCCCCCCAAACCTAAGGCTCTGCCCAGTAAGGAGCTGGAGACCTGGCAAAAGTCCCTCTGCTCTCCGAGCATCAGCTTTCTTATCTGCAAAATAAGAATAATCATGCTTGTTTCAAAGGGCTATTGTGAGGATTAAAGGGGATACGGATGCTGAAGAATTTGCTAAGATGAAACACAAAAACAGGAAAATAACATTCTAAGAGAACGTGTTCTCAGTGTCAACTTGGAGGAAGCTGGGGAGAGACCTGGGTTCAAGCCAGGCTTAGCCTTTACTATTGAGTCAAGAAATCACTCTGCCTCTCCTGTCATCCATGGTATAGCAATGGCTCCCTTACCCATCTCTCCTTGTTCAGGAAACTCGGACTGGGCATCAACCATGATGTTGTTCTATGAATCAAATGAGACGGTACATATGAAAATGCTTTGGAAGTTGTAACATGTTCTACAAATGAGAGGAGATGGTTCTTGTTTGTAATGATTAACTATGGGCTCCTAGAACCTCAGGGACTATGGGGACCTTAGAGGGTCACATCACAGTGTGATGCTTGGATCCCTCTCCGTCCCAACGTGGTCTCTTAAGTGGACACCTCCAACCATGATACCCTGACCACTGTCTGAGACAACTCATTCATCCACAAGGCTCCATTTCCTTTTATTCGGTTGTTATCTGTCTGCCTGTTCTTTCCTCTTCCCCATCTTGGTTCTAATCTTTGGGGCCATAAGAGATACATCTGACCTACTGCCTTCCTCCCAGCCTCTCATTATTTGGAGACAACCATCACGGAAGTCCACCTCCACCTCTCAAATTCCCTCCAGTCTTCTCTCCATGACGCTAAGGCAGCCCTAGTCCCCGTGTCTCAATCAGCTCAGGCTGCCATAACAAAATATCATAGACTGGGTGGCTTGAGCAGAAATTTATTTTCTTACAGTTGTGGAAACTAAAGTCCAAGATCAAGGTGTAGGCAGGTCCAGTTTCTTCTGAGGCCTCTCTCTTTGGGTTGCACACAGCTGCCTTCTCACTGTGTCCTCATATAGTGGGGGGGGGGGGGGGGGGGGGGGAGAGAGAGAGAGAGAGAGAAAGAGAGAGAGAGAGATCAAGCTCTCTACATCTCTTCTTATTCAGGGCGCTAATCCCATCACGGGGGCCTCACTTTCATGACCTTATCCAAACCTAATCACCTCCCAAAGGCCCTATCTCCAAATACCATCCCCCTGGGGGTTAGCGCTTCAACAAATGAATTTGCGGTGGCAGGGGTGTGAGGGGATGGTGGGAGGTAGGGGCGGGGGGAGGAGACACAATTCAGTCCATAGCACATCTCTCCAGAAGGGTCTCTTGCTAAGCAAAAGCAACTCTTACTCAGACATTGAGTACCCACAATGTCTACAAAGCATTAGTTATATATGCTGAGGAAACAGATATGAGTCACCTGCCCTTAAGACACCAGAGTCCAAAGAGGGTCACTGTCGACATGTAAGAGGTCTCTGCGTCATAAGAAAGACTGGGCCACAAACTGGGGAGAGGAAGTTCAAAAATAAGTCAGAGGGGTCACAGAAGGAAGAAAACATAGCCCTGCCCTTTGATTAACTTTTATTGTAGAGGTGATGACTCCTGAGCTGAAATCAGGAAGTCCTCATCCACCCATTACGGACGGTGCACGTTCTCTATGCCAGACCCGGTGCTACGAGCTGCAACAGCAGCTCTGAGCAGAGCAGGTAACCCAGCCACCCTCACAGAACTGGGATTTGTTTTCAGCTATGGCCCTGGGATCCTTCAAGGCGGGGTGGGTCGTGCCAAATTTCTCTGCACGCCTCACCCCAAGCTAAGTACCCAGCACTGAGTAGCTGCTCAATGACGCAATCTCATGAAACAATGAGGGAAAACCAAGACCACGCTGAAGCCGACCTTTATCATCGGAGATAATAAATCAGTACTTGCTGAAGGATGGGCTCGTGCCCTCCTAAATGCCAGAGACCCACTCGCTGATTATGGAGAGCCAGGGATCCTGGAGAGCCGAGCCATCCAAGCCACTCTGACGCTGTTCTCATGAGGACACATGCAGACAACCAGGACTGACTTGGCCTTCTGATGATGACTTGCCACCAAAACCCCAGGTCTTGAGGACAGGCGAAATTTTGTACAGTCTGAATCTAGTGGAGAAGCTGGCTGCTGCGTTGCTGCCCACTGTGCTGCAGGCCTTGGGAGAGGTCTGGTGACTGCAGCCCTGGCGTTAACTGAAGGTAGGACAGAGTATAAAGACGTAAAAGCAGCCATTTGGAGGTCACGGAAGCAACTGTCGCCTTCAGTAAAACTGGGCTGCCTCTAGCTATTGCTGTGGAAGTGGAATCTGAGTTTAAGGCACACATCAGCAGGGTGGATCCTCGGTGAGCAGGAAGTATAAAAGACCTTCCACTACAGGGCACTAGCTCCGCCC
This sequence comes from Phocoena phocoena, assembly GCF_963924675.1. Lineage (NCBI taxonomy): Eukaryota > Metazoa > Chordata > Mammalia > Artiodactyla > Phocoenidae > Phocoena > Phocoena phocoena. The sequence goes on along the minus strand of NC_089235.1, from coordinate 68,745,612 downwards.
AACTGCAACTTCTACTTTGGGGCTCCTGTCAATCTATCCCAACACTTAGTGAGAGATTCTTGCTGTTCAGCCTTGAGAACGCTTTGATCTTTTTTATCAGTTGACTTTCCTGAAATTGCACGGTGTTGAGCGATGATTCTTACTCAAATCTATTTCCTGCGCCAGGATTTCATTGACAAGAAATTTAGAAAGATTAGATGCCCAAATCCCCAGCACATTACTTGTATGTTTCCAGTGCATTTTCATACTAAAATAGTTTATACCAATACCCACACAAACACTAATTTACTACAATATTAAAATATTTTATACTAAAATACTGTACTTTTTAGTTGACACAACACTGGGATGCCACAGCGTGGTTTTTCCCCTTTGGTCATTTCAAGCAATGAAGACAGGGCCTGTATAGCCATGTGCTTGTATGCCTTATGTTTACACTGCTGACATTCACATACAGAGACATCAGGATTGGCAACATCATTGCTTTTGTCAGATTTGCCAAGTGTTAGGAGATTTTTTAATGTATTTCTCAAAATCTCATGTTGTGCCATTTTATATATATATACATACATATATTATGCATGTATATACATACATATATGTATGTGTATACATACATATATGTATACGTATATATATGTACACACACACATATATATGTGTATATATATATATATACACACACACACACACATATATAAATCTATTTTGAAAAAAATCACAAAGCTCCGGTTAAAGGTTCATTTAATAACACGTATATGTCTTTAACGTCTACAGACAACAACCCTTACAGTTCAATTAACGTTTTCCCTGTGGTGCAATGTGACAGGGAGGACCTGAAAGAAACAATGAAAAGAGCCTATTGAATATGTCTAGTATAAGGGTACCTGTGTTTTACCCAGAACTTATACAATATGCCCTTTAATGTAGCAAATATTTTTAAAAAGACAGAGATACTTTCTTGTTATGTGATGATTTTTGACTGTAGCTAAACCAATTTTTAATCACAGTTTCTGAAAATCCTGTCATTTCTTTTAGCATACTTATGGGAAGATGATTATCGTTTTTGTTGAAAGATTTAAGTCTTTCCTCTTATTTTCCATACCTTCTGGTTAAAAAAAAAAAAGTGCCTCTGTTAATGAAGTAAGCGCACACCTAATATTTTACATGCTGTTGAGCTGTGTAACTTAAAATTGGGATCCTTCATTATGAGCTTGATTATGTCATTGAGAAAACGGTGATGTGTCTGAGTATTAGTTCAACCACAGATTTCTAATGTCTGGGAATATGTGGCTATAAGTTTGTGGGAGAAATAATTTGGCCGTGTTCACTAGCTTGCACCAACCTAGTGCAAGAGCGTATTAACTACCTAAGTGAACACTGAAATGGAAAACACGTGTTGGACCGACGTTAGCTTCTGGCTCCCAGATGGACCCGGCTGCGGATTTCAGGTCCCCAGCCCACCGTGAGCCCCTACACCTCATCAGGTGCTGGGAAGGAACGATGACATGATGCCTGGGAGAGCTCAGCATTCTGCCCAGCACAGCAAGGGATCCATAAAGACACTTACTCGCAAATATTTTAGTTTTTCTTTTATCACCGTCATTATAATCATTACTGAGGGAGACACCCCGACAGAAGAAGACAAAAGTACTTAGAAGGCAAAACTGGAGCTGGTGTTTAGGAGCTGCAGGAGGTGACAGGGCAGCCCAGAGCAGAAGGAAGCAAACACAAACTGCTCTGGACCCCAGGAGGAGTCAGAGACAGGCAAGAGCAGGAGATAGTTCATTCAGGAGCTAACTAAGTGAACATGCTAGAGCCTGTGGCAGCACACCTTTTGGGGGTCAGTTTTCTCACTGAGAGACTGGAAGAATGTTCCCTAGTATAGGCCTCCCTCGGTATCCTCGGGGGAATGGTTCCAGGACCTCCACAGATACCAGCATCCGGGGATGCTCGAGTTCCTCATATAAAATGGTGTAGTGGGACCTCCTGGCGGTCCAGAGGTTAAGACTCCGCGCTTCCACTGGAGGGGGCACGGGTTCGATCCCTGGTCGGAGAGCTAAGATCCTGCATGCCGTGTGGTACCCCACCCCGCCAAATAAGGGAAGAAACTTCCGCAGACCACCTGGTCCAGGCCCCCACTGATTGGTTCACCTAAAACACACAATAAAGGGCTCATTTCGGAATGAGTCACCCTCATAAAGAAAAAAAATCGGTGTAGTATTTGCATTTAACCTACACACATCCCCTTGTATACTTTAAATCGTCTTCAGATTGCATATAATACCTACTACGATGTAAATGCTACGTAAATAGTTGACAGCATGATGCAAATTCAAGTTTTGCTTTTTGGAACTTTCTGGAATTTTTTGTGCGAATATTTTCCATCTGCGGTTGGTTGAATCCACAGATGCAGAACCAGAGAACACAGAGGGCCGACTGTAGTAGGGAGGCTACATTAGTCAAAGTCTGTAATAGCTCGTGGCACACAGTCGGCCCGCAAGACATGTTATTTTTGTTCTTCTCCATGCTTGAATCAAGGAGCACCTGCTCTGAGACGGGAAAACAAACCTATACATAAAAATAAATCTATCTCAGAGAAATTTTACATTAACGACAAAAGGCTAGTGATCATTACAAATTCCTGGGAGAAACTGATGGTGGTTCACTAATTAATCAGGTTTAGAGACATCAAGCACCACTTAACGAATCATTGCTCCTTAGAGGAGCAAATATGAGGACGGTCAGGTTTCTAATTTGCACTCCTCTGGGGAGACCGAAAGGATACACGCTTAAGAATAAAGTTCTCTCTGAAGTGTTCCAGAGTGAACAATTTCCAGCTTCATTGGCTAAAGGTAAGATGAGTCAGCTGGCACCGCTGTCTAGCAGCACGGTCGGCAGGCTCCCTCCGTGTCTGTGTTAAGAATCAGAAACGAGAAAGCGGATAGTGGGGCAAAACACGGGTGAGTGTCCACGGGGTAAGACTTTTTTGCAGGGCACTGCCTGTGGAAGAAAACGCAACAGAAATTGAGGTGGATGGAAGACATCAGACCGAACGTTCACCGGCAGAAGCGCACTTCCCCACACAAACCACATGCTTAGCACTTTCCCACTATAGTATTAAAACATGCTTCTTCTTAAAAAAAAAAAAAAAAAATCACCAAGTTCCCACTTTCTCACACCTTCCAATTACATTTCCCGGAAATGTCTGTTAACAGGAAGTTCACACCTTCTCAGAATTTCTCTCATGTGCAAATATGCATGTGTACTATTTTGTTCTGTCCTGTTTTCACAAAGGTGGGCTAATTCTATACCAAAAATACTACAACTTTTCTCCTTCAATGAATTGATTATGGACACCTTTCCTTATTAGTATATATAAATTCATCTCAATTGTTCGTATTTAAGTTTCTTTTCACCTTTCATTTTGAAATACTTTCACACTTACAAAAAGAGTTTGAAAGTAGAATGAATTCCCACAGCCTTGCAATTTCTCAATACTGATACCTTATATAACCACATTATAATGATCAAGTTGTACCAGGAAATTAACATTAATATAATCCTACTGTTTAACCCAGAGACATTACTCAAATTTTACCAATAATGTCTTCTGAAGCCAACCCAGGTTCACACATTGCCCTTAGTCATCATGCCCCCTTAGGCTCCTTTAATCTGGCATCGTTCCTTAGCCTCGCTTTGTCTTTCTTTCGTTTTTGAGGAACACTGGCCAGTGGCTTTGCAGAATGTCCCTCAATTTGGGTTTGTCCGTATTTCCTCTAGATTAAATCCAGGTTACCCACTTCTGGCAAGAATAGCACAGAAGTGATGGCTGACTCCAGGGCTGGGGCAGGGCGAGCACAGCATGAGCCTGGAACACCTCGTGGCGCCGGAAGGCAAAGCAGTGCTCAAAAAATGATGGGGAAATGTCAAAAGGACATAGAACCCAACTTGAAGGGCATCCCATCTGCCGACTCTAGGAAAATTTGAGGAAAAAAACGATAGTCATGGATTATAAGCGATATAATAAGAATTTATGAGTTCACACTGATATCAATAATTGAATTTTTTTAATGGAAAAAGAAAGGAAAGTTCTTCCTTACATTAGAATTCCAACTGATAGGGCTTCCCTGGTGGCGCAGTGGTTGAGAGTCCGCCTGCCGATGCAGGGGACGCGGGTTCGCGCCCCGGTGCGGGTGGATCCCACGTGCCGCGGAGCGGCTGGGCCCGTGAGCCATGGCCGCTGAGCCTGCGCGTCCGGAGCCTGTGCTCCGCAACGGGAGAGGCCGCGACAGAGAGAGGCCCACGTACCGCAAAAAAAAAAAAAAAAAAAAAAGAATTCCAACTGATAAGTGTGGAGGCGATGACGGAGACAGACACTGTTTGGCAATAACAGTAATACCAGTTTCAGGCAAGAATTTTCAATGGAGGCTAAACTTAGGTGAAAGTATGATGAGAAACATGGTATTCATATATTGATAGTAACAGATGGTCTCCTGATAAGATACTAACTAATTATAAAGGGAGAAATATAACTTTATGGTGGAGAAACCTAGCAGACACCACTCTCATCAAGTGATCAAGGTGAACGTCATCGGTCATGGGACCAAGCCAGCGCCATGTGCTTCCTGATCTAGCCTTGAGATGGTCGCGAAATCTCAATTCTTCAGACTGCTGAGTAGGACACTGTTAAGCAGTGAGGCTGTCCTCCAGCTTCTGCTACTTTCTCAATGCTGTGAAAGAACATTTTTTGAAAAGTGTTTTCCTACTTCTAGAGGACAGACTCATGGTGGGGGGAGGAGTTGCTGGGTCAAAGGGCACACACAGTCTAAACGTTGAGAAGTTGTGTCAACTCTCCCTTCAGTGAGGCTGGTTCAATTCATCACCGCCCAGAAGCACAGAAGAAGACTCACTTTCCTTTGCCAACAACATTCATCGCTCCAACCTGCCCGAATGCCTACCACGGGAGCAAAGGAAGCTGGCTGTGGCTGGGTCAGGCCCTGGGCAGGTGCAGTGAGGACAGCAGGAGAGCTCGGAGCACCGGTGCATCTGGACAGGAAGGGATTTTCTGAGGACAAGGTCAGGGCTCCAGGCCAAGCAGGAGTCAACAGCAGGCATGTGTATTAAAGATACCAGGAAAAAAAAAGCCGACAAGGCCCTAATCTACCTGCAGGATGCCATATAGGTTTGCTACTTGAGAAGGACTTAAAAAGCTTGAACTTGAACCAGTCCCCTCCTGGCCTCGGCTGCAGACTTCAGTTATAACTCCTAAAAGTCTAACAGGGTACAGATGCAGTCATGAGGCTTCCCAATCAAACTTGTTAATGATAATTATGAATTTCTGGGTTGTGTTTTACAAACTGCTTCATGTCACTTTATGTAAATTACATCAAGTTAAACTTTGAGGAAAGCATTATTAACCTTTAGCGATAACAAAGAGCAGAAACTTAGATAGAGAGGGAAAGGCATTTGGCTGGGGTTGCACAGCTGGGGGATGAGAGAGGCATTTGGAAGCCTAGTTCAGAGTGCATCGGGAGAGCAGTGGTTCCCCCCGCCCAGGCCTCTGCCCCTTGTCTGGACGGCTATTGTACTAGGGGCGTACATGCATTAGCTCATTTGCTCTCAGCCACCTAATGACACAGGTACCATTATTAGCTCCATTTTGCAAAAGGGAACACCAAGATTTTGCCCAAGGCCTTGGTAGCAGTAAAGAGCAGGCTTAGGACTCCCACCGGGTTTATGTGACTTCCAGGCCCACGCATGTTTCTGGAAGGGACCACACTACCGGGCCCCTCTCTACGCTTATACAGACCTTGTTTAATGCTGGCCCTGCCCTGGGCCGTAAGCAGAAGGGCAGTAGGCAGCGAAGGGAAACAGGAGAGCCTGTTCATCTCACCGCCTGCCTCCTCTGAGATGAACAAAGGTAGGAAAGTGAAGAAGGGCTGGCACCCGGGCTAAAGCCCTCCCTTCTCCCCCACCCAATAAACCCAACAAATACAGTCGCTGATCACCTGCTGTACACATGTGGGCTGGATCCCACAGATCTGCTTTACAAGCTAGGCTGAGTCAAGACAATCCACGTACAAAAACCAAAATGATGGCTGAATTGCAAAACGATGACATTACTAACAGTGAGTGCAGGTGAGACACAGCTGGATGATAAACACAAGGGCTGAGAAAGACAGATAGGGCCCAGGAAGGCCTCAGACACAACGCCGTCTAGAGCCACCGCCAGGACTAAGGATTTACCCCCTCAAAACTCGCCCACCCTCCTTGGGCAGGGGCAGGGCAGCCGTTGCTGGAGGGCAGGGAAGAGTGAGATCTGGGCAGAAAGGAAAACTGCTCACAGCTACTAAGCATCTACTTAGTGACCTCACTTACCCTCCCAAACAATCCCCTAAGTAGGCATCATCTCCGTGTCACAGAGGTAGAAAGCGAGGCTCAGAGAGGGCATTTAGCTTGCCCACGGCACCCAGCTACTGATGATAAAATTTTAAAAATAAATATAAAGGAATAAGAAAGCCAGGATAAAAACGAGGTGTATGTGGAACTAAAGTTGGGATCTATCCACCAAACCAGACTTTAGGTTTTTCTTGTAATTCATAAGAACCAAGGGAATCTTACTGTATAACAAAATCCAGAAGATGGGACCTGCGACAGACTGAATTGTGTCCTCTCCCAACTTTATATGTTAAAGTCTTGGTCCCCAGTGCAACTCTACTTGGAGATCAGACCTTAATGGAGGTAATTAAGGTTCAATGAGGTCATAAGGCTGGAGCCCTGATCCCACAGGATTAGCGCACTTATATAAGAAGAGACACCAGAAAGCTAGTGCATCCTCTCCCATCCCACCCCCCACCCCTGCCTCATTATGTGAAGATACAGCAAGAAAGTAGCTGTCTGCAAACCAGGAAGAGCACTTTTCACCAGAAACTGAACCAGCTGCACCTTGATCTTGGACTTCCCAGCTGCCGGAACTGTAAGAAAACAAATTTTCTGTTGTTGAGGCCAACTGATCTATAGTATTTTGCTACGGCAGCCCAGGTTGACTAAGACCCGGGCCCTCCATAAACCAGACCAGTGGACTGATTGGTTTGTTTTTAAACTATGTCCTCATCACTCATGATTGAGGATAGCCCCCAATATCTATGTATTTGTTTATAATTTATACACAGAAACACTTATATTATTATAAAACATATGACATTTTATAGGAAACAAATAAACAAAACTAGAAGTTGTAACACTTCTTCATATCCTTGTTGCAGGTTGAACTGTGTCCCCCCCCCCCAAAAGTTATGCTCAAGTTCTAACTCCTAATACTGGTGAGTGTGACCTTATTTGGAAATAGGGTCTTGGAGAAGTAATCAAGTTAACATGATGAAGTCAGATTAGGGTAGACCTAATTATAAGAAAAGGGCAATCTGGACCAGATGCACGGGAGAGGAGTCTATGTGAGGATGGAGGAAGAGATTGAAGTGATGCACCTACAAGCTAAGGAAGGCCAAGGATTGCCAGCAACCACCAGAAGGTAGGAGGAAAGGAAGGATGCTTCCCTAGAAGCTTTGGAGGGAAGGCAACCCTGCTGACACTGTGATTTCAGGCTTCTAGCCTGGAAAACTGTGAGAGTATACATTTCTGTTGTTTTGAGCCACCTCACGGGTGGTACTCTGTCACAGCCGCCCATGCAAGCTAATATATACCCCCAGTAAGTCCGCCCATCTCACAAAGACCAGCGTTTGACACAGCTGAGTATCACAATGATCACGATCGATGAGAATTCCCGAGGAATAGCATGATTTTTAATCAGTCACACTGGACCCTGAAAATCATAAAGTTGCATCACTGGAGTGACAAAAGGACTGCTGACGTGTCAGGTCAGGACGGTGAGTTCAGAGCAAAGGGGAAAATCATGGCAGAAGAGCTGGTTTGGAGGCACACTGTTCAGTGAACGGCTCAACGTGGGAAGGTAGCAAGAGAGTCTTGTGTCCAACGGGGGCCATGGGGGAGTCGGAATGGTCCAGGAAGTATGGCAGAGGCAGCCTCCTGTAGGGCACTGGCACAGAGGAAACCCCCCAAGAAGCACCCAGCCCACGTTTTCTCCTCCGGCCAGCCTCACTTCCCCCTGTCAGCATAGCCCTGGTTTATTTTGACAAGGTTGTTTCCACGCAGCAGGCGCACACACCCCTGCAGACACAGAGAAACCCGGCACACCCTGGGGACCGGTGTTTATTGTGGAAAACCCAAAGCCTCATCTCCAGACGCAGCAGGCTGTGGAAAGGGGCCACTGGCAAGCCCCCCGGGAGTGGCCCGTGGTTGTGTGCAAGCAGCGCGAGCGGGGGAAGCCGGCAAGCAATGAGCGTAAGACGCAGGGCTTCCGGGCACGTGGCTGCAGGTGGGTGGTGGGTTTGGGGTGGGGTGGGGGTGGGGGGCGGCGGGCCGGCAGTCTGGGCCTCAAAGCGACAGGCTTGGAAACCTGCTTTGTGCTCAACTGAGCGAAAACGGCAAGGGTAGGAAATATAGAAATAACACCTTGCACGTTAATCAAGGCTCAACATGGGAAGAGGAAGCATACCCGTTGAATTTCAGATAAAGAATGAACCGTTTACTGAAAAGACAGGAGGGAGAGTCCGAGGTAGCCGAGAGGTAGACAGCAAGCCCATGGGGATGGGGCATGGGGTAGGATTATCGGAACTGAGAAGTCTGGGGGACCCCAGGGAGCCCTGCTGGGGATGTCATCTCTAGACCAGCCAATGAGGCTGGTTCCCAGAGTAGGGGACAAAGAAGTCCCTGCAAACTGGAAGCAACTATTGCTACTGGGACCAAGTGCTGCTGGCAGGGGAAGAAGTATTGCTACAGTGATATCAGGAACGAGTAGAAGTGAACAGAAAGGGGCAAGACTCCCCCAGCTCCCCAGCTTCCAGGCTCCCTGGAACAGTCAGATCCGGCCACGCTAGGCCAGCAGTTCTCCAGCACCATGATCAGCGGCCATGGACTGGGCGCCACCCCGTTTATACTGGGCATGTGAGTCAAAAATCTTAGGAACAACTAGTCAGGCACAGACCCCGGACCATCAGGCAGGACGCTGGCCTGAGCCGGGCGGCCAGGTCGGTATGTCACACCAGATGTCCTGGCTCTTCATCAGCTATGCACGCCTTCCAGTTGCCCACCAGGCCCACGCCATTCCTTATATTGCCTGCCTGGTCCCTGGAGACAATTGAGTTTGAGACCCCTGGCCAAAAAGGAAATGGGGTAGGGGATTCTGCATTGTATGTGAATTCCTTCATTTGCATTCAGTGTGTATCAGGTTCCAACAAGGCAGGGGCATGTGTCTTGTCCACTGCTTTATTACCCCAACAAACTCTGAAAGTGAATGGACGGACCTGGCTTTGGTTTTGGGAGACTGTGCAAGGCACTGCCTGCGAGACGCAGTGCTTCCCTCAAGGATGCGGTCTACTTGGGAGGAGCAGACAGGCAAAGAATTTTTTTTAAGTGGGTATGTTTCTGATGGGGTAAGCCCAGGGGACTCTCGGCGTGTGTGCAGGGAGAGGGTATAGTGTGGGGATAACGTGGGAGGGGAGGGAGGACAGGACAGGCTTCCCAGGGGGACAAAAGGCACACAAGGCCTGCGAGTGTGACAGCGTCTGGTCTGCAAGCATTCTGGAAGGCACATGTTTCTGAGTTTCTGTCCAACTGTGTCCAACTCTTGACTTCTGCTCACGAGACTACACTGTCCACAGGGAAAAGTCCAGTGTTCTCATCCCACTGCTCTCTGCCCATGGGGACTTTTAGAACTTACCATTCAGTACTTCCTCTTGCCGACCAACGTGGGCAAAAAAATGTCTGTCTGTTCAAAAGTGTATGGAGTAGTAATGGATGAGAGTTGGAACATCAGTATGAACTCATGGTTAGCTTAACAGAGATACGATGGATACCTATGCAAACAATTATACACGTGTATACACGTGGGTTAGGACGCTCACACGTATTTCATTGCTCTGTTGGCTAAGAAGACTTAGAAGCAGTGATGCCCCAGTAGCAGTGAACACATCTCACACCCATACGTTGGTTTCTAATACCATGTTCCAATAAAGCAAACCAGGCCTCCTTGGAGAAATGGCTGATTCTAGGTCTGGGGCAGGAAATATACAAGATGAGCCTGGAGGACCTTGTCATGCCAGAAAGGAAGGAAATGCTCAAAAAAAAAAAAAAAGGAAAAAACAACACCCCCCCCCCACCCGGCCGCCCGGCAACGATGATGGTCGTATATCAAAGGGACCCTGGAGCCAACTGAAAGAGCTCCCAATGGCCAAAGCTGAAAGAATTTGAGCAACAGAACGTTGCTCAATGTTGCTTTATGAGCAACATAAAGTCATATTGAAGTAGAATCCAAAGTCTATAAAAATATCCACGAGTCCATATGGATATAAAGAAATGGGGGAGAAGAGACAAATCTCCCAAGGAGAATTCCAAATAATTTGTGTAGATACTTCGCATCAAGGGGGAGCAAAACGCCCCACTCCAGAGGTGTGACATCCTTCCAAGTACGGTGAGGAAATGGGGCGGGGGCAGGTATTTTCATGGTGGAGAAATCTAACAGTAGCGTAGCCAGGCGGTCAGGGTTACTTTACGTCTGCAGTCTTCCTCCTAAGATGCATCATCTCAGACTAATGATGAGAAAAACATCAGACAAATCCCAATAAAGGGATAATCTATACAATACCTGACCTGTACTCCTCAACACCATCAAGGTCATCGAAAACAAGGAAAGTCTGAGAAACCTTCACAGCCGAGAGGAGCCTAAGGAGACATGACAACTTAATGTAACATAGTATCCTGGACGGGATGGCGGAACGGAAAAAGGACATCAGGTAAACATTAAGGAAACCTAAAAAGAAATGTATAAGCTGTAGTCGATAATAATAATGCACCCATACTGATCACTACTTGTAACAACTGTGTGACACTAATGTAAGAAGTGAGCAGTAGGGAGAACTGGATGTGGGATATATGGGATCATCCCACATACTTTGAAGACAGTTCAAAATTGTGAACTATCGTCACAGTTTTTCAGTAAAATCAGAAACTGTTCTGAAAATAAGGTTTGTTTTCAAAAATGTGTGATGGAAGTGTGCGGGGGAGTGGAAAAATTATGACACCTGGAATATTTCCTTCCATTTCTGCCCCTCCTGATGGCTGCTGTATACGGTTCCCATTAAACTCTGAAAACATTCTATCAATCCCGAAAAGGCAACTGGCGCGGATGTGAAATGTGTAAGCTGGGAGGGACTGACAGACCAGGGCAGCCGTCCGGCACTCTGCTTTCAATGAGAGCTGAGGAAAATGAGGTTCAAAGCCTGGAAGCAAATGACCGATGAATTCCTCAGCTCAGCGCCCGTGGGTGGAGCATCTTCGGTGACTCGAGGAGTCACAGACAACAGTGTCATTTGGTCCTCAGAGCAAGAAACCGAGGCTCAAAAGCACCTAGAGCCTTCATCCCAGCTGGCAAGGGGCTGGCAGGTGGCAAAGCAGAGAGATCTGGGCACGCATCTCCTTTCTGCTCCCTGTGCAGCAGCAACCCCCCCACCCCGCCCCACCATGGCCGGTCGCTTTCCCAATTCCCTGCCGCTCCAGCAGCGGTGGTGCTGATACTCAGGGAAGAGGCCAGCTCAGGGAGGGTGACGCTTTCGATCGGCTTTTTCTTTCGATCGGCGTTTCTATTTCGATGAAACTTTTCCTTAAGCCAACATTTTTTAAAGGCCCTCCCACTTCTGATTTCCCACGGGGATGAAGCCAGGTGCCTCTGCTTTGCAACAGCAGAAAAATGCCCCTCTGAGTCCTTGCGGCCAGACATTGTAGGATGCTTGGCCTACAAGACTGAGGGTGGATCCCTCAGTCTTAAGGTTTCATCTTTGGAGGGAGAAAAAAAATATCCTCCAGATGCCTTGCATCCCACAATGGGTATTTTCTTCATAAAGGCACCCATTACAACGAGCTCCAGGAAAGGGACAGAACTGGAGAGAAAACGGCTAGGGGCCAAAGAGTGTGAATTCCCAGCAGACCAGGCATCACTGAGAGCAACAAGGAGGACCCGGAGGCTTGGCAGCTCAGGGTTTCTGAAAGCCACCCACATCCCAGAAGAAGCCAGGTCACTAGACTGCTGTGTGGAGCTCTGCTGTTCACTCCATTACAAACCAGGGATAAAACCTGCTGGGTCTGGGGGCTTCCCTGGTGGTGCAGTGGTTAAGAATCCGCCTGCCAATGCAGGGGACACGGGTTCGAGCCCTGGTCCGGGAAGATCCCTTATGCCGCAGAGCAACTAAGCCCGTGTGCCACAACTACTGAGCCTGTGCTCTAGAGCCCACGAGCCACAACTACTGAGCCCGCGAGCCACAACTACTGAAGCCCGCATGCCTAGAGCCCAAGCTCCGCAACGAGAGAAGCCACTGCGATGGGAAGCCCACGCGCCGCCAACGAAGAGTAGCCCCTGCTCGCCGCAAGTAGAGAAAGTCCACGCACAGGAGCAAAGACCCAATGCAGCTAAAAATAAATAAATAAAATTTTTAAAAATTAAAAAAAAAAAATACAAAACCTGCTGGGTCTCACATTTTGTCCAGTTCCGCCAGGTAAACTTGGGTCCCAGGGGAGCAGAAAAGGATGGGTGAAACCTGGAGAAAACCTAGAGCCCAAGCTGGGAGGTCTCCTGGAAGGAACAGGAGGTGTCTGAGGGCTATGGCAAAAGGCACGGAGAGACACACCAGGACGGAGTTATTGGTGATGTGTAGCGCTTACATCAATTTAGCAAAGAGTCCTCTCATTAGTAAAAGCTTCTAAACGTTAGCCTCAAGTTAAAAAAGAGAGAGAGCTTGAAATTATGCAAAAGCACATAGCACTTGCATGTGCTTCACATCCATCCCATGGGGAGACACCTCCAGTTGCCATCTTGGGCATATTAGTTAATCCCCATTTCCTCATACGCTCTGAAAAGCAAATGAGATAATATATGTAAAGTGCTGGGAACACTATGAATAATACATTTGAGCTATTATTCTTTTTACTATTATTACTGGTAGCATTAGGAGCAGAACCTTCATCATACAACATACGCACCACTGCTACTCCTATAAGGACAGAACGTTATAAGTGGTGCGTAATACGAGCTATTAGAATACCCAGTGCTTGGTACTTCAGGAGGCAAACTGATTGACCAACGGAATGCACAAACGACTAACGAAATGCACAACCTCCTGTAACATGGGGAGAGCGTCTTAAAAGGGAGGCAACCCAGCGGATCACAAGTGCAAGACCGGGAGTCCAGAGCTGCTGCTGCTTCCAGGAGCCTGATGCTACAACCGCAGGAGGGTTCAGTATACACCTAAGTACACCTGAGCAAGGAAGAAGAGTGAAAACATAGAATTGGGCCCAGCTTAGGGAAACCCTGGACGTCCGGATACAGACAGAGCGGGACAAGAGAACTCGGTCTGGGCTCCTTGTTTTACAGATGGGACTGGGAAGCTTCATAGGCATGAGCCGCTGCTCGACACCACAAGAGAGGCTTTGGGGCCAAGGCAATCAAACTGCCGTGCAGCCTATGGCCTGAGACGTGCATCCACCGTGTGTCTTAGTCAGCTCGGGCTGCCATAACAGAACACCAGAGGCTTCGCGGCTCACACAACAGACGTTTGTTCTCACAGTTCTGGAGCACAGAAGTCCGAGATCGAGAGTCTCGAGATTTGAGAGCTCTCTCCCTGGCTTGCGAACAGCCGCCTTCCGGCCGTGTCCTCACATGGCAGAGACAGAGGGAGAGGGAGGTCTCCACTGAGCTCTCCTATCAGAGCAGGGCTCCACCCTCATGACCTCATTTAACCTAATTACTCCCTTAATTCCAGTACAGCCACACTCAGGGTTAGGACTCTCAGCATACGAATCTGGGGATTTGGAGGGTGTCCAAACATCCGGCCCATGACGCTGTGCAAACAACAGTTGTTCGGATATACTGTGTCTCCCCCAGGGCATTTTTTACCTAGTCTGTTGCCTCCCATAGCTGGGTGCAACACCTGGCTCACAGTGGGACAGTGGAAGAGGGCAGGGAGGGACGGAGGAAGTTGCTACATCACGCCAGTCCCCACAGTAGGTGCTGCGGAAGTGGATTCAGTGAGACAGACACCACCCCAGGCGGGACGAGCTCAAGCACAATGCCATTATCATCAGGTACCTTCCCCCAAAAGGCACCACAGAGAGAAAGATCTTCATCTCCAGAAGAAACAAGAACTGGGAGAGGGGGAAAGGGAGACAGCAGAGAAAAAGAGAGAAGAGCAGAGGGGAGGGGAGGGGAGGGGAGGGAGAAACAGATGACGGAGCAGAGAGGAGCAGCAAGGAGAAAGTCCAGACACGCCTGCGGATCACGTGGCAGGTAGCGGGGGAGCAGGTTCAGGTGCCTGGATTCAGAAGATCCACGCTCGTCTGTGAGATCCACCACCAACTAGCAGGGAGCTCCCAGCAGCACAATTGCTCTGTCTCCAACTCATCCGTCTGTGAAATACAGGAGTCCTATTCTGCCCAGGCTGCTATAACAAGACATCACAGACTGGGTGGCTTAAACTACGGAAATTTATTCCTCACGGTGCCGGAGGCTGGCAGTCCAAGATCAAGGTGAAGCTCACTCAGTTCCCGGTTTGCAGAAGGCTGTCTTCTGGCTGTGTCTGCACCTCTCAGAGAGCAGAGAGAGACGTTACTCTCCCGTGTGTCTTCTCATAGGGCATCGATCCCATCCTGAGAGCTCCACCCTTAAGACCCGGCCACCTCCCGAGGGCCCCACCTCCTGACACCATTACACTGGGGATTAGGGTTTCTACATCTGACTTTGCGGGGCGGGGGACACGAAAATATAGTCCGTAACGGGAATGCAGAAAGCCAGCCTCCGTCTCCGGATTGCCCTCGGGGCCAGAACAGTGGTCCGTCCCTCCTGCTTGCAGGCACCCTGAAGAGTGGCACACTGCAGGTTCTCCGTAAACAGTCAAGGGATGAAAGCAGGACGGAAGAACAAAAAAGAACTTTTATAAACTCTAAAGTCCTAAGCAAACAGTGCCCAGTTTCCCCAAAATCCCAGAACAGACCCGGGAGCCCTTGAAGCAAGAGCATTGTGTGCATGATTTCTGACTTTCTAACCCCAACTCAGTGTCCAAAAGTGCAGGCAATCCAAGAAAACATTCCCCAAGCATGTCCTGTACGCCTGTCACGGTGCCAAAAGCTGGGGCGAAAGAGCCTGTTCTCCAAACATTCCCAATCCAGGGAGAAGAGCTGGTGTTCCAACAAGGTGGACGCTTCTTCCGGAGACAGAAGGAACCCGAAGCCACGGGGGAGATAAGAACTGAAGGTTCCAAAGCCTGGCCTTTAATATCGATTATAATAACTATCACCCGCAATGATAACTGCGGTGGGTACTCATCTGTGCGGCCAGCTGCTGGATAAATTGGACTGAAAGAGACCCAGAAACGCTTTCGCTTTCCGGGGGTGGCTCGGACTCCCAGCCTCTGCAAAGCCCATCGCGGGCACCGCCGAGAAAGCTCGGCGTCTGCTGGTGTGACAGATTTTATCAGAAGAAGCAAAACTAGGCACATTTTCCCCTAGACTTCTGAATCCCTCCTCTGCATTTGCCCTCATGTTTTGACATTAATTGAACTCTGTCTTCACTACTAAAAATAAACTCCAGGTCAGATGCAATGAGCCAAAAACCTCAATATGAAACCACAAGAAACAGTAATAGTAAAATGGGCCAGTAGCAGAGGTGTTTTGAGAATCCGTTTCTGTTTCAAGGGTAGAGTTCCGAGTGGGTCGGGAATTCTTTCAGCAAACACTCCGGACACTGAATAAAGGAAGCAACCTTGACACACGTAGCCTGTGGCCAAAGACCAGGGCTGGCTCGTGTCTGAGGACAGGCAGGCAGGTGCCTTCAGACACCCTCTCACCAAAGGCTAGAGAGGGCTGGCTTGGGAGTATCAGGCAGGACCCAAGAGATGCTCCCAGAGGGAGGCGGGCCCAGGAGAGGAGTCCAAAAAGGCAAGGTGAGCGTCAAAGGGAAGAAGGCAACGCTGCGCGCAGGTGCGAGGAGGGGCCGGGATGCGACAGAATTAACACAGTCAGGAGCCAGACAGGTAAGGAGGTGGGAGAGAAGCAGATAACAAGGGCTCCCTCTCGCTGAGCATCTCTTCAGGCTAGGTTCTGCAGCTGAGAAAAAGAGGCGTGGAGAGCTATAAAGGACTTGCCCAGGGTCACAGGGGGTAGAGGGAAGTGCAACTGGGGTAAAATCCCGGTTACGGCAGGAACAGTGCAAACAGTCCCAGGGATGGGAAGGGTGTGGAGGCCTGCTATTGGCGTGCAGCCCCCGTGAGCTGATTTCTAGGCAGGGATGAGGGCAGACAGGCTCCAGTGGGAGAGCAGTGCCTTTAGAACAAGTAGCACCACAGGCACAAGCACAGATGTTTGGGCTTATCTCAGAGCCCCTAGGACAGAGCAGCCCTGACCGGGGGACGCCTTCAGGTCTGCGAGCCTCGGATTCCCAGCGTCTACTCCTGCTCTGTCTGCTCCCAGCAGCTGAATTCTAGGGAACTTCCTCTCCCATTAGCCCCAGACAGACCTGCCAAGCCTTTCCTCCATCAACAGAACAGTTCTTCCAGCTTTCAGATTCTCTGCCCCAGTGACTGGACTGCTATCTGCCGTTTTCCCGGACGCGGGAACAGCTCGCTCCAGCCCTGCAGGTGCTACCGGGAGGGGGGGAGTCCCAGAACAGGTGACTGCACGTCCACGTACACACTCCTGCACCCCAAGCTCGTGGCCTGGACCGGGAGCGTGGGCTTCTGAAACAAAACTCAAGGACTGGTTGAGTGCTTGAGGGCCCAAGAAAGGCACGCAGCACTTTCACAGGATGGCCTGAGAGCTGCACTCACTGTGGCTGCCTCCTGACACCAGAATCAGCAAGTAAGTAGATGGTGAAATAAAAGCGAATGGCGAACGTGAGCGTGCAGGGCTGCCGAGCGCCCGAGGACGGAAAGGCTCGTCAGCTCAGCTCCTGGTAGGTCTTCTTCATATGCCATCTTCCAAGAGTCTCAAGGGGCAGCACCCTCTCCCGGAAGGCTCTCGGAATGGACAAGGGACCCTCCCCAGGCCTCCCAGATGCCTGGTGAATCTGGAGAACCCTCTGTGTGTCAGAGCCGGCCGCCACGTTGACCGAAGGGCAAGGACTCGTGCCCTCCGTCTCTGTGGGTCACATCAACACGATCCTCAGCCGCGTCCCCAGCTCTACCTCCCTAACTGTCTTCTCACCAGCTCACACTTTCTCACCCAAATTTCCACCCTCATCTCAACACCTTGCTGAAGAAAAAGAAAATGTGACCGACCTCACTCTTTGCTCTAAATCTTCAGCAACTTTCTCCCTTTGGTTCCCACTCTGGCTTTTCCTCTCTATGCCCTCTTTTTCAATGATTCATTCATTTGTTCTTTCAATGTCCACAGTGGGAGGCCCAACGCTGGGGTGTTAAGAGTCCTTGCTCTAAACAAACTCACCAGTGACCGGGGGGATGAGTAGGGCGACGGGCAGGGGAGGGCAGGAGAAGTCACGTGGCACATAAACGCATGCCTTCAACGGCCGGCTACAGCCCGGTGTGGGGAGGAATCAACTCTGCTCAGGTCGAGGGGGCTGTGCACGACGGAAGGTGATTCACAAGCCGTTTCCCAGGCAGACTTGGTGGCAGGTGAGAGGCAGAGAGAACAGCAAGCAGAGCAAGGACTGGGAAAGAGCCTGCTGCGTGGCAGGACCTCTAAATGGTGTAACTAATGCATTGAAAACAAACAAACAAACAAAACCCTCTTCCGTTTTGGAGCATTTCCTCCTCCGTGAAAGGCAGAATGGCAAACTCTTTATGTCCACCATCTCACTCAGCACCCATAACATCCTCCTGGGGCACTCATAGGACCCCAATTTTACAAATGAGGAAACTGAGGCTTGGGGAGAGGCCGACACAAGTAGCAAAACCAGGAAAACCGGGGTTTGCCTAAAGCCGTCAGTTTTAACCTCTCACCCTTTACCCCAAGCAGCCTGAGACGCGGCAGCCGGCGCGCGCAGTGCAAGCAGGCAGGGAGAGAGGAAGAGGTCACTTCTGGATACCCCCGAAGGCCTGCTGACCTGATCACGTAATCCCAGCAAGCTCAGCCATCCTCTCCCCCCGCGTGGGCTCCACGCACCTCAGCAGGACGGCTGGGCCATCCCCACCTTCTGCCAGGGGGGAAAGTGTGGTGCATCCACCTAGGAGATGGTGGACTCCTTCCTCAGCTGGGGACAGAGGGATCGCCCCCCTGGCACAAGGTCCAGGCACTGAGAACCGGGTCCTGTGTGTCAGGGTTATGGAAAGCCAGCTTCCCAAGCACAGGAAGCTGGGCCGAGCAGTCAGAAACCACACCCCAAGCTGTGCTGCGAGAGATCACCAATTCCGACAGCCATCTTCGGTTCCATAAGGCTCAAGAGGAGAAAATCCCTTACCTCGATCCTTCACATCCCATGATATTCCAGCGTTAGTGCAGGGAAGAAGAGTTTCCAAGTCCCTCTGGAGTATTGAATGGATACGTATTCTTTTTTTGTCAAATTAAAGGCACCTAAACCCCAGGTGGAACAGGATGCTAGAAACATACAAGAAAAGGGAATTATTAGTGTCACTGCTCACATGAATGAATTTGGTAATGAGAGATTTCACTCATTTAAAAAATAAGAAGTGCATATTTACTCTATGCTAAATGAGAAGCATCTGAAGAGCAGGCATTTATTGAGCAGCTATTATGTGCCAAGCACCGTGTTGGACATTTGACCACATGAAGCCACGTGACCCTACGAGATCGGTCTTGCTAGCTCCGTATTTCGGAAGTCATGTAAGCAGCCAGGCCACAGAGGGTCAGGTGTTCCTGATTCCCAAGCCCCCCCTCCATCGATCATGGTCCCCTTCCTTCCCCGCTAAAGCTTTTTCATTCATCTGATTCCAGGAATTCTGGGTAGAGGGGAAGGAGAAACATACCCAACAACTTAATTCTGAGAATGGCCAGTCCCTGGAAGCCCAACCCATTCTAGGGACGGTGGGGAGTACGTGAATCATGGGAGCTGCATCAGATTCACTTGGTTGTAAGCTTCATCTGCCCTCAACACTGTCATGTAGTAACATGGGATCAGTGGACACCATGCGTTACTCAGGAAACCAAAAACGTAGCCTCGCCAGAGACTCTTATCCTAACTGCTAATGGAGATGGCTTACATGAAGAGGCCAAAAGGGTGGAGTGGTGTGGGGAATGGTTTACCAGCTCTGGGAGGACCTCCTAAAATCCCAGGAAGCAGGGCTGAACGCTCAGCTGGGTGGGCGCAGACACAGACCCTCTCCTCTCCTTCAAGGGGTGGTGCAGCGCCCACAGAAAGCCACACTGTCACATTTACAATGGGGTGATCCTTTCCCCTTCCAGACCTCCCTCCTGCCCACCCCTACTCCCCGCAAAATCTCCCAGCATCGTGGCTGCCAGATCGTCAAGGAGATGAGGCTCAGTGAGCACAGACTCAGGAGACAGAAGGCTGACAAGTTCTGAAGGGGGATTTGCCCTCAAGTCTGGGAAGAAGCAGAGCAGCACATAGGCTGCTCGCTCAGCTGAGAGAGAGGAAGCCAGACAGTTTGGATTCCCCGCCATCAATTCCCTCTCTCTCCTCCAGGAAAAAAAAAAACTTGGCCCCGGTTTGCCTCTCTGAAGCCTTCTGATTGTCACATTCCTCCCTTGGATGTGTTAGCATCACGGACCGACCTACAAGAGCTCTGCAAGCCCCAGAGAGTTCCTGTCTGCTCCCATCAAGCGCTGGTTTAATCCATCCGAGTCCCAGTTCCCAGCAGGAGAGGGCAAATCCCCCCTCCCTCAGAGAAGCCCCCTGGACTAGCCATGCGCTGAGAAAGATGCCACCCTCGGCACATCCACGCTCCCTCTGTGGGCAGCCTCCCACGCTTCTCAGACATTTTGACCAGGAAAGCACTTTTCGCCTCATTGTCGAAATGCATTCGCTTCATTACCCAAAAAAGGCAGCAGCCCAGCTTCCTGGTTGACTGTAGGCTCTTGTCAGAGTGCCTGGCTTGGCATCCCAGTTCTGTGACTGAAAAGGTCCTTGGAGGAGCCTGCGCGAGCGACTTCAGCTCTCTGAGCCTCAGTTTCTCATCTTAAAGGTTTGTTCTTAGTGCGAGGTGAGAATCTCCGCAGAGCTCAGCTCTTGGCCTGGTGCCTTACGAACACTTAGAAACGTCAGCTGTCATTAGTACCACGCTTAAGCAAATGCCCGGGCCCTGAATTCTTCGTCTCCTCCCAATAAGGGGGGGAAAACAAGGTCTCCCCTCTGTCTCACCACCATGACTTGTTCAGTGCGAGGCCTCAGTACACGGGGGGCTGAGGGAACCAGTGAAGCCAACGCAAACAGCACTAAAGGCTGAGGTCTGCGTCACAGCTACTCAGCTCCAGGCCTGGCTATGGCTCTCACGTCTCAGTTTATTCATCTGTGAAATGGAATGGATTATGACACTGACCCATCTCCCAGATGTGCTGCCAGGATTCAGGGAGATCGTGCACGCAAAAGCGGCTCTGTAAACTCTGAGTACTAGGGAAAGGTAATATCCTCTCGGACCTCGGTGAGCACCTACCAGGACCCCAGGAGGTCAGGTCACAGGTGTGAACTGTTGGCGTGCAGGCTCGTCCCTATACGCCTTCTCCTTGTAAGGAGCCTGCAGGAACCAGAAGGTCAGCGCCTACAGAAAAAGAGCCTCTCTCCAAGGCAGCCAGACTGATTAATGTTTTTAATTAATGTTTTAAACCATATGCACGGAGCAATGTTCCATGGAAATTAGGGAGCTAAAATTTCTAACTTTCTCCCAGGGGTCGGCCCAGCCAGAGAGAGGCGCGAGGCCAGAGCATGGGGAGGGGAGGGGAGGGCGGCCTGGGCTGGCCAGGGTGCGAGTGGGAAGGTCACAGCCCTGCCTCAACACACGGAGCCTGACAGGCCGTGCGGTCATGTAGAGAGACAAGCCAGGGAGAAAGGAGACCGGCCGGGCACAGGGTGACAGGACGCGCACGGCTGCTCCTCCCAGGGGTCTGGCAAGCGCAGCAGAAGAGGAAGCGGGGCGGCAGGACGACGCCCAGCAGGTAGCATGTGCCCGGGGCCTGGGCCTGAAGGGAGAAGGGGCTGCTGCTCCTAGACCTTCCTGCCTGACACGCTGTCCAAAGGACAGACTTCCACCTGCTCTGTGGCTCTCGGAGATACTCTACACTTGAATCTGAACCAAGGGGGCCACGGGCTTTTGTAGGGCTGCGGACAATACTTCCCTGATGTCGCCCGGGACGGAGGGAGATCACTGCTGGGGCCCGGCACTGTGCTCTGATGAACGGGGAGCCTGAGTGCCCATGATGGGCAGACCCGTGACCCCCAAAGTCCCAAGGAAGTGAGAGGTGGATGGGGGCCCAGACACCAGCCCCCTGGCCGGGACCTTCCTTGCTGTGCCTACAGCATTTCAAGCGTGTCACAGTTCCAGAGCATCTACTCCTTTCTACCACCTGAAAAAAGGGGCTGTACCATCTTCCTTTCTCCAACGAGAAGGTAAGGGGCACAGAGAGTGACATACAGCACCAGTGATTAATCACCAGCTCTGCTGTGAGCAAGGCCACCGTGTCACTGGGCAGCCGGCCCAGACGCCACATGGATGCCGCCTGGGCAGCAGGGCCACCTGGGCACACTGATGGCAGCCAGGACCAGCCACCCCGTACAGGGCCCTGGGCTGCTTGGCAGGAAAGAGTGAGCCAGCCATGAAATAAGCGACCGCACGGGGACTCCTGACCTGGAAATCATCAAAATGCCACCCGTTCACAGCAAACAGACCATAGTGGTGGGCTGCAGTGCCTACAGGAACAGAGGACAGGACAGCTTCCCCCAGGAAGCCCCCGAGAGTAGGCCCTGGCCTTGGGATGTGTTTGTTCCCCCCGGAGAAGGCCCCAGAAAAGGACATAAACACAGGTACTGCTGTGCCTCTCCTGGAGGGGCAAAGCTGGTGAAGGCCCCAGCCTGGCTCACACGCTTGCCCCGGATTCTACGAGATCCAGCAGGCCAGAGTGCAGAGGCAACACGTACAGACTCAGGACACAGGCTGCCTGGGTCAGAGCTAGTTCCCACCAGTCAGCACCTGTGCACCCTGGGCAGTCTACTTAACCTCTCTGATCATCATCTGTAAATCAGGGCTGGTGAGAGCAGCTACTTTCCGAGACTGGGGTGGGGACCACAGCAATGTACGTAGAAAGTACAACGCGATGTGTGGCTCAGGGTAAATGCTTAACACTTTTGTTATTCTCGGTGTCTAATCGCTGTCATTATTCCTGTTGCCTAGCAGGCAGACTGACAGTCCTGGATTTGAATCCCACCTCTGCCACTTCCTGGGAATGTGACCGGGGACCAGTCACTTGGCCTCCCTATGCCTCAGTTTCCTCATCTACAAAAGACGGACCAGCCACATGGCACCACCGAGGATTACAGGGGCACACGTAGCAAAGCGAGGGGTACAGTGTGAGCTTTCAAGAATGAAGGCCCTGACCCCAACTGAGGGGCATTCTACAAAGCGACTGGCCTGGACTCTTCCAAAATGTCAAGGTCAAAAACAGCCGAGGAACTGCTCTAGGATAAAAGGAGGCTAAAGAGACATGGCCACTAAGCACAGTGCTGACCTGTAATCAGAATAAAAGTCCAAAAGGACTGTTATTGGAGCAACTGATGAAACTGTGCATGGCCTGTGGACTAGATAATACAATTGTAGCAATGCTAAATTTCCAGCATTTGATCATTACACTGTGGTTATGTAAGAGAATGTCCCTGTTCTTAAGAAACACACGCAGAACGTTTAGGGATAAAAGGGCAATGTCTGCAACTTACCCTGAAATGGTTCAGAGGAAACATTGTGTGTGTGTGCGCGCGCGTGTGCAGGGGGCGGGGTGCAGAGAGGGTTAACAGTCTGTGAATCTGGGTGTACGGTAGTTCTCGTATCATCGTGGTAATTTTTTCTGCCGGCCTGAAATCATACCCAAGTAAAAGATGCCCAAGAGCTGGGGGTAGGGGGGTGCGCAGGAGGGTGGTAACAGGCCTAAAGGTCTAGTACAGACCATCCGTGCAGGCCCAAACCGTAAGCCTTTCCCACCAAAACCCAGTCACCTGATGTATAAACGTTATGATTTATTGTGTAGAACGCTACAAAGGATAAAACTGAAGTCGAATTTGAACTACCACCCCTCCTGCCAAGAAAAAGAAAGACAGATGATGGCTACTTCTATTCCCACGCCCCAGGGCCAGGCTTGGAGGGCCCACATCCTTGCCATCCAGCGGGGGGCGGGGGGCACCCTGGAGGAAGGGAGAGGCAGCATGGACCACTGCAGCCAAGGCTGGCTTTCGCTACGTGCCAGGCAGTGATATGAGAGCTGTCTGCATCTTGAGTCATTTGATTCCCCCAAGAGCCCTCCAGGCAAATTCTACTGTTATTCCCCTTCCACACTGCAGGAAACTGAGGCTGGAGGCAGCCTCCTGCCAGGGGTTTAATCTGGAGCACGAGTGAGCTGGGATTTGCGCCCAAGCTGCATCCACAGGATTTCCACAGGCAGCAGGGAGGCAGGCACTCCAGGCCAAGGAGCAGCCAGCACCAAGCCCAGCCCTGCCCCTGAAGCCGAGGCCCCAGGCCCCATAATGCTGAGGTTCCAGTGCAGCTACAGGGGGCTGAGATCCAGGCTCCCTGTCCTGTGTTCTCCCCTCGGGGCCACCCTAGCACTGTACCTAGCACTGTACCACTGTGTGCTCGACACCTTTTGAGATGCGTCCACAGAAACACAGCTTCCTTTTCAAGGAGTTTCAGCAACGCAAACTGTGTGGGGAGACCCAACACACTGGGGACATCAGTGTCATCAGCGAGGAGAAAACTGGGTCTGGGGACAGAATGGGTAGGGGTCTTCAATGAAAACTCTTTTATCCCTTCTGTGTCTTGTCCTGTGAATGACTTACCTCTTCAAAAATGTTTGTTCACTTATTTCTTTAATACGAAGGTAGGAAAGGAAATCAACCCAGTTCCTGTGTAAGCCTGCTCTGAGTATGAGCCATTCCGCGCTGTACGATGCCGCGTCGCTGTACACAGCTGTCACTCACTACACATCCTCCTATTTTCAGGGGTGGAGGGACCAGAATGATTAAAGACCCAGAAGGAGCAGCCCAACCCATTACACTTGAGGGTGCTAAGATCTGGTGGCCAAGAGACCAGCCCGTGCCGTTCACAGCAGAACTCCAGAGCTGCTGTGAAAGCAAGGTGGGAACACCACCTAAAGTAGTCCTCTCCCAGTCTTCCAACTCCAGTGCCAGGAACTGGGCGGTGCTCTCAGCCCTACCTCCACCCAGGAGGCGGGTGGGAACTCTTGGGATGGCCATTTTACAGCTCAAGAAACAAAGGCACGGGATATGTGGGAACAGTGCCCAAGTCCTCCGCAGGGGAGAGGCTGGTGGGGAGTGCAGAAGTCTAGCTCCGGAAACAGTTCCTAAACCCTACCCTTCCCCCAGGAGGGAGAGTGAGGACCCACCTCTGTCCCATGAAGGAAGGATCTAGAGTCAAGAGATTCCCGGGTTCCCAGCCAAGCTCCCCGCAAAAGCTGAAAGCATGGGGGAGACAGCATTTGACAGCACTACCCCGTGTGTCAACGGAAGAAGATAATATCTTTGAAAATGCTTTGTAAACTGTAAAGTGCCGTGCATATCCTCCCATCAAAAGAGAGGGTGCATTGGTAGCCGGGGGAGGAAGAGGCTTCTGGAGGGTCGGCCTTACCAGGCAGCTCCTCCTGAAGCATGGCAGCATTTCACCTCCTGACCTTCTACCCCAAACTCTCTTTTTCATACCTGCACTTACATTCAACTTTCTCTCACGAACATCCTCCCACCGCCCCTCCCACCCCAGGGGTGTAAGATTATTAAATCAACCCCAAGGTAAATAGTTTTCGATTCTCCAAACCCAAAAACCTCCCTTCCTGCCACTGCACTTGGGTCTTGTCACCCAGAACATCAAAGCTACCGTTTTCGGTAAAAGCCTCTCAGATCACTTGGGTGACGTGCGAAGATAAAAACAACCTGCCACATGCCAGGCTGTGGAGCACACCTTGGTGCCCGGTGGGGAGGTGAGTGGGCTGGGAAGAAACGGCGAACTGTACTGGCCAACACTTTGCAGGGAGTCCAACGCCCTGCCCCCTCTCCAAGTCCAAGTCCGCTGGGTGACCTTGTAAGTCCCTTCCCCACTTGGGGCCTCTTGCCAAGGAAGGGGTTGGACGGCACAATCTCTAGGCTGCCTTCAGCTCTAAAATTCACTGATTCCATCTCACCCTCCTTGCTCAGAGTCTCTACTTCCTGAACTGTAATGACAGTTGATTTACATACAGGAAAATAAAAGCAACTACGAGGTCGCTCATACACTGGGCTGTAGTTTTTGGTGACTCACAAAGGAAAACATACATGTTTCCACTCAGCTCAAAAGAGTGGTCCCTCCACTCCCCAATTACTCAGAAGTCACTAGGCCAATGGGAGCCCTGGGGAAGTTCCAGGCTACCGGGAGTTCAAATGTCAGTGGACGTAAGCTCAGCAGGGAATTTCCCGTGGCGGACAGGTGCAGCAACAGGTGGGCTGGAGGGAGAGTCCCCTCCCTCCCTGAGAAAAACAGCCCTTACCCATTCACTCTCCATCTCGATAAGTCATCTCCTAGGGAGCCAAGGAAACACCGGGTCCAACACTGGGCCAGGGCCCACCTTCCAGGAAGTCACACCCCAGAATGAATGTCCCCTCTTCCAGGAAGTCAAGGTTGAACCACCACCCTCCCCAAACCCCGTAGCTTATAAACTCCATAAGCGCAGCAATGGTGGCTGGCATATAATAGACGCTAAAAAATTCATTGCTAAAATAGTAAATACTTGCTGGGTGACTTAATCGTGCCGTTTCCATAAAGCTTAAGTAATTCCATCCCCCCAAATACTGGGTGCCTGTTGTGTGCTGGGTACCGGGGATAGAATGGTGAACAAGGTAGACATAGATCCATCCAGCCATCCCCCAAAGCAACTGCCGAACGTGCTGGCAGAAGATGACCCTCAGCTGTTGGCCTTCTTTGGAGACTGTCTTGGCTGAAGACGCTGCCTTGCCCAAGGCGGCACACCCTCCCGAGGGAGCCTTCAAACAATGACTGATCAATCTCAATTCTGGGCAATTCTAAAAGGCCATTCTAGCACCAGGGCTCCCAGGGGGTTGGCTGGGGTCTTGGTTAGCCATCGTCACGGCTCAGCTTCTCCCTCTGCCCCTTCTTGATTTCTTCCCCCTCAGTTTCACAGCTGTTGGTTCCAAAGGCACCCCACAATAAACATCCCACTTACTAACCTCAATCTCAGCATCTGCTTCCCAGGAAACCCAACCTACAGCAAGAAGGTTCTCGCGATTGATGACCAGGCCCTGTGGCACCAGGATGAAGGGTTTAGGGCCAGGACAAGTGAACGGACCACCCCTAGTTGGGACAGCCACCTTATTGACAGGGATGCCGAGGCTGGGCTCATGGCTATAATCAATGAAGGAGAGCTGTGAATGAGCAAACACCTGTAGTAGTCTTAACATGTGATGAGTCCCAGGTCCTTAAGGAAGAGGTGCGTATTCTTCATCTGTGTTCTCCCGGCACCCAGTACGGGAAAGGAGCTCTGTTGAATGATTCAGTGATGACTGGATGGACCAATGGATATATAAACAGACATACTTGGTTGAACAAGAAAGTCACACCTAAAGCAGCTAGACAACAAATGAAAAATAATGATTCTGTATAGGTTACATTACGGCATCCATGTAAGCATTTCTCATGGTGCTCAAGAAATATTCACGATGAAGATGACAAGTAAGCCACTCACAGAGAATTCCCTAGAGAAGGTGACCTGCAATCAGCAGCTTGAAAGAAGTGAGAGAATGGAGGAAAGAATGAAACAAGAGAAACGAGGCATTAGCACTGGTCAGCTGAGTTCTGACTGCTCGTCAGATACCTGGTACGTAACCACTCTCATCGTGGGGCTGCCGTGACAGCCCAGGACGTAAGATAGGGGATGCCTTCCGTAAACATTACATCCATCACCGTGTATGTGGGCTGTGATGTTCCCACTACCAGGGGAAGCAACGTTGATGGATAGGTCCTGAACACAGTACTGCAGTTTGGAGACTTAATCCCACAGGGACAGGAAGCCATCGAGGTTGTGAAACAGAGGCGTTAGGTGACAGCTGGGAACCTAAGCTTCAGAACTGGTGCAAGATTTCTTAAATCATCCGTCCCTTAGGTTTTGGACAGTTGCTTGGGATGCCTGGGCTGCCGTGTTCCCGAAGCAGATGGGGACTTGGGAGGTGCCTAGAGCCTCCATTCTGAGACAGCAGCCTCAGAGGCAGAATCAGCACTGGAGAACCTCAGACACCAGCCTCAGTCCCCCTAAGAAATGTACAGACCCCGGGGGGCCATCCTCACCCAGGCACCCACCCAACCCACTGACAGTCCTCATTTCTGAGGGTGATGCCCAGGGAAACAGACAGGAGTGCCAAGGGAAGGGGGAATAAATAGGAGCCTGGTGTTTGTGCAAACAAGAGTCAGTTGTGAGGACAACGGGAAAGGGATAAAATTTACTTGGGAAAATTATGAAACGAGTGATGTCACAGAGGCTGTTAAGCAGGACAGTGTGTTCTAGAAAACACAGAGGACTTTGGCCTGTTCCTCATCCCTGAGCTGGGAGCACCTGAAAGGCTAAATGCTGGGGCCATCACAGGTGGTAGGCAGAGGAGACCCACCTCCAGGGCCAGCGGGATGCTGAGTGTCAGGCTGTACAGATATCAAGAGGCAGTAAAGCCCAGAGTTCAGGAAGACAGGCTTTGCTGTCGAGCGATCTGGGTTGGAACTGAGGCTCCACCACTTCCTTCCTGCACGACCTGGGCTAGGAAGAACCCACCTCCCAGAGCCTCTGCGATACAAACCTACCAGAGTGCCCACAGGGACCGAACAGCACCTATGCAAGGCACTGGACATATAGCGAGCACCCAAAAGTGACGCTGCTGTTACTTAATCATCGGTCACAGGCATACGTAAGAACCATCTGGTGCTACCCTTTCCAACTGCACCCCACAATTCCCTTGGGCTTCAAGAGTCCCCTGTGAGGCCCCTCCTGGGGGCTTAATGGGGTTGAGGAGGGGGCAGCATGGGGACCATATCCCCATTTTGACTCCAACAGCCCTGCTTTAATTGTGATCTACATAAGGCCTGCACACAGACTTCAGCTGGGCCAAAGGGGTTTGAGGGCTTTAAGAAAGTGTGAAAGCTTCGAACATTCATCCTCTTACTTTACCAAAGAAAACAAATGAAGCTTCAAGAATCAAGGGGCGGACTTCCCTGGTGGCGCAGTGGTTAAGAATCCGCCTGTCAATGCAGGGGACACGGGTTCGAGCCCTGGTCCGGGAAGATCCCACGTGCCGCGGAGCAACTAAGCCCGTGCGCCACAGCTATTGAGCCTGTGCTCTAGAGCCCGTGAGCCACAACTACTGAGCCCGCGTGCTGCAACTACTGAACCCTGCACGCCTAGAGCCCGTGCTCCGCAACAAGAGAAGCCACCGCAATGAGAAGCCCGCGCACCGCAACAAAGGGTAGCCCCCGCTCGCCACAACTAGAGAAAGCCCGTGTGCAGCAACGAAGGCCCAAAGCGGACAAAAATAAAATAAATAAATAAATTAAAAAAAAAAAAAAGAACCAACGGACTCATCTAAACTCACACAGCAGGTCAGCGGTAGGGTAGGGAAGGTGCAGCTGGAGACCCTGAATCTCCCAACAGTTAGTTCAAAGGCTGGGGTTGTTGGATGTGTCCTCTGAGGTCTGCTGCTTGGGGGGTATGAGACTCCCACTCTGTGGGCACGGGGGCGGTGACCCCCCAATGCCTTGGCACCCCAAGTGCAAGTCCACAAGTCCCGACCCTCAAAGCCTGGTTCAAAGAGCGAAAGGAACATCAAGTGGAGAATCCGATCCCAGGCGGAGGAAAAGCAACCCCTCCACTTCCCAAAAGAGGGACAGTCTTCCTCAGATCTCTCCCCAGAGCTGGGCTCAGGGCGTAGACCCAGGGGCCTGGTAAGAACCGCCCCAGGAGCCATTGAGGCAGAAATGGGACTCGGTCCACAAACGTCAGGGATGAGAGAGGCAAGAAACTAAAAAGAAGAAACCAGTCCCTTCCTTGTCAAGAAATCACAGCCCCCAGACACTCGGACGGGTCTGGTCCGAAGTCACCCATGGGTTTCTACCTGCCCACATCATAGGGCCAGCCAAGCAGTCATGCAGCTTCTCCAAAGGCAGGGAGGACAGCAGAAGAGCAAGACTTCTCACAAGTGGAAATGCTCTCCCGTGACCACAGGTCAACTGTCAACCCAAGAGTCAGCACAAAGGAAGGAAACCCCGGCATCGAAGAACAGATCAATCCTACAGAAATCACTCATAACGGCCACGCGTCTCCAGCCTCCTCAGTGCTGGGCGCTGGTGGGCTTTCCACGTGATCACCAATCCTGAAACACAGCTATAGTGTCCCCAAGTGACAGATGGGTGAAATGAGGCTCACAGAGCTTCCTCAACATACAGCCAGATTTGAACACATACTGTGTGGAGTGTCCTGTGTTTGTAGCCAGATCTACCTAATACAGCCCTTTCCCGAGTCCCTCACCCTTTTTTCCCCACACTCTTGTTTTTTGGGGGTTTTTTTTGGGTTTTTTTGTGGTATGCGGGACTCTCACTGTTGTGGCTTCTCCCGTTGTAGAGCACAGGCTCCGGACGCGCAGGCTCAGCGGCCATGGCTCACGGGCCCAGCCACTCCGCGGCATGTGGGATCCTCCCGGAACAGGACACAAACCCATGTGCCCTGCATCGGCAGGCGGACTCTCAACCACTGCGCCACCAGGGAAGCCCCCCCCCACTTTTGTTTTAAGAACGTTAGGCCTGTACGACCTTGTTTTATTCAACAAGAAAAACACAGGTTGTCCAGCATGGGAGGGATGCAAGCAACAGTGACACCACCCGCAGAAACACTGTGGAGGGGATAACCTTGGAGGTTTCTTGTCACGCTAAGATTCTCTAAGTCTAAACTGAAATTCCAACTCCCATCCAATTATTCCCCCTGAGTTGAATGTAGGCACTCCTACAACCCCCAAAACATAAGCTTTGCTCTTCCTTAGGGACAACGAGGCTCTTTAAAATCCATCCTGGCATCTCCCAACTGGCCTCAGCCATCCTGGGGAGGAAGGTTCCAGCTGGAGAGCCAGACGAGGACTCCAGGCACCCGACGACAGACAGGGAGTGCTAAACAGGGCTTCGGGGAGCCTCCCAGCCCCACAGGATGTGGCAAGGTGAAGAAGTAAGAGAAGAATCAGAGAAAGCAATCTAGAAACACAAACAGCACCACAAATAAAGCGACTTAACAGGAAACACTGAGACTTTTCTTCATTTCTTTTTTGAAGCTAGGAAGCCCAAAAATAGTTGAAAGTATGTCACAGAGCTTTCCGAAGACAAATCCTGCCTTGTTCAGTAAACAAATCTATGGGGACAAATACGAAGTCTGAAGTCCTGAAGCCCACAAGGGCAAGTTCAGATCGCGCACAGAACTCCACGGTGCACGTGGGGGGCAGGGGCTTTCAATCCCAGCCTGCAAGCCCAGGAGCCCATGCGCCAATCAGCAGTTCACACAAAGGCTCAATTTTGAAGCTCACTCGTTTTAAGTAAAGGCCGCGTTGCAACTGGCTCAACTTGAAGGCGTCCACATGGAAAGTCACGAATCTGGCTGGAAGAGCAGCCAGCACCAGCATTCCCCAAGACAGATGGTAAACAAGCAGATGAAGAAAAACAGAAAAACAATTGGCCTCATTAAGGATGAAAAAGTATGAAGAACGTTAACAGGAGACTGTTCGGCATCAACTGAATTATAATGTTTTTAAGCTAATGATACCTGGCGTTGATGAAGTTGTGGTGAAACGGGCATGTCCACATGTTGGTGGGACTAGTGTCAAAAACCTTATTTGAGAGCAACTTGGCAACATGGGTCGAGAGTCATAAAACTGTGCCTTTTTACTCAATAATCCTTCTGCTGAGAATCTGTCCAGAGGACTTTCCAGGAACAGAAGAGTTATACGCACAAAGCCGCGCAAAGCACCCTTCAGTGTCAACATTACAGCAAACTACTAGGAACCTTCCTTTGGAACAACAGAGGACTGGTTTAGAAGATGATGTATCGACTTGGTGAACTTCTTTAAAAATGGTCATGAGTAAGATGCTTGAACAAAATGGAGAAATGCTTAGGATATAATGTCAGCTTACAGAATATTCCCTACACCTATGCCTGTATCAAATCCTAGGTTAATGTATGGGCAGACATATCAGATATCTGAATGCGATCTGATTGGTCAGGGGGAGGGTGGTGAGTGATTTCACTTTCTCATCCATTTCTGTTCTTGGGAACCACAATGCTGTTTGTGCAATAAATGACAACAATCTCGATGATGACGATGATGATGATGAAGATTTTTATTGGTCAAACTTCAATAACGTATGGGAAAGGAGTGAGTGGAACTCTGCTACACTAGAAACAGCACGCAGGGTATGAGAAACGATCAAACCCAGAGGCATTTGAGGATACACGCAAAGAAATGCGAGCTCTAGGCAGAGCACGGGAAATGTAGACACCAACGGGGCCACGTACCAGCAACGTCGGCCTTCCAGGCCCCAGAGAGCATCCGATCATCTCAGCTTTCTGAGAGTCAGTCTGGCTCTTCCCCGCCATGCCCACAGCTCTCAAACAGGAATAGAAACCCCTGGATCTGTGTATATGCAAATGTCCGTCTTCCTAAAACACAAAACCCTGCTCATTTAAATACTGAACTTCCTCAGCTAGGTGTTTCTCAAAAAGGCAACTTAGACCAGTTTCTACACGTGGTGCTCGAGGTCTCTTGGAGCTTTCGTTTTCTGTAGGGTAGGATCCAGATGGGATTTCCAGAGCCACAGCGATCTCAGTGCACCGCTGTCCCCGCCCACAGTCCGGGCAGGGGCGGTCGAGCTAGCGGTCAGCACTTTGAAGTCCCAGGTGGACACAGCCCAGCTCCAACCCTACCAGCCCTGTGCTTCTGGGTACGTATTTCACCCTTGTGACCTCAGGTTTTCGCGTCCATAAAATGGGGTTTTTTCCAGAACTTTCCTCAGAGGGGCACGGTGAGGACTGAGAGAAATACACACACTCGGCACAGCGCGTGGCAGCCAGCCGGAGGCACTCACTCACTCCTGGCTCTCACCATTACTCTCATTCCGGAGTCACCTCGTCTGATAGATCCGTCTGAGGTCTTCACAGACCACGTGTGCCTAGGTGGCAAGGGAGGGCACACTTGTAAGTGACCAAATGCAACTCAACCCTGGCTGACATTCAGATCACCTGGTTGCTTCAAAACGCCCAGACGTCCCGGTCCCTCCCAGCGCAATGATCAATATATCCGATTCACTGCGGGTGGGGCGCTGGTACAGCTGTTTTGTGAAGCGGAATCCACTGTACCACTGGCCTGGGGCACATCTAACTCAGGCGAGAGCAAGCAGTGATTTCTCTTCCAAACCCCCAAGCCCGAGAGAGCGTGAGGCAGGAGCCTTTCTTCATCTCTTTGGGGCATGGTTCAGCAGCTCCTTTTGGAACCATCAAGCACTCTCTGAGTGACAGGCAGATGGCAAGGAGTTGCCCGGCTCTCTGCCCTCCTGCTCGGCCTGGTGACTTCCTGCAAGGCAGTGGACTGGACCAGCTGAGCGCCTGCCCAGCAGAGGCCACTGGGAAGCACCTGCCCAGTGCGGGCAGTGACACTGATGGGCCGGCAGTGAACACAAGTCCCCGGGCGGTCCCTGCCCAACCTCAGCCTCCTTCCCATCATCTGAGAAATCCCTGTGCGTCCCTGGCGCAGTGACAGCAGACAGGCCTCCGGGAGCGGCACTGATTTCAGAGGGCGTGAGCCCAGCATCTCTGGAGGAGGCGGGTGTAAACTGCAGGAGGACCACACCTCTGAGCCTGAGCCCCCGCAGACCCTCATCTGTGAAACGGGCATAGCCCTTCCAGCAGAGGGGGTGAGAAAGTGCCCTGGGCCAGGCTGTCAACCAACATGGCAGGCGCTGTGGTTGGCATGCAATGCCACTGAAGGGAGATATGGGGACCACTCTTCCTGCGCGAAACTCAACCCTCCTCCCCGCAGCGCGCAGGCTTCCAGCCTTGTTGCCTCCACCTCGGCCCCAGAGGTGAAGCGAGAGCTGCTGAGGAATCTGTAGGGCTGCCCGGGACGAGGGTGCCCTCCCTCCCCAGAGAAGGTAGCAGCACCACGGCGCTCAGTCTGGCTTTGCCTGAGAGGAGAGGGCCTCGCTGGGCCCTTTGCAATACTCTGGCCTGCCTGGAGGTCTCACTGCAAGACTGTTCAAAGGCCAGGACACTGCTCTTCCATCTCCATTCTTAAAAAACCCTCAACAGACTCTGCCTGGGCTTCAATCCAAGAGCCCCCATTTTTATCACACTGACAGGCAGCTAAGAACCTCCCGTGCCTTAGCCACAGTAACACCTGGAACCCTCTCAGTAGGCTTTTGGGGTTGACGCTACTCTTATCCCCATTTTACAGATGAGGAAGGTGAGGCATGAGAGGGCAGCTACCTTGCCCAAGGTCACGCGACAGAGCCGGACCTTGGAGCCTCGGGGGTTCCAGAGGCCAGGCTCTCCCGTGCGTGCGACACTACGGTACCCTGGTCCCAGGGTTGCTCCTCCTTTGATTCCTCCCTTCGGTCACCTACACTATCGGGCCCCTGCTCTATGCCAGCCCGGGGGTGGGGCGGGGCGAGAATCTCCATGGGTAAAGACACAATCCACCCTCTCAAGAGCTCACCTAATCCAGATATTCCTAAAGCCCTCAGAAACAACCCCAGACAGATCGAGAACTCGTGAAAACCCCTCTAAGCAGCGAGGAGTGGGGCCACCTCCCGCAGGGGCTGGGCACAGGGTGGGGGCCACGGGGATGGGCTTCAGGGGGCAGCCTGGGAGGCCGGGCAGACCTGGGCGTGAATGCCATCTGCTCGCAGACGTGTTGTGAGCCGGGCTCGCCCCTGTCTGGTCCTCCTCTGCAGAGCAGGGATGATGAACGGACCCCCCACCCCAGAGCGGCTCTGAGGGGTAAATGAGAAAGCGTCTGCAGAGCAGGGGGCACGTCTGCACAACCAGATGCCAACCCGAGGACTAGAGCCACAGGTGGTCCGGCTCAGAGGGCTGCTGGGCTTCTGGGTGGGGTGGGGAGCCCTCGAGAGATCCCAGAAGGTATCTGGGAGGGGTCTGCGCCTGAGAAGGATGGGAAGGTTTTAGGTAGGTCAGAAGCCCCCAAGCCGAGGAGAAAGGCAAGAATCAGGGTAAGGAGGTAGGAGAGCCAGAGGATGGGGCCACCACCTGGCTGAAGCAAACTATAGGCTGGAGACTTGAATGACTAGTACAGGGAAGAACGGCTTTCAGCGGATTTCACAACAGACTCCATGACAGTATAACTGCCCAATGATAATGAATGACTGAATGAGGGAATGCCAAATCATATCAGCAGAGGCAAATAAGGAAGGTGCACTTATCAACTTACAACTGCAGGCCCTAAATAGAGTCTGGGAAAGCCCTTGCCTGGGACAGAATGGGATTCCCTTCTGTGTTAGGCTCCTAGGGGTTCCTAGGTAACAAATGACCACAAACCAGGTGGCTTAAAACAACAAAAAATCAATTCTTTCACAGTTCTGGAGGACGGAAGTCCAAAATCAAGCTGTCAGCAGGGCCATGCTTTCTCAGAAGGCTCTAGAGAAGCATCCTTGCTGGTCTCTTCCTAGCTTCTGGTTTGCTGGCAATCCTTGGTGTTCCTTGGCTAGGAGATGCAGAGTCCAATCTGCCTCTATCCTCACATGGCCTTTGTGTGTGTGTGTGTGTGTGTGTGTGTGTGTGTGTGTGTGTGTGTGCGCGCGCGCGCGCCCTTTCTCTTATAAAAACACCATGCACTGGACTCAGGGCTCACCCTACTCCAATATGACCTCACATTAACTCGATGGCATTGGCAAAGACCCTACTTCCTAACAAGGTCACACTCACAGGTACTGAGAGTTAGGATGTGAAAATACCTTTACAGGGTACATATTCCACCCACTATACCTCCTTCACCACAACCTCCCAGATATGCTCCCCCGGTCAGCTTTCTCCTAAACCAGCGTCCGGGTTAGCTGTCACCTCCCAGCATCTTCAGTTAACAGGGACACATTACAGTCCCTAACGCAGAATCCCTGACGGAGCAAGGACACACAGCACATCTGTAAGACCAGAGAGGCTGCACGTGCCAGCCTGGCCCTCATCTCTGGAAGTCTGAGCTGCTGCATTCACAACAACAAACAAACCAATCTGAAGCACAGAAGGGATAAATGGGTTTTCAATGAAGACCCTACCACTGTGTCCCCAGACCCATTTTTCTCCTCCTAATGGTATCTTTTGAAAGGGGGCCACCCCACCCCACAACGGGCCCCGAGCTCTGCCCTCAAGAGGCACCCAGATCCAGGGTGTCTGGACAACAGAGGTCCCCAGATCTGCACCTGTTAGAAGGGACAGTTGAACACAAAGCCTGTTCCCTAAGAGAACAGGTGGGCAGGTATCACAGACAAAGGTGTGTATGCACTCCTGGGTGTGCGTGCACTCCTGGGTGTCTGCAAGAGCCTCTGCCCGGTTTCTGAAAGATCCCGGACTTCTCCCCAGCCGCCATTTGGAAAACTCCATGGAATCCGTTTGTCCAATCAGCCAGGTAGTCCTTACACAGACATTTCTCAAGCCCCACTTTCCTGCTCTCCTGTGTGTGACTGCTGGCCGGGCGCAGACGTGAACAGAGGAGGACAGCGTGGAAAGTGACCAGGCACTCCAAGGTCAAGGGATGCCAGGCCTGCAAACCCCAGAGTAGCCTCACAAGGAAGCGCCCAGGCATATCCACAGGCATCAATAAATGTTAGTTGTGGCAAAGAGAGCAGGCAGACTTTTTTTTTTTTCTTTTTTGGCCACACCACAGGGCATGTGGGATCTTAGTTCCCCGACCGGGGATCGAACCCACGCCCCCTGCAGTGGAAGCACAGAGTCTTAACCAGCGGACCGCCAGGGAAGTCCAAAACGAGACTTTTCTAGTCCATAAACAAGGCCTCCACGTGCTCACAGATTTCCCATCGACCCTGCTGTGTGACCTCGAGCGAGTTTCAGAAGCCCCGAGCGCAAGCTCCTCCCCTCGCCCAGATGTGTGAACCGGAGATTGAAAGGAGTCTTACAGCACGTGGCACTTTTCCTTTTTGTCTTTATGGCAGGTGTAGCAGTGACCAGGGAAGCTGCCCCTTCCTTGGGAGATGTCTCCAAGTGGGCAGGGAGAACACAGTGTGAACCCTCCCTGAAGTGGCCTCGTTCTTAACAGGGCCACAGAGCATGCTCTGGACCCAGCCGGACCAAGCCGCATGTCAGGGGCTGGGCAGGGCCATGTGCAGACCCTGTGGTTCCGTCCGGATCACACACCTTGTGGTGAACGGCCCACCTTCTCAGGGCGGCGCCCACCCTAGCCTCTGCCATTTATCTTCCTTTCCACCAATAGTGTGTTTCAAGCCTACTTTGTGCCCCAGATTGGGACCTGGGGGATGGGGGGAGAGGGGAGGAGACAGAGACCCAGGCTTCATGGACTAATCCCAGGGTCCTCCCCTCCCTTGACCCCTCCACCGAGCCCGCTGGGAGTGGACCTCCCTGCCTCCTGATTCATTGCCCAGTTCATTCCTTATCTCCCACTGGAGGCTTCAGGTCTGGTTTTCCATGGGCGGAAAGGCCCTGCCCTCCTTCTGACCTCTCCCTTTGTCACGGTGGGTGGATGCCCATCTCTGTAAAAAGCATACAACCCACAATCAGCCCGGAGTGATGTCCCAGGAGCCTCCAGAAACAAACACTCATTACCCGAGGAGCTGTCACAGTCCCACCATCCAATTAGCCTCCCAAAGCTGGCATCCAGCAGCCTACGGGGGGGGTCCCCTTCTGGGGGTGAGGGGCCTGGGGCTCGGGCTGGCTCAGCCAACCAGCATACCTGCCGTGGATCAGGGACCTGTGATGGAGGGAAAGGAGTCTGAGCACATCCCAGGGAGAGAAGGGAGGACGACACTCTGATGTCCCCACCAGCAGGGTTTACCTGCTGTGAACCTAAAAGAGACAAGGTCAAACTCAACAGACAAGGGGTTTCCATGAAAGTCCTTCCTACACCCTGATATGCAGCCACGAGCCAAGGAATGCCTGTAGCCAGCAGAAGCCGGAAGAGGCAAAGAAAGATTCTCCCCTAGAGACTCCAGAGGGTGCACGACCTTGCCAACGCCTTGACTTCAGAATTCTGGCCTCCAAAACTGTAAGAGAACACATGCCCAGGGTTCTAAACCATCTGGTTTATAGTCATTTGTTTTGGCAGCCACAGAAAATTAATACGGGACCCTCGCCTCCAGCGTAGGAAGGAAGCCCGTGCCAACTTAGGATGGAGGTGTGAAGCCCAACGGGGTCGAGAGCACCCTGAGAACCTCCATCGTCTGATTCCGGACCCATCGGTGCCTTGGGTTGTGGGCGGCTGTACCTGCGAGCTGAGAATGGGGCAGGAAAAGGCACGGCCACCTTTGAATGAAAGAACTGCTGCCCTCCGCTCTGACGTGAAGAGCGGGCCCACCGTGGGGGACAAGGCCCCCCCAAGTCTGGAAGGATAACCAGAGAAAAAGCCTCCTGGCACACGCTGCTATCCTCAGACCCGGCGCGGGCATACCTTTCTCCGTCCCCTTCTGCCACCCCGACTGCTGTGCTGTACCCTGCTGGTCCCACCGCCCTGCCCCTTACACCTGTGGCTCTCCTTCCCCAACTCTGGCCCGGTTTTCCCCTCCACTGGCCGTGAACTCCTTGACGGTGGGGACACATCCACTCTCCACTGGCCCCCTGCCCTCGACGAGAGTTACTGGAAAGAGACTCCGAAGATGTTTTCAATCTAACTGCTCACTCCACATGTGTGCAAACTGAGGGCCAGAGAAGTGGAGTGAACGGCCAGGACTGGGCCACACCCAAGACACCCAGATCCAAGGCCTCGCTGCCTCTGCTTCCAGCCAACCGGACTCCTTGCTCGATCAGCTTCCTCCCCAAAAGATGGTTCCCTGAAGTGCCCCCCCAAGTGCCTAAAAAGGTCTGGCACACGGGAGGGGCATGGTATGTATCCGCTGAATGAACATTTCTTAAATGAACCCAGAACTGGGGAGAAGCAGGGAGTGGGTATGAAAAATTGGTCTTAATGTTGTAAATGCTGCTCAGAAACAGGGACAGACTTCTGAGTGGAAAAGTAACGACTATCGAAGGGTACTACTTCCCTCTGGGCTCGTACTTCTGGGAACTTCTGGGAACTTCTCTGCCACGTTTTCCTCTGAGAAGGCAGGAAAGGCTGAGAGGAGCAGGACTGAACGCTGTCCAATAACAACCGTGATACAATTCACTGCATTCATTCACTCACCAAGCATTTACCAAGTCTTACTAGGTCCCAAGACCGAGAGAGACACGAGGGGCCTGGAGACGGCAAACCCCTCGCTGCCGGCACAGAACGCACAGTTGAAAGGAAGAGCAGACAGTTACCAGGACTCTTCTAGTGGCGCAGTGGTTAAGAATCCACCTGCCAATGCAAGGGACACGGGTTCGAGCCCTGGTCTGGGAAGATCCCACATGCCGCAGAGCAACTAAGCCCGTGCACCACAACTACTAAGCCTGCGCTCTAGAGCCCACGAGCCACAACTACTGAGCCCGTGTGCCACAACTACTGAAGCCCGAGCGCCTAGAGCCTGTGCTGTGCAACAAAAAAGAAGAAAACGCAATGAGAAGCCTGGGCACCACAACAAAGGGTAGCCCCTGCTAGACGCAACTACAGAGAAAGCATATGCACAGCAATGAAGACCCAATGCAGCCAAAAATAAATAATTAAAAAAAATTAAAAAAAAAAAGACAGTTACCAAAGCAGATGGTAAGGGATGGAGAGGAGGCTAAGACCCCAGGACAACAGAGAAGGGTCAGCCTGGCGCAGGGGTGGGAAGGCTGCCTGGAGGTGATGGCAGATCCTAGAACTTGAAAGACACCTCCATGAGGAAGATAGACCTTCCAGGCCGGGTGAGACCCCAATTCTGAAAGAGACAGAGAGGAGCAGTGAGCTGGGTCAGACCTGGATCCCACAAGTCAAAGGTCCACACTCTCCCCTGACCACCCCAATGGAGATCAGACACCAGTCACCCAGCTGTAAGTCTCAGCCTGTTCCTCAGTAAAAGCAGGACACTAAAATGGAGAAGAACTCCCATAAGACAGGAAAAAAAAAAAAAACCCAAGCCTGGAATTTAGGAGATCCGTGTCCAAGTCCCTAAGAGGGCCTTTGATCCTTACCCCTCTTATCTACAAAGTAAGGTCAGAGAAGAACTGGATGATCTTCAATGATGCAGCAGAAGTTAAAAAAAAAATCAGTGAGTTAATTACACCCATCTCAAGGTGCTGGCTTAAGGATGAAGAAGGAAAATAAGGGTTAAAAATCCATCAAACTGGATACTATACACAGAGAATCCTAAAGATACTACCAGAAAACTACTAGAGCTAATAAGTGAATTCGGTAAAGTACCAGGATACAAAATTAATGCACAGAAATCTCTTGCGTTCCTATGCACTAATGATGAAAAATCTGAATGTGAAATTAAGAAAACACTCCCATTTACCACTGCACCAAAAAGAATAAAATATCTAGGAATAAACCTACCTAAGGAGACAAAAGACCAGTATGCAGAAAATTATAAGACACTGATGAAAGAAATTAAAGATGATACAGATAGATGGAGAGATACACCATGTTCTTGGATTGGAAGAATCAACATTGTGAAAATGACTCTGCTACCCAAAGCAATCTACAGATTCAATGCAATCCCTATCAAACTACCACTGACACTTTTCACAGAACTAGAACAAAAAATTTCACAATTTGTATGGAAACACAAAAGACCCTGAATAGCCAAAGCAATCTTGAGAAAGAAAAACGGAGCTGGAGGAATCAGGCTCCCAGACTTCAGACTACACTACAAAGCTACAGTAATCAGGACAGTATAGTACTGGCACAAAAACAGAAGTATAGATCAATGGAACAGGATAGAAAGCCCAGAGATAAACCTACGCATGTATGGTCACCTTATCTTTGATGAAGGAGGCAAGAATATACAGTGGAGAAAAGACAGCCTCTTCAATAAGTGGTGCTGGGAAAACTGGACAGGTACGTGTAAAAGTATGAAATCAGAACACTCCCTAACACCATACACAAAAATAAACTCCAAATGGATTAGAGACCTAAATGTAAGGCCAGACACTATCAAACTCTTAGAGGAAAACATAGGCAGAACACTCTATGACATAAATCACAGCAAGATCCTTTTTGACCCACCTCCTAGAGAAATGGAAATAAAAACAAAAATAAACAAATGGGACCTAATGAAACTTAAAAGCTTTTGCATAGCGAAGGAAACCATAAACAAGACGAAAAGACAGCCCTCAGAATGGGAGAAAATATTTGCAAATGAAGCAACTGACAAGGGATTAATCTCCAAAATTTACAAGCAGCTCAATGTCTAAAAAACAAACAACCCAATCCAAAAATGGGCAGAAGACCTAAATAGACATTTCTCCAAAGAAGATATACAGATTGCCAACAAACACATGAAAGAATGCTCAACATCATTAATCATTAGAGAAATGCAAAACAAAACTACAATGAGATATCGGTCAGAATGGCCATCATCAAAAAATCTACAAACAATAAATGCTGGAGAGGGTGTGGAGAAAAGGGAATCCTCCTGCACTGTTGGTGGGAATGTGAATTGATACAGCCACTATGGAGAACAGCATGGAGGTTCCTTAAAAAACTAAAAACAGAACTACATACAACCCAGCAATCCCACTATTGGGCATATACCCTGAGAAAACCATAATTCCAAAAGAGTCATGTACCAAAATGTTCATTGCAGCTCTATTTACAAGAGCCAGGACATGGAAGCAACCGAAGTGCCCATCAACAGATGAATGGATAAAGAAGATGTGGCACATATATACAATGGAATATTACTCAGCCATAAAAAGAAACAAAATTGAGTTATCTGTAGTGAGGTGGATGGACCTAGAGTCTGTCATACAGAGTGAAGTAAGTCAGAAAGAGAAAAACAAATACCGTATGCTAACACATATATATGGAATTTAAGGAAAAAAATGTCATGAAGAACCTAGGGGTAAGACAGGAATAAAGACACAGACCTACTAGAGAATGGACTTGAGGATATGGGGAGGAGGAAGGGTAAGCTGTGACAGAGTGAGAGAGT
Organism: Phocoena phocoena; assembly: GCF_963924675.1. Classification (NCBI taxonomy): domain Eukaryota; kingdom Metazoa; phylum Chordata; class Mammalia; order Artiodactyla; family Phocoenidae; genus Phocoena; species Phocoena phocoena. The sequence goes on along the minus strand of NC_089235.1, from coordinate 68,704,036 downwards.
GGCATGGACATATATACACTACCAAACGTAAGGTAGATAGCTAGTGGGAAGCAGCCGCATAGCACAGGGAGATCAGCTCGGTGCTTTGTGACCACCTGGAGGGGTGGGATAGGGAGGGTGGGAGGGAGGGAGACCCAAGAGGGAAGAGATATGGGAACATATGTATATGTATAACTGATTCACTTTGTTATAGAGCACTTTGTTATAATTGTAAAGCAATTATACTCCAATAAAGATGTTTAAATAAATTAATTAAATAAAAAGCAAAGAAAAACCAAAACAGACAAACAAACAAAAAAATCCATCAAACTGGAAAGCAGTGCAAGCGAGGGTAATGTGACAAACTCCTAAACGCATGGCAGGCACTGTGCTCAGAGTTCTACGTTCACTGTGTCCTCTGGCCACGCAACAAACATGTAAGACACAGAGATGCTATGATTATACCCATTTCACAGACCAGAACGTGGGTTATACTGTCAGCCACCACTGAAGCCAGGAGTCAGGCCTGGGCAGGGGGACCCCGGAGCTCCCAGCACTCCCTCCTACGAGGACTAGACAGTGAGGCTAAAGAGAAACACCACAGACAAGGGAAAGGGGTGCCGTATTCGCTTTTCCATTTTGTAAAACGTTCCTTCATGCTGTTCAGTGGTTTTTTTTGTTTGTTTGTTTGTTTGTTTGTTTGCGGTACATGGGCCTCTCACCGTTGTGGCCTCTCCCGTTGCGGAGCACAGGCTCCGGACGCGCAGGCTCAGCGGCCATGGCTCCCGGGCCCAGCCGCTCCACGGCATGTGGGATCTTCCCGGACCGGGGCACGAACCCGTGTCCCCTGCATCGGCAGGCGGACTCTCAACCACTGCGCCACCAGGGAAGCCCCTGTTCAGTGGTTTTGAGGAGAGAAACGCATGCTGGGTGAGGGGCAAAGGGCTCCACCCAAGTGGCACAGACAAGGCTACAGGTCTTCAGTCTCTTCAGAGCTTTCAAGGCAGCAGCCAGAAAGAACCTAGCCTGGCCGGTGCCCTGAATCCTGGGCACGGGTCTCACCAGCCCTCAGCAGCTTGCCCGCCACTGCGCTGGGGTGCAGCCCCCTCCATGGTCCAGCTCAGATCCACCCCCGTCCCAGCTCCAGATCTACCAGGTCATCTCCCCACCACACACACACACACCCACACACACACACACACACACACCAGCATGTCCTACGCAGCAGTGTGTGGCATCAAACCCGTGCAGGGGCTTAAGCCAAACACGTGGCAGCACATTTAATTCCATTTCCCGTAAACCCCCAAGCTCATCACACACCACCTTCAGGGGATTCTGTCTCTACTGGGTCTCTCCCATCCACTCCTATCTCAACCAGGTGAGGCCCCCGTCACCTCTCACTGCCAGCTTCAGCCCCCACTCTGATCCTGTCTCAGTGATGCAGCAAGGGTAACAAGCTTTCTGAAACGCCAGCTTCATCCTCTCACGCCAGCGCTTAAACTCCGGGAATCTCTCTCCGCTGCCCTCGGCACAAGGTCAAAGTGGACTTTCCAGGATTGGGTCTCTGTTTCCAATTGCCTCTTCTCTCCCCTGCTCTGACCTAAAGCACTCCTCCTCTCTGGGCTACCTTCTTCTTTCCCTGACCACCCCAAGTCCACACGGTGCAACCCTCTGTGTGCTTAGGGCAACCAATATCCTCAGCATTGCCCTTGAACCTTCTGCTGTGTTTACCCGCTTTCTCATCTAAAGCTCCCCTGACAGGAGAATCAATGTTCCCTAAGGGAAAAGAGAGGGTCCTACTGATTTCTGTACTCCCAGAACGCAGCACAGTGCCTGGCCTGTAGTATATGCTCAATTAAACTGTTGCATAATGAGGAGCATTCAGCATTTTGAGGAGTCCCAGGAATCGAAACAGTGATACCTCCATCAGGATTAATAAATAAATAAATAAATAAATAAATAAAGGAAAAGGATTATCTATGCCTCAGTTTTTGCATCTGCAAAGTGGAGACAGATTCCAGAAACTGGTGGACAGGAAGGAAGTACCTCAAAGCAAGCCCTGCAGAGGCCTCCATTGATAAGTGTTCTCTTTCCCTATCAGTTAGCTTGCTGATTTCCCTATCAGGGTGCATCCATCCAGAAGGCTCCCGGGTGTCAGGCTCTGCCACAGAGATCCTATCTCCTGCCAACTGAACTTCAAAAGCATCTTTATCGGGAGGACCCACCTCAAGGAAGGTCAATTCCTAACTTCTCTGGGTAATCCTTTTATTCTGGGCCTGCCAGGCACACCCAACTCAGCCTTATCTGCCAAGTCCCCAAACTGCTGTCCTTCCAGGAAGGGTGTCTCTTATCTGCAGACCCCCCAGAGGAGAGAGACCAGGGAAGAAAATGGAAGGGAGCCGCCCCCGAGGCCCGACCCTGGTTCCCCGCTGCAGGCCTGCCACGCCAGCTGCGTGACCCGCATCAGCCCATCTCTCAGGGGCTCGTTATTCCCTATTTTCTCCTTTGGATAAGAAAGCGGGTGGGTTCAAGGCCCCTCCATTATTGTTAATGAAACTGCATTAACAATAATTTCAGGGGCCAGGCCGGACAGGCAGGATTGATGTCGTGACTGTCTCTGTTAATCCCTTCCAACGAAGGAGGGGAACTGTTAGGCAGAAAGAGATCAGGGATTTTCCCAGGAATTGTTATCCTGGGTTGCTGCTGCGGTTGACAGCATCCCCGTGTGCAGGACAGCCCTTCCAAGGCTCACTTGCTGCATCCGGGGAAGACCAGGACAAGGACAGACACACCAGAGAAAGCCAGCATTAGGGACGGTTACATGAATGCCAACTCCCTGCTCCCAGAATTCCTGAGTTCAGTCCAATCAGAATTCTGCAGGGGCTTCTGTATGTTGGCCTCGGGGCAGCAGGGAAGGGGTGATGGCCTGGGAGAGAAGCAGGAACGTGGGCTCTGGAGGGGCCAGCTGACCTGGCTCCTAACTCCCTTTCCCACCTGGCTTGTTCTCGGCCTCCCTGAACCTCAGATGCTGAGGAGCTTGACGGAAAATGTCTGTAACATCCGAAAGCAGCGCCTGGCGTGCAACAGATGTCGGCTTCCTGTCTCCTCTCCTTAAGGAGGAAGAGCTCCTTTGAGTGCAGGTACTGGGTCTTATAACGTCTGTATCTCCAGAATTGAGTGACACTTGGAAGACAGCAGTTGCTTAATAAGCACTCAGTAAACGCATGAATAAGATGAAAACACAGGCGGGAAGCCATCTGAGGAATGATGTAAAACGCACTCAAAGGCTGAGCGCTCAGCAGACGCCCCCATCCCCTCCGGCCCTTCCTCCTTTACAGCCTCAGAGGTGCCAGCCTTCCCCACTCCACTGAATACTTAGCCTTCAGAGCCAGTGCAGGGCAGCGACAAAAATGTAAGGACCCAGGCCAACTGCTGGGTTCCATTCTTCGTCCTGCCGATTACAAGCTGTGTGACCACAGACAACTTCCTGAGCCCTCAAGGTCCCCATTTCGAGAGGACCTCCTTCATAGGGAGTCACAAGGACCCCGTGAGTTAATACATGCAACGTGCTTAGAACTAGGCCTGGCACAAGGGGGCCCATGCCTGTACCTACATAACCATGATTCCTACAACTATTATTCAATGAGGTAGCAGGTAGTCACGGTTCGGGAGTCACTGAGCAATGGAAGGCACACAACCCTAATTCTAGATCACAGAGTTCAAGACACACTTGAACTTTAAACTTGGAATCCTAAATCCTTGGGTCATATCCTGGCTTTCCTCATGCAGCCTCTGGGCCTCAGTTTCCTCAACTGGAAAACAGATCTATAAACCTGCTCTGCCTTTCCCAAAGGGAGGATCAAACAAAACAGAAAGCATAAAGCTTTCTAAGGTGGCTACCAAAGGAGCTAAGTAATTATATTTATTTAAATGAAAGAATTACAGCCTCGCTCACACTTAGACCAATTGGCCAACGAACCACTCTGTCCGTTCCCATGTGATTGATTCCTCGCCCATCCGCCGAGCCCCCAAGCCTAGTCATTCCCATTTGTCACCACACCCCTTCTGTAAGGTGCAGTCTGCTCTGATCGCTCAGCTGGGCTTCCGGCGCCAGGGAATTAGAACCGCAGCCAAGACCTGAGAATGGGTGCGCCCGTGGATCGCACAGCTCCTCCGACCCCGGGGCCTCGCCTAACGGGACAAGGAGCTGCAGGGAACCTGGGAACGGCAGCCCGCACCCCGCTGTCTCCGTCCTGCCTTTGACACTGCCTGCCTGTGGACGATTCTGGGGATCACAGCAGCATCAACTGCACAACGCATGCTACCACCCCTGGAACAAGACGAGCTCAAGTCTAACTGTGGGCCAGAGCATGGGCAATGAAGCCAGGCTGCCTGGGGTCAATTCCCCTACTGCTGCTACCGTGTAAATGCTGTGTGGCCTTGCACAAATGCGTCAGCTTCTCTGGGGCTCTGTCTCCTTAGCTATAAAATGGGGGTGCTAAGGGCTTCCCTGGTGGCACGGTGGTTGAGAGTCCGCCTGCCGATGAAGGGGACGTGGGTTCGTGCCCCGGTCCGGGAAGATCCCACATGCCGTGGAGCAGCTGGGCCCGTGAGCCATGGCCTCTGAGCCCGCACGCCCGGAGCCTGTGCTCCGCAACGGGAGAGGCCACAACATTGAGAGGCCCGCGTACCGCAAAAAAACACAAAAACAAAAACAAAAGCAAGATCCTGAATACAGTTCCCTGTGCTATACAGTAAATCCTGTGGCTTATCCATTTCATACATATAATAGTGTGTATCTGTTAATCCCAAACTCCTAATTTTTCCCTTCCCCCCCTCCCTTTCCCCTTTGGTAACCATAAGTTTGTTTTCCCTGTCTGGGAGTCTGTTTCTGTTTTGTAAATAAATTCATTGGTGTTATTTTTTTAGATTCCATATATAAGTGATACCATATAATGTTTGTCTTTCTCTGTCTGACTCACTTCACTTGGTATGATAATCTCTAGGTCCATCCATGCAGCTGCAAATGGCAATATTCCTTTCTTTATCATGGCTGAGTAATATTCCATCGGGTATGTATCCCACATCTTCTTAAACCGTCTGCCAGCTGATGCGCACTTGGGTTGTTTCCATGTGTTGGCTATTGTAAATAGTGCTGCTATGAACACTGGAGTGCATGCATCTTTTTGAATTAGAGTTGAATTGACTATTCTTTTAAAAAGCCAACTGAATACACAAGAAGGAGCCTCTACAAAAAGGGGGGTTCTAGCTTAGGTTCAAAGAAGACCCCGTCTTCCTTCTTTTGCAGAGAAATATGGGACTTCATGAAAACAAATTAAACTTATGGGCTGTGGCAGAGAAGATGGGAAAGAGGCAGGCGGGCTTTCCCCTGCCGTAGCTCCCTGCCTGTCCCTGCACAGTCTGGAAAGACAGACCAGGCTCTGTCCAGAGCAAACACTGTGGCCTGCCGCTCCCACTGTGCCAGCCAAGAGACAGCCTTTGATGGCGTTGGACAGAGGAGGGGCAGCTCACTTGCGGCCACAGCTACCGCCCCAGCGCGACCAGCCTGGCTCAGCATGGTCCTCCCTGGGGGACAAGTACTAGGGCTCAGCCTGGAGCAGCTGAGTGCTGAGGCCAAAGCCGGGGCTCTCCCCGCTTGAACATGGGTCCCAGACGTCCTTCTCATATTCCCTTTTAACCGTACTGCAATTGCTGACTCACCTGTCCACACCCGGAGCTCCTCCAGGACACTGTCCCAGGCAACCTCTGTCAAGAGGTGGCACAGTGCTGTGTGTAAATTCACAGCTATGGAGCCCAACTACCTAGGTTCAAATCCAGCTCTCGCATAAACTAAGGAGGTACCTCGGGCAAGTTACCAAGCCTCTCTGAGCTTGGACTTGCATCTGCTAAATAGTAACGATGATTAACACAGACTCGTGCACGATCCCCAAATCTAAGAAGCTCTCAAGAGCAATATTTTATGGTAATTTTTGAACCTTCAACTAACATGAGGCTACTTATTTTTTTTATATTGTTTTTATTTTTGGCGGTACGCGGGCCTCTCACTGTTGCGGCCTCTCCCGTTGCGGAGCACAGGCTCCGGATGCGCAGGCTCAGAGGCCATGGCTCACGGGCCCAGCCGCTCCGCGGCATGTGGGATCTTCCCGGACCGGGGCACGAACCCGTGTCCCCTGCATCGGCAGGCGGACTCTCAACCGCTGTGCCACCAGGGAAGCCCCGAGGCTACTTATTGATTTTATTTTTTCCACTTAATGTGAAAATTAATATGTTTAGCTATAGAACTCTTAGATTGGTTGATGGCATTGCCCCAGATACATGGTGTATTAATTAGTCTTCTAGGGCTGCCATAACAAAATACCACAGACTGGGGGCTTTAACAACAGAAATTTATTTTTCTCATAGTCCTGGAGGCTGGAAGTCCAAGGTCAAGGTGTTGGCAGGGTTGGTTTCTCCTGAGGCCTCTCTCCTTAGCTTGCATACAGACACCTCCTCACTGTGTCCTCACACGGTCTTTCCTGTGTGTGCACATCCCTGGTGCTTCTTTGTGCACCTAAACTTCCTCATGAGGACACAGACAGATTGGATTAGGGCCCACCCTAACGGCCTCATTTTAACTTAATTACCTCTTTAAAGGCCCTCCCTCCAAATACAGTCACATCTGGGGCACTGGGGTGTAGGGCTTCAACAGATAAATGGCAGATAATGGGCGTGAGACACCGTTCAGCCCACAGTATGACATACATGCCCTGTGCTGCCCTTCTCAAATCTCAAAACATCACAAGCTCAGACACACCGCCCACCCGACACGATCTGAATGAGAGATGGAGAACTCGGAGACCATGTCCGTGGCGTTGTGCCGAGGCGGTCTGCCGGCCCAGGCCACGTGTGCCACACTGCCCACCGGGAGGGGCTCTGTGGGGCCTGAGAGCACAACATATGTACAAGTGGCTGCACACTGAGTCTAAGTCACAATGAACACACCACCACAACTAGATATTAGCTCATCGAAAACGTCTCTGCCACTTACAGTACGGGCATTGCCAGGCCTCTCTCGCCTCTAAGAATGATTCTTTAGGATTATTAATATTTGAAATTTGGTGGGTGTTTTCTCCAAAGCCCTGCAGCCAACTCCCTTGGCCAAGCTTTGCCTTTATCTACGCATCTTCTGCAGTCAGAATTCCACTGGGAAGGAGAAAGAGTGTGCCAGGTGGCTTTTGACCAACTATCCAAGCTGAGCTATTGTCCAAAAAAGAGAGGAGGGTGGGGGGAGAGAGAGAGAATCCCAGCCATCTAAGAAATCCACACAGAAATGGTCTCACAGTGCCAGGATAGGGGAATGTTTCATCCCTGAAGTCAGGCAATCTGTGTTTCAGCCCCAGTTTTGCAACTCTGAGCCAGCTCTGGCTTCCTTATCTGTAAAATGGGAGCAAATTACCTGCTCAACCTATGGTGAGTTTGGGAACAGTGTGGCCAGTGATGTTCCTGACAAAACAAACACTAGTGTCTGCAAGGCTGGTTGGCATATACGAAACACATAACAAATGTTGGTTATTGTTAACTGTTCCTCCACCCATCTCCACAGCCACCCTCTGATAAAGGTATTTTTCACAAAGAGCCTGATTTTTGCAGATGGAGACAGCAGAGGTGGGGTAGGGTCAGGTTCCCAGGGCAAGTCACAGCCTGGTGTCTCCAACCTCAAGGTCCACCTGTCCATCCATTTCATGCGAAGCGTCAAGCAAAGGCACTCCTCTTCGGGGGTGGTGGGGTGGTGGGGTGCAGTGGGGTGACCTCCTAGCAGATCAGGGCCAAGATTCTCCAGAACAAAAAGGACAGAGGTGGCCCAGCCCAGCCTTCACAGCAAAACTGAACAACATACTGTCACCATCATCTCAGGGCCAAATTCCAGGAGGGCCCTTCTCCTCTTCCAGTTAAGGAAAAGCAGAGCAGGTATGACTACAGCAAGGCATGACCCAGTAAATACACATCCTGGGAGTGGACCCTGTTTACCTTTCTAAGCCATGTGACCTTGCTGAACTCCCCAGTCCGAACCTCAGTTGCCTCTCCTGAGAACGGGAATACACATACATCTTGCTTCATAGGATGGCTGTAAGGGTCGAAGGAGTCAATGAATAAAAAAGGTAAGCACAGGGCTTCCCTGGTGGCGCAGTAGTTGAGAGTCCGCCTGCCGATGCAGGGGACACGGGTTCCTGCCCTGGTCTGGGAAGATCCCACATGCCGCGGAGAGGCTGGGCCCGTGAGCCATGGCCGCTGGGCCTGCGCGTCCGGAGCCTGTGCTCCGCAACGGGAGAGGCCACAACAGTGAGAGGCCCGCGTACCACAAAAAAAAAAAAAAAAAAAAAATGTTTAGCACAAAATTAGTACCCCGAAATGTGCCAGTTCCTTCTAGGACAGCGTGTTAGCAAAGAAACCAGCAGGTCTTCAAGATGCAAAGGAAGCATCAAATAAAATGCATAAGGAAGCAAGGGGGCTGGAAGGAGGGAATGGGCTTTGCATCCTGGGGACATTTTTGCTGAGTAAGCAGTAAAAACAGCATGCGTTAATACAGCCTCGGAGCTCAGGGAGCTCAAAGGGCTGTAACAGACATGATCTCACTGGGATTTTTTTTTTTTATTAGCTTCTGAGGCAGGTTAACAGGTTCCTCCATCTCTGCCGAGACAGTGAAACTGCCGGCTCCCCAGCCTCCCCTGACACGGTGAGGTAGGGGCAGCCTCTCGGAGCCTGCCTGAGCGGCAAGGACCCAAGATCTGTCTCCTGATCTACGATCTGTCACAAGCCAGGCATCACAGAAGGAAATTAATTGTTTAAAAATAAACTTCCTAGAGCAACACGACAGAAATTCTGGTTTTGTTTTTCTAAGGAGCAGAGGAAGGGAGGAAAGAAGGGAGGTTTGGGCTCAGCCCCGGGGTTGATCCTGGATGCGCTTCCCAGTCCGCAAAATGGGGCAAATAGCTCTCCCGCCGTGGGGCTGCGCGGAGGACCCGCGCAGTGAGGACGGTCCAGGCACGTGACCTCCCAGGGATGGGGCTGTGACTGCTACCGCTCTGTCACACGCCGCTCGGTTTCTCCTTCGAGGAGTCTTCACTCAGCTCTGGTTTCAAGACCAGCTGTGACACCCTGCTGCGCTGCAGCTGTCAGCCCCCCGCTGTGAGGCTACCTTCCTCCTGATTATTCTAAGACTGCATCAACTCCACACGGGCCTTGCCTGGGCTTCCTAGCTGAGTTCTGCTCCGGAGGTCACCGCTGGGGCTCAGGTAGAATGGCTACCACGGCCCCGGACATCTCCGTGCAGGGAACCCCCTGCTTTGGGATTACTGAGCCCGGGCAGCGTGGTGGGGTGGAACGGGCAGGACCCCTCTCTGCGGAAGCCTCAGTTCCCCCGTTGGTAGGCGGGCGCTTGAATCGCCGTGCGACCGCTCGATGGAATGAGATCACGTCTGTGAAATGTTTCCTAACCGGGAAAAGTGCTGAGCGGGCGAGGGCTCTGTCAGCCATCCTCCCCACCCCACCTCCTCGCGGGAGGATGCCCACCGGGGAGGAGGGGCTGGGGGGTGGCTCCAGGGAGCCCATGGAGGGGACCTGGTCCCAAGGCTGCAGCCCGAGCCTGGGCTGTGTGCAAAGGGGACGGGAAGGAGGGGCCCAGGCCCTCCTGGGTGGAAGGCCAGTCCTGCCCAGGTCAGTGTTTACTCTCTCCCCTAAATGACTCGGCGGCCACATCCTCGCCCTCCGGCCAGCTCTTCTCCCAAGAGCCCCGTAAGCAAATTCGCTGTGTGCGCCTGGTGACCACACAGCCCTTTCCCTGGTGCCCATCTGAGAAAGCAAGAAGCTCCGCCAGCCCCAGGTCCAGCCCCTGGAGGCAGCGTGCAGCAGCCGGCAAAGTTCAGGCTCTGAAGTCGGGGCACCGGCCAGGCCCGCTCACTCGGGAAACTCTGCTCCTATTTCCTCATTACAGCACAGCCCCGTGGCTGAGGCCTCGACAGGCAGACTGCACACACGAGCCAGGGGACCCAGAAACGCCCGGGTCTCAGTGTCCCCGTCTCTGAAACAGGCATAATGGTAACAGCACATGGCTTTGCAGGCTTCCTGGGAGTTAGGCCAGGTACCTGGCACACAGGAGCGCCTAAGAAAGGTGAGACACTTGCTATTGCTAGTATTCACGAGGCTGAGCTGGCAGTCCCATCAGTAAGAGGGAGATTAAAGGCGCACCTGCCCCCAGAATTTATTAAGAGGATTAAATGAGAAGATACTTGTAAAGTGCTTGGCGCGCTATCTGACACTCGGTAAGTGCCCAGCAAATGAGAGCTCTAACGATTCAAGTTGGAGGGGAAGTCCACATCCTACGCATGAAGTTTTTCCAGGAACCCGGGCTGTCGGAGGAGGGGCTGGCCTCAGCCTGAACAAGGAGAGTCTCTCTGGCCAGTGACTAAGGCTGGGGCAGCAGGATTCAGCTGCTTGGGCAGGGCGGGGCTGGGCCGATGCCTCGGCTGGCCCACATTCAGGGTGATGCGTTTTTACCATAAGGCCTGGGTAACTCCAGAGCTAGCACTGGCCTCCCAGTCCCTGGGGCCTGACACTCACCGGCCAGCGATGAGAGATGCTTCGTAAGAGAAGCAAAGACTCCACAGCCCTCAAAACTGCAAACGGTGAAAAAGATGGGGACAGAGCTGGGGAGGAGAGGACAGATTCACAGGCGCATGGCATTTGATAAATGCCACCCTCTGTTTGTTTAACCACCTGAGGTGATATGATAGCATGGCAGGTCTGGGTGCCAGGCTGTTCTGGGACAGGAGCCAAGTCAATTAAGACCAGATATGGGGGGTGGGGGGAGAAGAGGGGTGCAGGATAAATAGTGAGAGGAGGCTGGTAGGGTTAACAGTGAGGGAGGAGCTCTGGGACCCAAAAAACGGGAGGGGAGAAGAGCGAGAGAGAAAGAATCACACACACACCCACCCACACACACACACACACACACGGTTCCTGGGATTCACACGTCCCAGACTCGCTGCAGAAAACAGAAGTTCCAGTCAGTCACAGGGGCATCTACCTTCAACATGTCCCACTGGCCAGGCACTCCTGTGCTGAGTTCTTTATGTACATTGTCTCGTTTTAACAAGAGCCAGGACAATATAGAGTGATCAGGGGTGTGGGCTCCAGAGACCAAAGATGAGTGTTCAAATGCCAGCTTGTCCCGCTATGTGCTGCGTAACATCAGGTAGGTTAGTTAACAGCTCTGTGCCCCCACTTTCCTCATCTGCAAAATGGGAACAATAATAGTTGCCCCTCCACCCCTCCAAAGGGTACACATGTAAAGCAGGCACTCTTTGCCAGGCTTTATAAAATACAGGGGAAAGGTCACCTTGGGACTCAGAAAACGTCACTCAACTGTGATCATTTTCTTTTCTTCTATATCCTATCACCAGGCTCGGCATCTGGTAGGCACTCAGTAGACATGTGATATTGTCCAGAAAGGTCCAGAAACCCACCCCAGGCATCAAAGCTACTAAGAGGCAGGGTCGGGTGAGGCCGTACCTGACTCCACCATTCTTCCAAATGTAATTAGGCAGTGACTACTATGCCCACTTTAGAGGTAAGGAAACTGAAGCCCACAGATCTGCAGGCTCACTGTGTGCCTGGCCTCGGGCTGAGCAGGAAAAAGGAAGAAGAAAACACAGCAGAAAGAGCAGTTACCAAGGACAGACTATAGGGTTCCAGGACAAAAGAATTTTTAAAGGGCTTGTTCACAGTTGTATTATATTTTAGCCCAGATTGTCCCAACCAGCCTTTGAGGAACAGTAATTATCACTTTGCTTCGATCAACTTCATTTGCCACCCCTTGCCCAATTCTTTTCCAATAAGGGAATATAAGTGCGACATCAAAAGTCAGACGTTCACGGTTTTGAATCCATTCAAGCCAGCTGTGTGGCCACCTACCCTCTCTGAGCCTCTGTTTCTCACGTGCAATTTGAGCAAAATACCCACCATGTGAGAGGCTTTCAACGACGGGGGCAGCCCTTGTCATAAACAAGAGGCACGTCGTGAAAACGTGACCACGGGTTTAACTCTGTGAAGCCACTGTGAAAATGAAGTCTACATTTTAATAAATATTTATTATATAAATGAATAGAATCATTTCCAGAGCTTGCTGCTTGGAGAAAAGTGGAGAAAAAGGAATTCAAGAATAAGGTGAAAAGGTCAGAGGGAGAGAGTCATGGGGGTCATGGGTCAAATGCAGGCTGAGTGGTGCCAGTAGGAGACAGTTGGGACTTGCTTTTCTGGGATTCCAGGGATTCCAGCAGCATGGGACCAGCCACAGGCACTTCCAGATAAAAGAGTAGCACTGTTCCCAAACTCTGACCCCTGCGCACTGGCTCTGGGGACAGACTGCCCCTCCATACTCAGTTTTCTTGTCTGTAAAATGGAAATAATGCTATTCCCTGCCTTATGTGTACAAAGTACTTACAAGAGAATCTAGCACACAGTAAGTGCTCAACAAATGTGAGGTATTCTTATTCCTATTTAATGTTACAGCCATTATCCCTCTGTGGTCTGCTTTTCTTTCCTCTTCTTGGGAATCGGCACTTTCTCAGAGACAAACGACAGTGAACGAAGTGGTGGTATGCTTTATTGCTTTGGTAAAATAAAATAAAGGTCACCACTGTTTCTCCTCTATTCTGAGTGACAATGTTACCTGGAAACACCCGGGAGACTTAAAGATGCTTTCTGAGCATTGAGTTCATCTTTCTACAAATCCTTAAGCCTTTGCTCCTTTCCCCCACTAGCCCACAGGCCCCACGAGGCCAGAAAGCACATCTACTTGCTTGCCGTTATACCCCTAGCACTTAGGACAGTGGTAACGTTAGGTACTCAATAGAATTGGTAGAATAACTGGTGCATAATAATCGCTCCACAAGTTTGGGTGAGTAACTCCGTGCAGAAAGGCCAGTCACCGTAAGTCCTCTCCATGCACATCTGGCCTCTAAATTCAAGAAACGGCAAAGCCTGTACACGGCAGACTAGCAGCAGTTCAGGCCTGGGCCTGCACCAGTGTCCCAGCTAGCTGTGCCTCCATGCAATGCAGAGATGGCCTGTGCCCATCTCCATACACCTTCGTACACTTCCACAGGGAATCACTCTCTCTTTCCCCTTTCCAATCCACTGTGAGGCTAGCAGCTTTAGTCTTTTAGTTCAGAGAAACTAAACGAGGCCCAGAAGTTTCACGGATCTCTCCCTAGCGCCACAGAGCTGACAAAGGGCAGCAAGAGTCCTGGAAGCCAGTCTGGATCTCAGGTCTCTGGCTTCCACATTCTGTGCTCAAGAACACGCTAAGTAAATGTGGACTGGTTGAAGGGGGAAAAAAAAAAAAAAAATGAATGAATGTAAACAATGGTAATAGTTTCCTAAAGAATCCAGCCCTTTCTGCACCTAAACGGTAGAGAAAACTGTTTAGCGGTGGGTCCAAAACAGACACTTCTTAGCAACAAAATTGAACTGGGAAGGGGAATCATTTCAGATAAGCAATGAATGCGCCCCGCCCATCTTCCTGGGGATCCGGGGGTGGGGCAGGCAGGAGGGCTGTGAGGATGCAGGCTGCCTTTGGAGCCCTTTTTCATGGGGCCAGGGCACAAGGTCAGGCAGTCCGCCTCCTGGTCATAGGGGAAACTACCAGAAACTACATGTCACCCATCAGATTGGCAAAATGGTGAAAATCTAACATATCGAAAGCAGGCGACAAGGGGAAAAGGGGGATCTGGTGCGCAGCGGGTGGGAATGTAAATCGGCGTGGTTGTTCTGGAGAGCAAATCGGTACCATCTGTAAAACGGAGAATGTTCATCAGCTTCTCAGAGGCAGCAATGTCACCTCTGGGTATAAATCCAAGGTGCGCTCACATGTGCCCAAGGGAGCACAAGAGGGTCCGGGCAGCCCTGTTTCTACTACACAGCGGGGCGGGGCCGGGGATGGGGGCGGGGGGAGAAGAGAGAAAAGCCATCAAGCACAGCATCTCTCAACAGCAGAAGGACCACAGGTGCTTGAAGAGACACTCCACAACTAGTCACTGTTCATTCTCTTCCGCCCGACTCTCCCCTGCAGGCACTCACTCGCCTGCTCCAGGCTCATTTTCAGCTCTTATCAGCCTCCTGCCTGCCCTCCAGGGGAAAGCAGAATTCACATGTGAAAACAGAGCGCCAGACTCCCCGGAAAGCTTTTCAGTGTCTTTTGCCCAGGAGAGGTTCCCCTTACAACGGGCCCTGGACCGCAGCCCTGAGCCCGGGGAGGGGAGAAGCCGATTTCATTCCACTTAACCCAATCTGCAGGGCCCAGAATATGGCTAATGAGCCCACGCCCTGAAGTCATCAATACCACTTTCCAAATCAAGTTACCAAATTGGTCTTAAAACCGCTTCAAAGGGGCCGGGCTGGCTGTTCTCAACGAGGCATCCTGCCGGCCATATGGCCACGGCTCCCGCGGCCGGCATCCTCTTCCTCGGCACCAGCGGTGCAGGGGACAGGCTGGCTGCCTTTGCCTCCGTTTGGGAGCCATCCTTCCCCTGGAAGCCTGATCCACCAGAATGGAACTTGGGTCCTCATAAAAACCAGGGACAGGGACTTCCCCGGTGGCACAGTGGTTAAGAACCCGCCTGCCAATGCAGGGGATATGGGTTCGATCCCTGGTCTGGGAAGATCCCCACATGCCGCGGAGCAACTAAGCCCGTGCGCCACAACTACTGAGCCTGCGTGCTTCAACTACTGAAGCCCACGTGCCTAGAGCCCGTGCTCCCCAACAAGAAAAGCCACCACAATGAGAAGCCCGTGCACCTCAACGAAGAGTAGCCCCCGCTCGCCGCAACTAGAGAAAGCCCGCGCGCAGCAACGAAGACCCAACGCAGCCGTAAACAAATGAATGAATAAATAAAATTTTTAAAAGTACAGTTATTACTTGAAATGACCGAAATGGATAAAAAGAATAATATAATATAGTACAACTGCAACTTGCCTCAGGAAAACTAAGGGGAAAGTTCTGTCCTGCCAGCGTCTGGATGATAGTAATAAAAATGAACCCGGGGAGACCGGGCCTGGTATTTGGCAGGAAATCACCCACCCTGCTGTTAAGTTAAACTACTGAAAGGTTTTCAGAGTGGTGGAGAGAAAGCTGCTTCCCCAAGAGGATAACTCTTGTCCCACTATCTGGGCCTGTCACCTGAGGGCCACATCTCTCCACCCCCTAGACTTCCACAAAATGCAGCGTTCAGGCCTGGCACAGCTGGGAGGCTCCTGGACCCTGGCATCGTGCGTCCTGATTGCGAAGGCCAAAATATTTTGAATATCACCCCCAGAGACCAAGGGAGAGGTGAAAGACAGTGGTTCCCGCAGAAAGGTGACCTTGAACTTACCTAAAAGGAAGGAAAAGCTCTCCTTCCTCGGGGCCTCAGAGGGTCTGGGAAGTATGTGGTAAACGCACAGACCCTTCGGCTTGGGCCTGAGTTCGTCTCTATCATCTCTTATTAGCACGTGGCCTCGGGGATGCCATTTCACTTCTCCAGATCTCAGTGGACCCCGTGGTAAAATGCAAAGCCCCAGAGGGCTGCCTGAAGCCTGTGGATTCAGCCTCCACCTGATCAGAACCACCATGATGACTGGTGTGTACCAAGAACACCAGGGCACCTTGGGAAGGAAGGTGGGAGAGAAGAGTCACTGAGCAGCTGAAACACACCCAGCTCTTTCCTTCTCATAACCACAAAGCCTTGGCAGAGACAAAGATGGAGCAAGAAGACCCCCTAGTCCCCAAAGCCCAATCTAACCTCACCAATAGAGAAGTTAAACAGCAGAAAAGAGAAGGGGCTTCTAAGATATCACGCAGCCCTGAGTCACTCAATACCCCCCGGCCTCAGTTCCCTCATCTATCAAATGGGCACGATGTCCCCACTGACTGCCTCACCAGGGGGACGGCCTGCTCAAGGGAGATCCGTATGGTAATATTCTTTGTCAGGTGCGTTCGACTACGCGATGACAGTACCACCTGACAGAGGCCACACACCTGCTGTACGGAGACCCCAGGAAGAAGTCACAACCGTGCAATCAACCCAAGGTGTTGTGCATTTGTACAAATAGCCTGGAATTTCCATTCATTTCCAGGGAAGTTTCAATCTTCCTCAATTTTGCAGCTCTGAGAACAAATGGCCTTCTTTTTTAAAGGTGTCGTTTTGTTTTTTTTTTTTCCCCTTTAAACACGTTAAGAAAAAAATATCAGAACCCCAAAGGAACCTTACGTTTAACCTCTGTGTAATCTGTATTGCTGGAAGCTTTCAAATATATATATATTGGGGAGAGCCACAGGATAGAACCGCAGTGTAAGACCTTTCGTTCACATCACAAGCCCCTCAAAACTCTGGGGGCATCTCTTGTTTTCATCTTGAAGAGCTGCCCTTGAGGAGCAAGCGATAGATACAGCCGTTTGAAATGAACGAGGCTAACCTCTGGCCAAGAAGAAACACAAGGCGATCGGGGCTTTTCCATCCCAGGACAGGACCTCCTCAGGGGCCCAAAGCCACGCACAGTCATGATTTTTTTCTGGAAAGCACCGAGGTTTTCAACTTCGCTCACGTTTGATCATCGCCCTCTCCTCTCAGCTCCAGCTGGTAAACCAAGGGCGGCACCATTTCAGGAATGACGTCAGGGGGCCAAAGAGAACACTGAAGCCCAGCCCCTCCCCAGCCCTGTGCAGAGACACAATCGCTCTCTGAATGGTTCTACTCCTCTCAACGCCCCAGGGAGGCTCCTGGAGCTGGCTGCAAAGCCAGGGATTTCCAGGGACCTCAGCCTGGAGTGAAAGAGGCGGGTCTTGGAAGATGCAAGACAACAGCCAAGAGAGGAAGAAAGGAGAGACTCTGGTTACTTCATCATCCATCTCCAAAGGGGGCTATGAACCGGACACAGCGGGGTCTGGAGTGACAGAAGCGCCTGGGTTCAAACCCCAGCTCTGATACTTGCCCGGTGAGCAAAACCAAAAGTGCCCAACTTCTCGGGCTTTCAGGGTTTGAACCGTAGGTTACAGCGACCTGGTCTGATGCTCAGAAAGATTACATGGGATGATGTGGCCAAGCGTCCCAAGATCTGCACTCAAGTCTTGTCAGCTGCCTTGTGCCTGCTATCCCAGCGCTTACGGTTTACTTGGAGAAGCCAAGTGGGTGCCCGTTACAAAGTGACTGAACCGGATAACTGAAGATTATCACCAGGCCAAAGATGCCGACTCCAAGCCCACGTGGGTCGGCCACTTCAGTCTGGACTTAAAATGTGGACAGGGAGGGTCTTCCCTGGTGGCGCAGTGGTTGAGGGTCCGCCTGCCGATGCAGGGGACACGGGTTCGTGCCCCAGTCCGGGAAGATCCCACATGCCGCGGAGCGGCTGGGCCCGTGAGCCATGGCCGCTGAGCCTGCGTGTCCGGAGCCTGTGCTCTGCAACGGGAGGGACCGCAGCAGTGAGAGGCCCGTGTACCGCAAAAAAATAAATAAATAAAAATGGGGACAGGGAGTCGGACAGTAGTGGTCATTTTCCCGATCTCCAAATTCTTTTTTTGTGCAAAACACTCCCGAGGTGCATGTATGAATGCACACGGGGTGATACACAGCCAGCGCTGCTCACCTGGAGAATGCAACCGAAGGGACAAGGGGCTGTCCTGTGGGGCAGGCGGCCCGCAGAGGCGGGAGCTAAGCCAGGTCACAAAGGAGGATATGTTCCCAGCAAAGGTGTGGGGCAAAGACCCACTCAGGCTACCTTCATGGTGAGGCCCCCCTGGAAAGGCCCCAAGCCGCGCCCTCACCCAGAAGCTGGAGAGGAAGCAGCCTTGCCCTGCAGGCTGCAGGCGATCAACTGCGCCCACTGCCTTCTGTGGTTCTGAGGACGGACACCCACGGAGGCGGGCAGTAATGTCACCGGGACCACGGCCTGGGGGCCCGGCCCAGGCCAAAGGCCGGGAAGAGGCAAAGATGCAACAACACGCCAAATTCAGAGCACGGCCGGCGCCAGGGCAGCCATAGGAAGTCAGAGGCCGCACCCAGCGGCCCAGCCTTCCTCCTTTCTGAGAAAGACCATCAAAGCACAGCACAGGCGCTGGCTGGGTGGGGAGCTCCGCACCACAGAGGACAGCTCTGGCCTGGGCAGGTCAGGGCTTCGGTCCTGTGCCTGAAACCAGTGTCTGCCCCGTGCTTTACTCCCAGACCAGTGGTCCCTCGGACCCCCGCCTCACCGCCTTCACCCAGCCATCTGGCTGCCCCCTGACAAAACCCTCCTTCCCGGGCCCGTTGCTCCCACCGACCCCCTTTCAGATCATCAGGCTCCCAGGTAGTCACCCCAGCTCTGGTCAAATCCACCTGAACCAGGATGACCGTAACAGCCAAGCGCGTCGGAGCACACACTGCCTGCTGGGCACTGTCCCAAGCTCCTTGCGGAGGGCCTGACTTCCACGAATGTTCACAGTGACTCTTCGGAGTAAGTACTATGACTGCCCCACTTCAGAGGTGAGAAAACCAAGGTTCGGCGAGGCTAAGGAACCTCCTCCCCGTCATGCACCCAAAGCCCACACCACTGGGCCCCGCACACCTCACCTTCCCCTGCTCTGTGCGCCAGGCCCCTGGGTTTAAGTGCGACTCTGACGCTGCTT
Organism: Phocoena phocoena; assembly: GCF_963924675.1. NCBI lineage: Eukaryota > Metazoa > Chordata > Mammalia > Artiodactyla > Phocoenidae > Phocoena > Phocoena phocoena. The sequence continues at coordinate 68,685,363 of NC_089235.1, read as the reverse complement.
GACCTCGGACAAGATGCGCCATCTCTCTCTGAAGCTTCACTCCCTGCTCTACAACAGGAGAGCATAACAACACCTGCTCTGCACCTGGCTGCCTCAGCGCTGATGAAAGAAGGCACCCACAGCACACAGTAGGTGCTAGAAATGGCAACTGCTCAGTGGGTACATAGGGGAGAGAGGAGAGAGACATACACACGGAAAGACAGACAGACAGGCAGGCAGACTGAGCTGGCCTTTTGAAAAAGACAACAAATTAACCCACTCTTCAGGTGTCTGTAGCAGCCCACAAACACCCGAAGGCACCCACTGCTGGGGGAAGCCGGCCAGCGCACAGATTAGGCTATCTTCTTCCTTCCCAAGAGAAGTGAGGCCCAAAAAGAAGAGAAAACTCAGGAGGACCTAGCTGGATCGGATACCAGAGCATCCAGGTGCAGCAGTGAAGACAAAACAAAACAAAATACCAAACTGTCCAGTGTTGTTTTTAGCCAACCCCAGCCGGACCCCAGAGCAACCAAAGTGGAGAACGTCTAAGCGACGATCAGTCCCACCCCAGCGCCGGGTTCTCCGATAAACTGCTGACGAGGAAACGTCAGGAAGGCAGGGGCTTCTCAACCTCCCTGAAGAATTAAGCTTTCCTGCTGGAAAGCCATTAAGGGGACTTGCAAACTAACACTGCAGAGATAAGGGAAACTGAACTGCTTGAAGGAGGCAGTCTGGAACCACCCCGAGCCCAGACCTTCCCCGGGGAGAGGAGGCTCAGAGGGAAAGGTCCGGGTGGCTCAACCTCTCGGTGGGCGCCCACCCCGATCCCACGCGCCCCCCAGCCTGGTGGCTGTATGCAGATGAAGATGGGGCTGTCCTATTTACTGCCCTTTGCCAACACAGGTACCTGCGGAAAGCAGGTCTCCCATAAATTTCTCTTCAATAATTGAATAAGCAAGATCCTGCCCGCCCCCAAAAAAAGAACTGCACGCAGTTACTGCCACCCAAGGGAAATGCCCCCCAGGAGATAAGGGCTTCTCTGTCCCTTGGCAAATGTAAAAGACACCTCCTCAGCTGCATTCAGCAGACAGCCAAGACCGGTACAAAGGAGACCCGCCAAAATGCAGTGAAATACACGCCATACCCCGCAGCTGAATATGAGTCCGGTGATTTCAAACGCTGGCTTGAGGCAAATAAGCAGCTCCAGGGCACCACGGCTAACGGAGAGCTCGCTCTGGGTCTGGACTTAGAGAAACTGGGCAGGAGAGGCTGAGCCACTGTCTAGACAGCGGCAGAGGCGGCATTTGCACCTGGCTCCGCCTGTCTCTTCCTTGGCCCTGGGAAGCATAGCCAGCCCTAGAGAAGGCAGGAAGCAAATCAAGACAGAAGGCCCTCGGGCGCAAGGTGACCACACGCTGGGCAGGTGTCTCTAGAGGCTGCCCTCACCCCAAGCCCAGGAAGACCTCTTCTGGCCTGACGGCATCAGCACGCCACCCATCTCCTGCATCCAACCCATCCGCCACGCAGAGTCTCCGGCCCGCCGGAGTGCTGTTCGCAGGGGACTGTGGTCACAGGGCTGGCGTCTCTCTCCTGGGAAAGCAGGGGGCAGGCCTGAGCCCTCTTATAAAAAAAAGCCCAGGATCTAGTGGTACCCAGCACACCAGAGGCACTTAATAAACATCAGTGACATCGAGCTACACAATGGATCAATTCCCGTCTACAAAATGGAAAAAACCATTTATCACCTCCAGGGTTGCTGGGAAGATAAAAGAGCCCATGAAAAGAACTGCTAACTAGGGTCCTCGTTGGTATAAATACATCCTTAATTTCTAACAACCTTTATGGTTGGTAAACAGAAAGAGAAAAATTAAAGTTGCGATAACTTAGTACAATTTCCCCACACGCACTGGGGGTAAAGAAACATATATACATACGTATGTGTGGGCACGTGTGCGTGTGTGTGGTGTATGTGTGCGCGTACGTACATACTTATCAAGACAGAACTGCGTGCACGTGGCTGTTTTTAACTGACAACGGGAGAAGGGGCCTAAGATGCAGCTAGCAAAGCTGGACTCGGTGCCCATCGGGGAAACTGAGCCCAAACAGTGAATCTGCACAGACTGAACTGGAATCCAGTGACGTGCCCGCCGAAGGCTGGGACTCCGCCACTCTTGTGGGAGTTTGATGAAGCTGGTGCTGGGAGAGGAGTGAACAGGGCAGCCTGCTTTCAGGACTCACCTTCCAGGTCTTGCAGGACGGAAAGGAAACTCATACAACGGACACTTTTGACATGCCCTACTGTTCACGCCCATTTGAGGAGATCCGCCTCAAACCACCCCTTCGTCATTCCTTCATCCCTCCGTTCATCCCTCGGCCAGGAGACGAGCAGAGAGGAAGGAGGGAAAACCTAATCTGGACACTCGATTCAGTGCACACCTGTCAGGGACGGGGGAGGAGCTGAAACACGGCCTGAGCTGCCCAACATCGGCACGCGGGCGTCTCCCCACGTCTGCGGCTGGACCTCCACTTGCTGTGAGCGCTAGAATCTGGGGAGGTGGGCTGTGGGCGCGTGCCATTCCCAGCAACGACGCAGGCCCTGCTCCCCGCGGCCCTTCCCAGCAACAGCCCTGGACTGGCCATAGCCGAAGGCCAGGCCCTCCACGGGGGTGTTCCCGGCAATCTGGAGCACATTTGACACACGAAGCCCTGGGATGTGGCAGGAGAAGGAAACCGGGCACAGTGGCCCTGCCAAGTTTTCCAAAGGAAATGAGTAACCCGTAGTTAGGCAGTTACATATCGCCAAGCGAGGAAGTGGCATTGTCTGGGGACCAGCCGAGGGCATTACATAACAGGCACCCCCCTTGCACTCTGGCCATGGCCGTATTTGGGGATTGGCAAAGGCATCTGATGAGCACCTCTACCCTGTGTAAACACCGGCTTTATTAGGGTGGTGGAGAGAGGTCTGGACCAGAGTCCTACTTGGCTCAGTGCTAGGAGTGAAGCTGACTCAGTCTCAGCGGCCCTCATTCCTCCGGCTCACAACCGCTGAGCGGCCATGCAGCCCAGTGGGTAAGCCAGGGTGCAGGGGCCAGGCCACCAGTCTCCACCCCACCACCTGCCAGCTGCGTGATTTGGACACGTTGCTCAACTGCTCTGTGCCTCAGCCTCCTGAAGCAGGGAAATCCTTGCACCCGAATCCCAGGGCTGCTGAGGATGAACTGGGATCGTACCTACGTACACAGTGCTCAGAACAATGCGTCACGCAAAAGAAGCTTGCAACAACGTTCCAAGTGGGGTGCTGGGGATAACCATCATGCTGTTCGCACCTCTGAAGACAGGTGACACAATAAAAAGTAAAATGAAGGGTCTTGGGGTCTGTGGCAGACTGGACAGGGTCTACTGGCTGCATGCGGAGGGGCAGCGTGGTCCCTTCTCCCGGGCACTTTGGAAAAGGAAATGGACAAGGACCTCTTTGAAGCAGCCAGCAGAGGAGGGAGACACGGAGATAAGAAACACTAGGTTCTTGCTGGAGGCGTTGGAAGATCTTAAAATTCATTCCAATTCAACTGGCACAGTTGGTCATGGCCCACGATGCCACGCTTGAGGCGGAGAGAAGAGGCCCAAAGGGAGTCATCTCTCCGTGGAGTCTGTAAGTCCATCTACTGCTCTGTACATGGTGCACGTCACAGAGAACGGAGTGACCCACGATGCCCTTCAGGTACAGTCACTGTGTCGCTTCCTACTCACCACCACCCGATTAGGGAGACACTATCACACACAGATGCGCAAATACGTGTGTGCGTGTACACACACACACACACACACACACACACATACACACACACACCCTTTAGTTTGAAAGATGAGGAAACCAAGGCACAGGGAGTTTAGGTTAAGCTTTAAGGGTCAGAATTCAAATCCAGGTCTGTTTCACTCTCCACTGAAGGGATTTTTCCTCCTCCACTGGTTGGCTAAATTATTTTTATGACTGCTATTATTCTGTTGAGAGCTCCTTTTTTATTGAGATATAATTCACATATTATATTCAAAATTATATTAGTTTCAGCTGTACAACATAATGATTTGCTGTGTGCAAATATTGTGAAATGATCGCAAGTCTAGTTAACGTCCACTGGCACACACAGTAGCTAATATTTTTTAAAATAATCACAAACTTAGAGAAAGGTTGGGAGTAGACTGCAGATCCTTTTTCCTTACACCGTGTGGGAGAAAGTGGCTGGCTGACACCCCATCTCCCCAGAAGACTTTGTTTTTGTTTTTGATTTTTTGCGGTATGCGGGCCTCTCACTGTTGTGGCCTCTCCCGTTGCGGAGCACAGGCTCCGGACGCACAGGCTCAGCGGCCATGGCTCACGGGCCCAGCCGCTCCGCGGCATGTGGGATCTTCCCGGACCGGGACACGAACCCGTGTCCCCTGCATCGGCAGGCGGACTCTCAACCACTGTGCCACCAGGGAAGCCCTCCCCAGAAGACTTTGGCGTGTATTTCCTAAAGCCAGGATGCTCTCCCCAGAACCACATTCCACCAGCAAAATCCGGAAGCTGACACTGATACATAACTAACATGCAGTTCTCATACCCCATTCAAGTGTCACCAACTGTCCATAATCAAATGCTGCATCTAGTTGTCACACGTTTTCACTTTCCTTCGATCTGGAACTGTTCCTCCGTCTTTCCTTAACTCTCATGACCTTGACACTTGACAGATGATAAGGCATTTATTTAGTCTGAGCACGTCCCCTCCACTTGGGTTTGTCTGATGTTTCCCCTGCTTAGACTCGTGGTACGCATCTTCATTGACTCTTTTTTTCTTTTTTTTTTTCCATGATTGCAAAGCAAGAGTTGGAGGGAAGATTTCCTGGATGAAAGTAAATCCTCTAAGTCGACTGTGATCGTGATGACAACCTTCACCCCCTCATTTTTCGCCAGTCAGGGGGTAGCTTATGACTCAGGGAGGGATGTGGCAGTCTGCAGTCTGGGGAGGGGCTACGGTTTCTACACAGCCACGGAGATGCTGGCATCATTTACGCATGCCAGCTTTGCTTACAAATAAAAAAAAGAAAGAAAGAAAAAAAAGAGAGAGAGAAACCTCAGAGTTCAGCTTAAAAAGACCTTTCATGCGGTGCCAGGACGCTCCCTTTCCCAGCCCCTGCCTCTGTCGCAAAGTACAATACGTATGTTTATCTTGCTTCTAAGAAGGGGGATATTAAAATACTTGAGGATTTTCCCCTCCTAGCCCTGGCATGCTGGCTCCCAGTGGCTTCACGGCCACATATAATGAAGTGCAAAAGCAACAGTCAATTATGGCTTTTGCAAACACAGGGACCTTTCCTGAGGTTGGAAGTCGCATCACTTGAAAGGCTGACTTTCTTCAAACTTCCAGGAACTGAGTGGCCCAGAGCCCGTCTATTTAAAGGTCAGCCCAGCAGCCCTGCTGTATCTGGAGGGCTGCCGCCAACACGAGCTTATTCTCGGCCCCTCTCTGCAGCCACCGCAGCGGGCCGGGCCGTGAGTGGTACTGTGCTCCTTTCAAAGGGAGGCAAGCAGCGCCAGCGACAGGGCCAGGGCCAGAGAGAGAGGGAGATGAGAAGTGCCCGGTCGCCTCCCCCTTCGCGGGGGCAACTGGTGGTTCAACGAGTGAACTCCTCCACGGCTGAGCCTTGAAAGCAACGATCACATCTCAGAATCAAGCCTCGGTCCCAATTCCCAGGGACATAATCGTCCTTTTTGTCCCCCTTTTAGCTCAGCTCTCTGGGCCTGAGCTCTGCAGGAGCAGATAGAGGACAGGAGGCAGGAAGTGGCCCCTGGGCCCCCTTACAAGGTGACCAGAGGGACCACAGCCCGTCTCACCCACCGACCATGTACAAAACCTTTTGAAAGTGTTTAACCCTTAGCTGGGTGTTAACTCACACAGCTCTGCATTTATTTAATTCCATGTGCTCGTTTGGTAGCTGCTTACTCTTCCCACTAGCTGCAGGCTGGATTCAGAGGTGACAGGTGCGGAGAAATCACCGCTGACACAGCATCTGCAATGTGCATGGGGTCCTATGCATGGGTGGTGGGCACAGCTTACCGGCCCAAAGTCACCCAGCTAGTGAGGGGCGGGGTCAGAATTCCAATGCCCACCTGTCTGACTCCAGAACACACTCTCCTATTTCATCATACCCTCCATACACCCCCCACATTCGGGAAGTCAAGTCCTGCTTTGCTGGAAAGTATTGATCCCGCCTGCCAGGCGCCAGGGAGGGCTTCAAGGAGGAGATGGCATTTGAACATCGCCTTCAATGGGGCTCGGGGAGAAAAGGAAGAGCAGCCCAGGAAGAAAGTACGATGTGAACAAAAGCAATGAGACCTGAAAAGGGCCTGGATGGACACATGATAACTGGCTGCTGAGCCTGAAGCCTGGAGTGGGTGAGGGAGTCCAGGAGTCCTTTGGGAAACTCTCCGAGCCCCTGTGTGCTGAACCGGGACTCCGCCCATCGCCACACCACACTGTGTTACCCACCCAAGTTACCCTGAGCCTCGTGACAATGCCAAGAAACAGAGATTACCAGCCAAGGCTTTGAGAAGTCACTGCAGCTGATTACCTGGTTACAGGGAGGCAGGGCTTACACCTGACCCAAGGCCGTCCGGTGCCAAGGCTAGTTAGCTGCCCGTGTGCCTTCTCAAGTGTTTCTTTTTTCTTCCTTTCTGCTGAGGTCATTGTGGACACAGGAAAGGATGCTCGTGGGGAATGAAAGGGGGGAGGGAAAGAAAGGAAATAGAGAGGGAGGGGAGGGAGGAGGGGAACCACGCCAGGACTATGATTCAGTGCAGACCTTTCCGAGGATCCGATTAGCCTGAAAAGACTTTGAAACCCAAACCAACAAAACCAAACACTCAGGGAGCCAAGCCAGGAAGCTCAGGCGGAGAATCTCCAAGACGAAACGTCCTCTGAGGGGACCCTGGGAGGGACTTTGTCACGAGATAGTGTCTTAGGCTGCACTCCCCAGAAACAGGTCCTGAGATGGAAATTCCTGCGTGTGAGCTCACGGGGGAGCGTGCTCGGGAGAAAGGGAGTGAGGGACGCGGGACGGGCAGGGGAGGGGGCTCAGTGAGGATGCGGTCTCCTCAGCTGGACCGCAGCCTCAGCCTGGTCCCACGGGGAGCTCTGGTGCGTAAATGGTACAACGGAGTCCACCCCACGTTGAAGCAAGGGGGCCAGCCTTTTGTACCCCTGAGTCAGCAGGGGCTGGGGCCGGGGGTGGGGGGGACGAGCAACTTCCTGGATGAGGCAGCAAATCTCTAGAGAAGGGGACACCAGACCGTGACCTTCAACAGCTGGTGGGTGAGTGTGCCGGCCCGGTAAAGGGGGCCCAGCAGGACACCAACAGCATCCATTACAATTCATCATAATTAAATGACTGGGAGATGACCAGGAATGATAACAAGCCCCGTTTTTTTTTAACATTTCCTGCAGAGTTGGGCTGCCTAAGCCAGAGGCTGGGCCTGGGCTGAATCAGCCTCTCGAGGGAATGTGGAAACATCTGGGATTCTGATAGACACCGAGGGTGAGCACAGCCCTGGGACAAGAGAGCTGGACGGAGACGCACGCCTGGAGGGAGTTGAGACGAGAAGACTGCATTGGAGAGTCAGCTCTCTTCTCTGCTCCTGCCTCCTAAAGAGGGTCAGCACGTGAAATCAGATGAAACGGGCCCGAGAAGACGACCTCATTCTCCCACTCTCCCGCCCACGAAAATCTAGCAGGATGGCCTATGAGACGTGTGCAGATCTGTCCAAGAGATTATACGGTCAGATATTTCCGACGCATTACCAGATGGGCTTTGACTGTAGGCCTGGCATGCAGTGAGTGCTAAATAAAAGCCGAGTGGCTTGTCAGCTGGACGCTTTTTAACCTCCACCTCAAGTGAACTTCCTAAGCCTTTTCCAGAATGGCAGAGAGCCTCACTTGTGAAGGAGTTTTGGCTCCATCTCATGACTCTGAATCGGCCGCATCTTGATTTTTTTTGCAACTAAAGAGTTCTGTTATCTGCACATGTCCGACAACAGATGAGAAAAAGCAAAACGTGGTCTCTCCATACAATGCAATATTGTTCGGCCACGGGAAGGAATTTAGTATTGACACGTGCTACTACTTCCAAGGATGCATCTTGGGAACACTGTGCTAACTGAAACAAGCTAGTTACAAAACACCACTGTGTAGTCTGAGTCCATGTGTATGAAACGTCCAGAATGGACAAATCCATGGAAACAGAAAGTAGATTAGTGGTTTCCTAGGGTTGGGGGACTTGGGGGTGACTGCTAATAGATACGAGATTTCTTTCTGGGATGATAAAATGTTCTAAAATGGACTGTAGTGATGGTTGCCCCCCTCCATGAATATACGGGAAGCCACTGAATTGTACACTTTAAACGCGTGACTCGTAGGGTATGTGAGTTGCATCTCAGTAAAGCTGTTACTAAAAAAAGAAAGAAAGAAAGAAAAGAAAGGAAAAGTTTTGCTGCCGTATGAAGGAATGACGATAACATCACCACCAATGATGGCTTCCAGCCACTGTAAGGAACAGGGGTGGCTGTTAGCCGGTGGTTCCTGAATACAGCGTGCTGGGTCTGAACAAGTCCCCACACACACCCTCCCACCCAAGAGAGAGAGAAGACGGCACCTGTCTGCAATTCATTTGGCCAAAAGGCTGTCAGAAAGGCTGCTGTTGCCCCACAAAAAACTCTGATCCACACAATCCAATGCCACTGAACAGGGACAACACAACAGCCAGCCAGGAGCTCTTATTTTGTCTCCTGCCCAGAGCCGCTCCTAAACAGTGGGAGTTAAATATTTATAAAGCAGCCACTGTTTATTTAATGTTCAATCTGTACTTGCGAAGCCCGATGCAGGGAAGTGCTGAAGAGACAGCTGATTATACAACACAGGGAAGCACCACGCCTGGAGCCCGACACTTACCAGGACTCCAGCCTCACCTTCCAGCCGGCCTCCTCCTCTCTCCTTAAAGTGCCGGCAGGTTGGGAGCGGTCTCCAGTGTTTAGTCTCCTCTTCCCCAGTGCCCACGGCAGAAGACAAAATAGCCCTTTTCCCCAAAAGTTGCAGGTCGCACAGCTCTTCCTGGGCTGTAAGCAGCTCCTGAGAAACTGGGGTGCCGTAGGGTCGAGGTCTGCCTTCACAGACCCCACCATGCAGAAAGGGTCGGGGACTCCCAACTGGGCTGGCGGCAGGCACGTGTAGACGAGGAACACCTTATGAGGTCTCGCCAGGGTCGTCCTCCTCGCGCTTGTCTGATACCCGGTACCAGGCAGCCCCAATCTGAACACCAGACTGCAAAGGCACGTGTTCAGATGCAACTCCTGGGCCTCGCATCCCGTTTCCACCTGCCCCGCCTCAGCTGCCCCCACTGCAAAAGACGCCCGAAAGGCCCACCTGCCTTCCAGAGTTACTCTGGAGCGTTAATAAGACGGTCCTTTTTTTTTTTTTTTTTGCTGTACGCGGGCCTCTCACTGCTGTGGCCTCTCCCGTTGCGGAGCACAGGCTCCGGACGCGCAGGCTCAGCGGCCATGGCTCATGGGGCCAGCCGCTCCGCGGCATGTGGGATCTTCCCGGACCGGGACATGAACCCGTGTCCCCTGCATCGGCAGGCGGACTCCCAACCACTTGCGCCACCAGGGAAGCCCAATAAGACGGTCCTTTAAGGCATCATTACTGCGATGATGAGGGCGACCACCACCACCTGCTTCCGACTCCTGGCTCTGCCCTCACCCCACTGTGACCTTTGAAGAATCCCGTCACCGTCCCAGCCCTCCTCAGTGGCCTGATCAGCACATGGGCGTAAACAAGACGGGGAGGAAATGTTCTTTGTAGGCTACAAAACGCTGCCCAAAACACACGTGAGGTGCTCTCTGCACTGCCGGGAAACTGAAGGACTGGGAAGGCGGCCACTCATGTTTCCCAGCTCTGGGACCCCCATGACTCCTCTGGGGCCTGGACACTCGGGAGAGTGGCTAATACACGGAAATCACACTGCCAGTTGCACCGGGGAACAGCTTCACCAGAATCTCCAAACCGCCCTCTCCATACATTCTAGGAATCCGCATCAATCCTGTTTTCCCCAGGTCGGTCCAGAAGTGAAGGGAGAGGGAGGGCCAGCCTGCCGCCCTGTCCCTCTGGTGGACAGCGCTGGGCCCGGGGGACACGGGTGTCCAGGGGTTCTCCCCTGCACATGAGCCAGACACATGGGGGGTCTCTGATGAATGCAGCAATGGGGGAAGAAGGAGGCTGAGAGGTGCAGAGCAGGCAGGGAAGAGGGAGCAGAGGAAGCAAAAGACCTGGGGACCTGGGAGCGAGTGGAGAAGAGGACCCAGAATAAAGCCACTTGAGGTGAAGCCACTTAAAATAAGGTCCAGATATTTAGGGCATGTGTGTATCATGGCGGGGGGGGGGGGGGGGAGGGGAGAGGAACTTTATCTCGAAAACACAAACTGCCCACCATCTGCTTCGGATTCCCGGCTCTACCTCTCATTTGGCTGCGATCTTGGGCCACTCATGTCGCTTGTCTTATAGCCTGTTTAGGGGGACGACTTTACCTTGAAAAAGGAAACAGTTATAAATATAAACTATTCTATATTCATAAATTAATTTATCCTTTATACATTATAAGCGTATAATATATCGTTGGTAACTTAATTCTAAATATAAAATAAGCTTCATCTGTCTTATACTTAAATTTGAAGTTGTCATTTTAAACTCTGCTCTGAGTGTTAGGCCACCAAAACAATGAATCAAATCAACTATACTTCAATTTAAAAAAAAAAAAAAGAATGAATGAATCTGACCCCAAGGCTATTTTTAGCACGTGTTTTCTCACAAAATACAAAATTCCTCATCCCTCATGATTAAAAGGATCTTTGCAAAAGACCTTTGGGGACTCTGTTAATGTTCCCAGGCCTCTCTTAATCTTTTGGATTTTTCAGTCACTCTCTTATTTTGCCTAGAGGGTCAACATCGTTCCTTTCTCTTCTCCACTGTTAGGCGGTCTGATTCTGCCAGGCTCCCCGAGGCCTTCCCAAGGGCAGGACTCAAGTCTCTTCCTGCTTCTCTTTCCTTAGAGCTTATGGCTGACGTTAAGCACCTGATATTTACCCTTCAGTTCCATCTACAGTTCCCCCCTCCCCCGCCCATCGTGAGGTCCCATGAGGGCAGGGACTTGTGTCCACTTTGCTAGAAGCTCCCTGTGTCACCCTTGGTATATCAGACACTGGATCAGTGCCTGGCACATAGCAGGAAGGGCACGTGATTCAAGCAGCTCACCCACAGCACCTTCTGCATCAGGCAAACCCTGCAGTCTGGGCAAGACGTGCAATTTCTGGCAGTGGATCCGCTCTGGATAGAACAAGCCCTGTCACCCGCCTCTCCCGGTGCCATGTCACTGAACGAGTGGGCAACCACAAACAGGACGGACACTTAGACACTTTATCAGCTGCACATGGATGAGCCGATCGAAAGGCAGGGTCTTTCGAGATGCAGATGGTCTTTCTTGAGAAATACACACTCACAATTCTACAATTTCTGATTTCCATTTCTTTAAAGTAGTGCAAAAGTGACTCACCTGCAAAACGCACGGAATACAGCGTCCTTAGAGTTTTACAATATTTTCTTCCTACTTTTTACAGCTGTTTTGCCTCTAAGTGATTTGGTGACAACTTTTGAGCAAATCAACGTTTCCCGGTCCTTCCAAAGTACTAAACTTAGTATTCATGCAACAGCTCAATTCTCATCAGTTTATGTAATATGCAGTTACCAACACGACTCACTTTTGGCCAGCGCAGGAATCAAGGGGTGGTAAAAGCCTTGCCGGCACACCAGTATCAATAGCTGACATTTAACGGGTCTTAAAGAAACACGTGTTCTAAGCCTTCACATGTATTAACTCACTGAATGCCATAATCACCCTGGAAGGTAGGTACTCGTATTAGTCTGATTTTACAGATAAAGCATACAAGCACAGAGGGGTTGTTTAACTTGCCCAAGGTCACACAGCTGGTGGGGCAGAACAAAGCTTTGAATAGGGGAAATTGGGCTTGGGAGTAGCCCACCAGCCCCGAGCCTTCAGTGAGCCTGGGGTCTCACTCAGTTTGCTGTGCAAAGGGAATGGGCAGCGAGGGAACCACATAGAGGTCAGTTAACAGATTCTGCTACCCTTGCCCTGGACTGACAGATGTTTACAATGTCTGGCAATCAGTAAATGACCGATTATCTTCAGATGTGGGTGGGTGGGACGGACATGAGCGGTGAGTTTATGAGCGCATAGTTTCATGTTGTGATGACTTCTGCTTCCCTGGGCAATCTGTCTGCAGGAGCACAGATAGGGAGGACTCCTCAACTTCTGTGTGGCCGGAGCGTGAATGCTAGTAGGGGGAGGGGGTGGGGGCAAGAGTTGAGGCTGGGTTCAGAGTTAAGGGCAGATGTGTCAGGCCAAGGGGTCTGGATCTAACCCCGTCTAGAGATGCTCCTTCCTGTGCGGGGACTGGCCAGAGAATGCTCCCGGCCTGCGGAAGCTTCTCTGGCAGATGGCCTGAGAGTCAGAGACCTCCCCCCCACCCCAAAAAAAAACTGCTGGAATGCAAGGCAGTGCAGAAGGAAAGGGGAGAAAAACCAGAAAACGGGATGGTGAGCTTATAGGTGAGGCCTTGTGGGCTTTCTTTCTGACCTTCCTAGAGACTCCTGGGGCACCCACTCTGCTGGGCCTGGAAAGGTTGACCCACACCTTAAACAGGTAAGGCTCGGAGAGGGTGAAAACCCTGAAAAGAGGCTCTTCCAGGTGGAGCAGCGACAACGCGTCCAATCTTCAGGCTCTCGGTCTAGTGTCCTTTCCACTGCCCTGTACCACAGTCTCTAACTGAGCCTGAGCGGTGACAGGAAGGCCCCCCTCAGACAATTTCACAAAAGGAGGGAGAAGCACTCAGTCTCCAAGGGCCACCTCCTGGAATCCAGACAAACTGACAAAGTGTCACTAAATAAGTGACTTTCCAGACTAGAGAGTTAAGAAGAGGGAATGGCTTTGCTACCTGATTCCCTTCCATGTGACAGAAGAAGTCACCTCTCTCTCTTTCTTGAAATCATCAGCATCAAAGAGGAACTCAGGGACCTTTCTGCTCCTCAGCGGGCTGAAAAGGTGCAGCCAGTACATCCTGTGTGCTGGACGTAGATGATGCCATTTAGCTTCATCCTTAAATAGTGCTCAGGAGCTGGGTAAACAGAGGCTCAAGGTCAAGTGGCATAACTCATAACTCGTGCCACCCAGCTAGGTAGGTGGTTAACCCATTGGAGGAGAAGATTCAGAAAGGACATGGCATCTGCCTTCATCAACTTAAAAGCTGTCTGTGAGAGAGGTCTGTTGCATCAGAGGGCCCCGAGGATCAGAACCCAGAGAGCTAGGACAGAGCACCCATGCCCTGGGAGAGGGAGGACCACTGGAACTGTCAGCACCATCATTCAGGGGCAGTGAGTACCCTGTCAGTGGAGGTAATCAAGGGCTGATGGGACAGACAGGAAGCCAGGTTACTACAACTGGGGATTCAACTTATCTCATGGGTGATTAGATGGAACTACAGCACAGGTTTGGGTTTTTTTGTTTTTTGTTTTTGCGGTACGCGGGCCTCTCACTGTTGCGGCCTCTCCCGTTGCGGAGCACAGGCTCCGGACGCGCGGGCTCAGCGGCCATGGCTCAGGGGCCCAGCCGCTCCGCGGCACGTGGGATCCTCCCGGACCGGGGCACGAACCTGCGTCCCCATCGGCAGGTGGACTCTCAACCACTGCGCCACCAGGGAAGCCCCAACAGCATAGGTTGTATGAATGAATCAAGTCTTAAGCATTTGCTCCTTACATCAGGAATGGACATGGGAAAGATATACAACCTGGCGTGTTTCAGAGACTCAAATTACATGGCCTAACTCTTGGTTGGTTTACACACACACACACACACACACACACACACACTCCCCTTCTCTGTCTCCCTCCCTCCTTCCCTCTCTCTCTTTCTCTGCAAAGCCAGAAGAGTTGTACGGGTGGCATACGCAAAGACTCCTTTCTTCATCGAGCCATCTGCCAGTCACTTACAGGGACCTACGACGTGGCGGGCGCTGTGTGGAGAATACAGTGAAAAATGCAAGTCCCAGTTCCAGTCCTCTAACGCCTAGAGCACAATGGGTCAAGTTTATCAATTAGGGTAGAAGCCAATGAACACTTCTGAGAGTCTCCTGGGCTTCAGACGGCGCATACAGTGAGCTGTAAAGACCACTAGAGTCGGCGGTAATATTATCCCACTGACACGGATCAGAGAGGACAAACCTCCTAGGTTCACTCAGTGAGTAAGTGGAGAAACCAGCATTCAAATCCAGCCAGCCCTACCCAACTCCAAAGGGCACGCTCTTTCCATGGTCCCGCCGGGAACAGCCATACACAAGCTGCTACCGACGGCAACCCCCCTGTCGCTCCACCAGGAGAGTCAAACTTGCCCTGTGGCCTCCACTAAACCATCCATAGCCGGCGAGGGTCACTCTGCCGTTTCCTTTATACTTTACTATTGGCCCAATTCAATTCCAGTGGCACTGCCCACCCCGGATGCAGGCCAAGTATAAGCTGGGCTTTGATAGCAGAGATGAAAGGCAGGGTTGCAGTGAGCATGAGGTCCGAACAAATGTCAGCTGCTTTCATCAGGAAAACCCTAAATTACCCACTCTCACACATGGTCTTTCATCTCCTACCCGGCAAGCAGAGGCTGCTTATTAGAAAAGCTGCCTTGTCCGCACTCTCCCTTGAGGGGGACGGGGTTGAGGGGTAAATGCCGGCGTCACCCTCGGAATCCCTGCACCCTCAGGATCACTCTGAGGGGCGGCTGGGCTGTGGGAAACACAGGCTCCACTCTGCCCTTCGCCACAGGCTGCTGGCACACGGGACAGACGGGAGGTCTGTCCGGGGCCCGGCCGCCACTGCTGCTTGGGGAGGGAGCTGCCAGCACGTGGTCGTGCTGGGGCGGCAAAGCCACCGCGCCTCCTACACGTAGCCCCAGGAAATGGAGGGCTGGGACCGCAAACAGAAATGCACAGGAGGGCCGACCGGCCCCTCTTTCTTCCTTCTTTCTTTCTCCTCCTCTTCTCCAGCAAAGCCGGCAATTGAGAATTCCACTTCACAGATTCCTGTGGCCAGAGGGGGCCACTTGAGGTCATCACCGACACTGCTCCCCCACATCGAGACCAGTCTGTCCTGAAGCTGTGGCAGAAGGAGGCCGCAGTCCTCGGAAAGGATCTCAAGAAGAGGCTGCTGGCCTCCTCTGTTGCTACCAGAGCAGGGCTGCGCCTTTCTGGACCACAGCACTCATTACATTTGCTTGTCCTCTTTTAGTCCAGCTTCTCTGTCCCACCCATGCCTGTGAGCGTGTAAGGCCAGGGAGCCGGTTTTAATCTCCTCTGTATCTTCAGGACTTGGCATTATGCCAGGTCCAGGGGGGCTGCTTAGTAAAAGTGGGTGGGTGGGTGGATAGCAGACGGTGCGTACAGGCAGAAAAGGGAAAGAGAGACAGAAGATGGGGCTATGGAACATGCCCACTGTAGACGGCCAGAATCATGATGAACTTTGGGGCCAAAAGGGACTTGAGAGATCCTCTAAGCCTCACCCCCACTCCTCATTTGGCAGATGTGAAAACTAAGACTCCAACACGTGTGGCCTTGCCAAGGTCACATGACTGAGGGTAAGCCATCCCCAGTAACATGTAGGGCCTCTGGGCAGCCTCAGTTGGCAAGAATAAATGCGATCCATCCTGCTGTCAGAACCAGGATGACACTCACGCTCCCCTGACTTGTGCGTGGAGAGGCACTGACACTGCCTCCGCCATGTCAAGCTCCTTGCTCCTAAAAGTGTGATGGAATCAGGGCAGAAGAAATGTAGGTCTCCCGCCGTTATAAGGGAAGCTTCAGGAGACAGCCCGACGACGCTCACCAGGAATGCCAGTCCTGCTTCTGTCCTCTTCGGGGTGCGTGGGGACTAAAGCAGAGCACTTCGATCTTCCTCCATTCCATCTCCCTGCAATAATTCCTGCTATGAAAGAAAAAGCAGCCAAAATCCAGAGACCAGGACGAAATCGCCCGTCTCCAGCTCGGTTATGAATAAATACAAGCATGCCTCGGAGATATTACAGGTTTGGTTCCA